>NC_041389.1:430076044-430205980 GCF_002162155.2 Triticum dicoccoides
CACGAAGAGCGGATCGAGGCGAAGCACACGAGCAGTTTACCCAGCTTCGGAGCTCTCAGGAGAGATAACACTCCTACTGCTGCATGTCTGAGTGTATTGAGTTCTTGCTCGGGAATGCTGGGTGCTACAGTACACACTAGCTGCTAACGAGACCGAGCGTGAGTGTTTTTCTGCCTCTCGAACCCCCCTCTCTACGTTGCGCATGGGCCTCCTTTTATATGCTAAAGGGGTCTCCGACAGGTGGCAACGTAGACAAGGGTAAAAATGGAAAAGGAATCGCGGTTGGTACAACTACCTGTACAGTGTATCATACCTAACCCTGACGGCAGGGGACAAATGCATTAAATGCCCGTCTGCGTCGCCCAAATAGTGCAAAAAGGGACCGTCAGGGACGCCACCGCTCGCCATGATGGCAGTCTTGTCAGCGTCGCTTGCCACCGCGCACCGCTGGCAGCACGGCCTCTCGCCATGCGCGCTTGGAAAGGCCCCAGGGCGACACGTTGGTGGATGTGCTGGAGCGTGGGTACAGAGTGGTCGCTTGCCGCGGCAAGCGCCTTGCCGCGGTCGTTATCTTGTTGCGTCCGGAAGCTTGTTGCTCACCGGGCCTTGCCGGAACGCGCGTGGCGCGTCGCGACAAGTTCCTTGAGATGCCTTGGTTGGCCTTCCCAGCAAGCTCCTCTTGCCGGGGCCTTGTCTCCTTGGCTTGAATACTTTGTTCTTGAATGGCTCCAAAGGAACCACGGAGGACCTTGGCGGTCACCTGACAAGCCTTGCCGCGGGGTGCTGCAACTGCCCGTGCACAAGTTCGGGATACTAGGGTACCCCTACTCTAGTACACCGACAGGTGCCCCGGGGCCTGGGCCACACACGGTGCTGAGCGCTGTTGGGCCAGGCCCAAAACAAGGCACGGGCACGCGCGCCCTGGGTTATGCCGTATCTTACTCCGTATCCACCGCGCCTTCCCCGAACGGCACGCGTCGAATGCGGCGTCATGGGAGAGATCGTGGGTGGTTTCTTTATTCGGAAAGACGGAACGCCCGCCCCCTCCCTCTTTATAAGCAGGGGAAACAGGGGCAGTTCGCTCATCTCGCCGGTTGCTACTCCAATCTCAGAGATCTCCGTCGCTCCCCCCTTCTTCCCAAAGCTGAAAGAGAGCAGCGCTCCGCCTCCCATCGCCACCAGCATCGCCTACGCCGTCGATCTCCCCCACCACCTCCGCCATGGCTCCGAGAGCCGACAAGGGGAAGGTCATGAAGTCGGCCGAGGCGCAGCGGCTCGCGGCGCTGTGAAAGGAGCGGGCAATCTTTCCCCCCAGCTCGCCGCGAAGGAGCTGAGGGAGTACTACTACCTCTTCTGGTCGACGGAGACGCGAGCGCATCCGCGTACGAAGGTACTCCCAGCTGCCGCTTCGGAACTGGCTCCGAATGGATACCCTTTCTTCGCGTTGTTCTACTACTGCGGGCTCTGCCCGCCTTTCTCTGAATTTTTCTGCGATATCATGAACACCTATGGGTTCTGCCTCCTTGACTTCACCCCCAATGCTGTTCTGACCATGGCAGTTTTCGCACATCTCTGCGAAAACTTTGTCGGAGTCTATCCAAACGTAGCTCTTTTCCGCCACTTCTTTATGCCCCGAGTTGAGAGAGGGGATCCTTTATCCGGCGGAATCGCCTGGATCTCGAGAGCTGGCAAGAAGGAAGCTTATCTGGAGGGAGAGCTCCGCAGCAAGTGGGAGGAATGGAGAGCAGAATGTTGCTGGATTGTCGAGGAGAACCCGCAGCCATTTACCGCCCAGCGCCAAGCCCCAATAGCGCGCGGCAACGATTGGATCAACGTGGCCCCGGAAGACGATAGGCTGAAGATTGCCGTCACCCGGATCCTACGCCTCAGGCTTGCCGGGCTCACCGTAGGCGCCGTTGGCGCAGATTTTCTTTGCCGCCGCATCGCCCCCCTGCAGGAGAGGAGGAGACCCGCCTGGGAGTTCCAGAACGCGGCGGATATCATGAGGCTACGCCCGGGCCTCAACTTCAACTTCACTGTCCTGGAACTGCACGCGATGATCCTGGAACTGTTCAAGCGCGATCCTCAGCATCCCGAAGCGTTCATGTTGCCGAGGGGTGTCGTTCCGCTGTGCAACAACTCCTCGCTCGACCGCATCCGTGCAATGATGCCGCTGTGCGATTCGCATGGAATTGTCCCAACTTGGCAAGAGCCTGCAGACGACGTCGTGCGGGATTTCTTTGACGGCTTGGTAGAAGTGCCGGTCCGCTCCGATGAACAGAAGAGCCTTACTCGCGACACCACCGATGCGGAGATGCAGCACATCGCCACTAGGCTGGAAGAGGCGGCGGCAGCAGCTGCCGCGGGCGAGTTTGGATTCACCGTGGAGGAGGCAGATGCAGCAGAGGCGGCAAGCCTTGCCGAGCGAGAGGAGCTTGCCGGCGAGGGAGAGCTTGTCGGGCCTGAAGCTGAGTCGAGCGAGCCCGGCGAGGGAGAGCTTGTCGGACCCGAACCTTCAGACAGCTCGCCGCAAGCGGAGCCCCCAGCTCCGCCAAGAAGGCGTCTCCGCAAGGCCGGGGACATAGCAGGGCGGCAGACGAGTCAACAGCCGCCGTGCCGTGCCGTGGCAAGCGACTTGCCGCGGTCGTTGTCTTGTTGCGTCCGGAAGCTTGTCGCTCACCGGGCCTTGCCGGTACGCGCGTGGCGCGTCGCGGCAAGTTCCTTGAGCTGCCTTGGTTGGCCTTCCCCGCAAGCTCCTCTTGCCGGGGCCTTGTCTCCTTGGCTTGAATACTTTGTTCTTGAATGGCTCCAAAGGAACCACGAAGGACTTTGGCGGTCACCTGGCAAGCCTTTCCACGGGGTGGTGCAACTGCCCGTGCACAAGTTAGGGATACTAGGGTACCCCTACTCTAGTACACCGACAGGAGCCCCCGGGCCTGGGCCACACACGGAGCCGAGCGCTGTTGGGCCAGGCCCAAAACAGGGCACGGGCACGCACGGCCTGGGTTATGCCGTATCTTACTCCGTATCCACCGCGCCTTCCCCGAATGACACGCGTCGAATGTGGCGTCGTGGGAGAGATCGTGGGTGGTTTCTTTATTCGGAAAGACGGAACGCCCGCCCCTCCCTCTTTATAAGCAGGGGAAACAGGGGTAGTTCGCTCATCTTGCCGGTTGCTACTCCAATCTCAGAGATCTCCGCCGCTCCCCCCTTCTTCCCAAAGCTGAAAGAGAGCAGTGCTCCGCCTCCCATCACCACCAGCATCACCTACGCCGTCGATCTCCCCCACCACCTCCGCCATGGCTCCGAAAGCTGACAAGGGGAAGGTCGTGAAGTCGGCCGAGGCGCAGCGGCTCGCGGCACTGCGAAAGGAGCGGGCAATCTCCCCCCCCCCCAGCTCGCCGCGAAGGAGCTGAGGGAGTACTACTACCTCTTCTGGTCGACGGAGACGCGAGCGCATCCGCGTACGAAGGTACTCCCAGCTGCCGCTTCGGAACTAGCTCTGAATGGATACCCTTTCTTCGCGCTGTTCTTCTACTGCGGGCTCTGCCCGCCTTTCTCTGAATTTTTCTGCGATATCATGAACACCTACGGGTTCCGCCTCCTTGACTTCACCCCCAATGCTGTTCTGACCATGGCAGTTTTCGCACATCTCTGCGAAAACTTTGTCGGAGTCTATCCAAACGTAGCTCTTTTCCGCCACTTCTTTATGCCCCGAGTTGAGAGAGGGGAGCCTTTATCCGGCGTAATCGCCTGGATCTCGAGAGCTGGCAAGAAGGAAGCTTATCTGGAGGGAGAGCTCCGCAGCAAGTGGGAGGAATGGAGAGCAGAATGGTGTTGGATTGTCGAGGAGAACCCGCAGCCATTTACCGCCCAGCGCCAAGCCCCAATAGCGCGCGGCAACGATTGGAGCAACGTGGCCCCGGAAGACGGTAGGCTGAAGATTGCCGTCACCCGGATCCTACGCCTCAGGCTTGCCGGGCTCACCGTAGGCGCCATTGGCGCAGATTTTCTTCGCTGCCGCATCGTCCCCCTGCAGGAGAGGAGGAGACCCGCCTGGGAGTTCCAGAACGCGGCGGATATCATGAGGCTGCGCCCGGGCCTCAACTTCAACTTCACTGTCCTGGAACTAGATGCGATGATCCTGGAACTGTTCAAGTGCGATCCTCAGCATCCGGAAGCGTTCATGTTGCCGAGGGGTGTCGTTCCGCTGTGCAACAACTCCTCGCTCGACCGCATCCGTGCAATGATGCCGCTGTGCGATTCGCATGGAATTGTCCCAACTTGGCAAGAGCCTGCAGACGACGTCGTGCGGGATTTCTTTGACGGCTTGGTAGAAGTGCCGGTCCGCTCGGATGAACAGAAGAGCCTTACTCGCGACACCACCGATGCGGAGATGCAGCGCATCGCCACTAGGCTGGAAGAGGCGGCGGCAGCAGCTGCCGCGGGCGAGTTTGGATTCACCGTGGAGGAGGCAAAGGCAGCAGAGGCGGCAAGCCTTGCCGAGCGAGAGGAGCTTGCAGGCGAGGGAGAGCTTGTCGGGCCTGAAGCTGAGTCGAGCGAGCCCGACGAGGGAGAGCTTGTCGGGCCCGAACCTTCAGACAGCTCGCCGCAAGCGGAGCCCCCAGCTCCGCCAAGAAGGCGTCTCCGCAAGGCCGGGGACGTAGCGGGGCGGCAGACGAGTCAATAGCTGCCGTGCCGCGCGACACGCTCTACCGCGGCAAGCACTATTGCCGCGGGAGCGCCTCACGCCGCTGCGACAACTGGAGCGGGGTCTTCCCGGTCCACCGCTACTGCTCCTGCCAAGCGGACAAGGGAACCTGCTCCTTCGCCTCGTCGCACCAGAGGCGAGCCGGACTTCGATCTCTCCATGCTCAGCTCCGACGAGGAAGAAGAAGAGTAAGATTCTTTGCTATACTTGTAGTTCTTCAATTCTTGCTGTTTTGTCTTGTATCTGATTTGCTTTACTCCGAACCCATTCCTTTTCAGGACTCTGGCCCAGAGAGCGGCGAAGAGAGCCAAAGTCCTGGTGATTTTCATCGAAGACGAACCCACCGCGACAGCAGGGGGCGTGTCCGAGACCACCTTGCCGGACCCGGCAACTTTTCCCCAAAGTAGCCCCCAGCGCAGCCCCCAGCGTAAGTATATAGTTTACTTCCTGCTGTCAGGCGTGCATGGGTGCTCTTTCTTTGCTGATATCTGACTGTTGGTTTGTGTAGGAGCAGAGCAGACTCACCAGGAGTGCCCGGAAGCCGCTCCCGAAATGCCATCTGCTTCGACTACACCGCCAAGGGAGGATTCCCCGGCAAGGGAGCGTTCTCCGGCAAGGGAGAATTCTCCGGCAAGGGACAGTTCTCCGGCAAGGGACAGCACTGGCGACCCTCCGATGGTTGAGACCATGACTGCAGATCCTAGTACAGGTAATCTTCTTGCTTGAAAACTTCCCTTGGGTTCTTCTTCTTCTGATTTTCTTTTTGGATAATTGCTTGACTTTTCTCCTTTTTCCGTTCGTCAGATCCATCTGCCACGGAGCCAATGGAAACCGAGGTCGCCGGCGAGGAGAAAGCGCGCAGCAATACCGACGACGCCGTTGCCACCAAAGGAGAAGCCAGCGCTGATGATGCCGCTGGCAAAGAGGCCGCCAAAGCTGCCGCCGCAGAAGCTGGCGAGGGATCCAGCGATCGCACTGACGGCCCCGAGGCCGCAGGAGCGTCAGGCGCTACACCGACCGCCGATCCCTCCGCCGTTGCTGCAGCGCCAGGCTCCGGAGAGCCCCAGCCCGGCGCCTATTTGAAGGCGGGCGACGGCATCTTCATCAAGCTCCCCTGGGCGTCAAGCTCCAGGGTGCCGGTCGAAGGAGAGATCTTTGATGGAGAGGTGCTCGCCTCCGCTGGGCTGACGCTGGTCGACGCGCCGAGCAGCAGCGGCGGCGAGCCTGAGGAGGAGCGGCTGCTGCGGAAGCTATTGTCGCTTTACCGCGCCCGACAGGCCAAGCTGGAATCCCAAGAAGCGCTTGTCGCGAAGGCGGGAGTGGACATCGAGAAGCGCGCGTAGGAAGCTCTCTGATCCCTGGCAGAGGAGCTGGAGCAACTCGCCGAGGAGCGTAAAGCCTTCCTCCTCAAGAGGGCTGAAGTTGAAGAGCAACAGCGGCTTGTTGCCGAAAAGCTATCTGCGCAGGAAGGCGAGTTGGCACAACGCAAGGTCAACCTTGATAGCCACGAGGAGGAGCTTGCCGCCGCGAGCAAACATTTGGCGGGGCTCTCAAGGAAGCAGAGGGTGCTGCCGCAGCTGCCGAGGCCGCCAAGAAGGAGCTGGAGACGAAGGTGGCGCAGCTGGAGGCCGATCTCAAGGCGAGCGGCGAGGAGCTTGCTGCGCTCAAGCATGAGCGCGAGAAGGACGCCGCCGCTCATGGCGAGCTGCAGGGTCGTCTCACTAAGAGGAGCAAAGAGCTTAGTGCCGCCAAGGATTCCAACGTAGATCTTGAATTGAAGCTGACCACTTTGACCAAGGCACAGGACGGCGCCAGGGAGCAGGAGGTGGCCTTGAAGGAGAAGATCAAGGCCGACGAGGCGCTGTTGGCGAATGCTGCTGCCGCCCAGAACGCCTTTAGGGAGAATGTGGAGCACTGGACCGAGGGTCTCGTGGATGTTGCCGCAGCCATCGACGGGGAGCTTGCGCAGCTGGGGATGGAGGATCTCGGGTATTCCTCCGATGAGCACCTCCAACCCAGCGCCAAGCTCAGTTTGTTCTTTAAAGGCATGGCGACGGCCCTCCAGCGACTCCGGGAGAAGATCCCAAAGCAGTTGGCCGACGAGTCGCGCAAGATCTGCGCGGGAGCTCTTCAAAATGTGCTGGTGAAGGTGGCCTTCCGCAACCCAGGCCTTAACCTCACCAACGTCCTCAGGACCTTGCCGCCGGATGCTGATCTGGAAGCGCTCAAGACCCTTGTCGCACCCATTGTTGACAAGGTGAGCGGGATCAAGAGGGTTGAGGGTGATCGCGCAGATTAGGCCGCCCGTTTTCTCTTTTTCTTGTCGCTGCTGGTCATGTTATGAGAACAATCTGTTGGAGCTGCGACAAGCTATCTTGTAATATGACTCTATTTTGGGTAGCGATTGTTATGTTATTTCCTTTACTTGATTCCTTACTTTGTATGATTTTGCCCTACGCTTTTAGGGAACTTGTCGGTGCAGGCACCTTAGCCGCGAGCGCTGAGTGCGGGACGTCAGCAGCCTGCTGGCGGTGCCGCTACCGACAAGAAACCTTGTCGCAACTAGTCGCGGCTCACTTAAGTTGTTGAGCGGACTCGAAACAAAGTAAGGGCGCAACTAGCTACGAGTTGGTTCCTCCGCGCACAGGTTTTCCATACAAAGCACGGTCGTTCGAGGAAGATAACTTAAAAATTAAAACTGATTGCTCAAACTTTGGCAACTTAGCTTTTCTGTTGTTTGCTTTCCGGTAAGGCGAAACTTCCTTGAACGACGCCTGGTCCACACCATTATCTTCTCCTTTCCCCCCGGCAAACTTGTGGGCGAGGGAACCTTCCTTTCCTTGAGAAAGAGAAAGAAGAGAAAATAAAGATATGGAGCCTTACGGCTCGTTATTGCTTACCGGGGGTAGGCGCTGCACAAAGTGTCAGATAACGCATGCAAAGTAGAAAGCATGAAATTGACAAGATGTGCGGAGCACATGAGCTTTACTTATGCACGGGGTCTACGCCCGGCTTCGTACAAAGGATTACATGCAACATCGGCAAGACTTGTACAAAAGGTGGTTGCCGAAACAGGTTCCGGCAACTGCGCCCTATGGGTAAAACTTACGAAGATGCTCAATGTTCCAGGAGTTGCTCACCGGAATGCCATCTTCGGTCTCAAGGCGGACGGCGCCAGGCCTAGTGACTCGTTTCACCCGGTAAGGGCCTTCCCACTTCAGCGTCAACTTGTTGGAATTCTTGGCCGACTGAACGCGCCGAAGAACAAGGTCACCTTCCTCGAGACTTCTGGCATTAACTTTGTGGCTATGGTAGCGGCGCAAAGCTTGCTGGTATCGAGCAGCTCGTACAGCGGCGTGAAGACGGTCCTCCTCGAGGAGCAGCGCGTCATCTTGTCGCAACTGCTCTTGCTCAAGCTCATCATAAGCGAGCACTCGAGGTGACCCGTATACGAGTTCCGTGGGGAGAACTGCCTCTGCTCCATAGACTAGAGCGAAAGGTGTCTGGCCAATGGCTCGATTTAGCGTCGTCCTGATCGACCAAAGAACCACCGGCAGCTCCTCAATCTAGTTCTTTCCGCACTTGTGCAGCCTGTCGAAAGTCCTAGTCTTGAGCCCGTGCAGCACTTCAGCATTTGCCCTCTCCGCTTGACCGTTGCTTCTCGGATGAGCAACAGAAGCGAAGCAGACCTTGGCGCCAAGATCTTGGACGTACTACATGAAGGTGCGGCTCGTGAATTGTGTGCCGTTGTCGGTGATGATCCTGTTAGGGATCCCGAAGCGGCAAACAATTGACCTGAAGAACTTGACTGCTGACTGTGCTGTCACCTTCCTCACTGCTTCCACTTCCAGCCACTTTGTGAACTTGTCAATTGCAACGTACAAGTACTCAAAGCCCCCGACAGCTCGGGGAAAGGAGCCGAGGATGTCGAGCCCCCAAACCAAAAATGGCGAGGATGAAGGGATCGTCTGGAGAGCTTGAGCTGGCTGGTGTATCTGCTTGGAATGGAACTGGCACGCTTCACACTTGGTTACTTGTGCAGTTGCATCCTGGAGGGCTATCGGCCAAAAGAAACCTTGCCGGAACGCTTTGCCGGCAAGTGCTCTTGCACCAATGTGGTGACCACATATGCCTCCATGTATCTCTGCCAACAGATTTTGTCCGTCTTCCCGGTGAATACACTTCAATTTCACGCCGTTGAGTCTTCTTCTGTACAGTGTGTTGTCGACAAACTGGTACATACTTAACTGCCGGGCTACTCTTTCCGCTTCTTCTTGCTCTTCAGGAAGTTCTCCTGTCTGAAGGAAATGGACAATCTGCTGTGCCCATGCTGGAGCTTGCGGCTCGACAACAAGGACCAAAGGCACATCTGCTGCTGCGGGAACATCCGCTTCTACAGCGAGAACCTGCGGCTCAGCCGGAGCTTGACATTCTCCGGCAAGCTTGCCGGAGCAAAACTTGTCGGGAGCGTCTGCTTCAGCGGAGCAAACCCTAGGGCTTGCCGGAGCAGACCGCTCCTCACCACCCTTGGTGTTGATCTTGAGGACCTTCTTCGCAGCGGCTTCAGGGAGCTCTGGCGGAAAATAGTCACCAGAAACCAACTTCCTCTTCTTGCTCTGTCCAGTTGATGACGTTACAGACGGTTGAGTCAGTTTGAGCACAAAGATCCCTGGTTCCACAGGTAACTTAAGTGCGGCGCACTTTGACAGGCCATCGGCAATGTCGTTCCGAGTTCTTGGAACATGTTCCATCTGTAGGCCGTCAAAGTGCTCTTCTAGCTTTCTCACTTCATCAATGTAAGCTTCCATTAACGGACTCTGATAATTCTTGTTCACTTGGCGGACGACAAGCTGTGAGTCACCCCTGACAATGAGCTTCTTGATCCCAAGGTGTGCTGCGATCCTGAGACCGGCAAGCAAACCTTCATACTCTGCGGTATTGTTCGTTGCTTGCTCGTTGGGAAAGTGCATTTGGACTGCGTACTTGAGGTGCTCTCCGGTGGGTGCAACAAGAAGCACACCCGCACTGGCGCCTTGCAGCGAGAAGGCACCATCAAAGTACATCAGCCACTCTTTGCTTGCTTCCTTGACGGGGATGCTTGTTTCTGGAATTTCTTCATCTTGTGTTGGCGTCCATTCTGCTATGAACTCCGCCAATGCTCTGCTTTGGATAGTTGAAGTGCTCTCAAACTTGAGGCCAAAGCTTGACAGTTCCAGTGCCCACTCGACAATCCTGCCTGTTGCTTCTGGATTTTGCAGTATCCTCTTCAGCGGAAAATGAGTGATGACTGTGATCTCATGTGCTTGGAAGTAATGGCGCAGCTTTCTCGAGGCCATGAGAAGGCCGAAAAGCAATTTTTGCACACCAGAGTACCTTGACCTAGCCCCCTGCAGAAGGGAACTGACAAAGTAAACTAGGCGCTGCACCATTCTTTTCTGCATCTTCTCGCGCGCCTGCGCAGAGCCATCTTTGTTGGGACCAGAGCTTGTCGGTGAAGTCCTCTGCTTGTCGCTGGATGCATCTTCCGTGGTTGCTGGCTCATCATCCGCCTCCCTCTCCGCTACTAACGCAGCACTAACCACTTGATTGGTTGCCGCTATATATAGCAGCAACTTCTCTTGTGGCTTAGGTGCAACAAGTGTTGGAGTGGAGGACAGGTATCTCTTTAAGTCCTGCAGTGCAGCCTCCACTTCCGGAGTCCATTTCATTGGACCTGCCTTTTTCAATATTTTGAAAAATGGTAGGGCGCGCTCAGCAGACCTAGAGATAAACCTGCTGAGAGCAGCTACGCAACCGGCAAGTCTTCGTACATCCTTGACGCGCTTTGGTGCTTCAATCTGCTCAATGGCCTTGATCTTGTCGGGATTGGCTTCAATTCCCCGCTGAGACACGAAGAACCCGAGAAGCTTGCCGGAGGGGACTCCAAACACACACTTCTTGGGGTTAAGCTTGAGGTTGATCTTGCGCAGATTTGCAAAGGTTTCGTCTAAATCTTGAATTAGAGTTGCCTTGTCCTTGCTCTTAACCACTATGTCATCCATGTAGGCTTCCACATTTCTGTGTATTTGCGGCTCAAAAGCGTCATGGACTACCCTTGCAAATGTTGAACCAGCATTCTTTAAACCGAAAGGCATCCGTACAAAACAGTATGTGCCACATGGGGTGATGAATGCGGTCTTCTCCTCATCCTCTTCTGCCATGAAGATCTGATGGTATCCTGAGTATGCATCAAGAAATGAAAGCAAGTCACATCTGGTCGTGGAGTCAACAATCTGGTCGATGCGCGGTAAGGGAAATGGGTCTTTGGGACAAGATTTATTGACATCGGTAAAGTCGATACAAAGCCTCCATTTCCCGTTTGCCTTGCGCATGACTACAGGGTTGGCCAACCATGTAGGATGGAGCACTCCTCTGACAAGGCCTGCTGCTTCCAATTTCTTGATTTCTTCTGCAATGAATTCTTGGTGCTCCACTTCCTGTTTCCTGACTTTCTGCTTGACGGGCCGCGCATGAGGACAGACGGCAAGATGGTGCTCGATTACTTTCCTGGGAACACCGGGGATGTCAGACGGTTGCCACGCAAATACGTCGACGTTCGCCCGCAGGAAAGCAACGAGCGCGCTTTCCTATTTAGGGTCGAGAGTGGAACTGATGGTAAAGGTACCACCAGTGCTATCCTCCTTGGCAGACACCTTTTTGGTCTCTGGTGGAGCTGCCATTGTCTTCTTACACTTGTCGGTGGAGCTCGATGGTGCGTCCTCGATGGTAGCGCAGCACTCCGAAGAGGTGCGCTTGCCGGAGTGGGCATCAGAACTCTTGCCGGACTTGGTCTTCTTCTTCGCCCCGGGAGCTTCAACGGTAAGTGAATTGCGATCTGTTGCGGCTACTACTTCCCGGTAGATCTTGTCGGCGCAGATAAGAGCATCCTTCTTGTCGCCAGGGACAGAGATGACACTTATCGGGCCTGGCATCTTCAGCATGTTGTATGCATAGTGAGAGGCTGCCATGAATTTGGCGAGTGCTGGACGGCCGAGTATCCCATTGTAAGGCAATGGAAAGTCAGCAACGTCAAAAGTAACCCTCTCAGTTCTGAAGTTTAACTCGCTGCCAAATGTCACCGGCAACATGATCTTTCCCTTCGGCTTGCTCCTTCCCGGATTGATTCCTTGGAATGTGCCGGTCTCTTCGAGCTCGCCATCAGGGATCTGGAGTTTCTGGAGTACCGCGGAGGAGATCAGGTTCAAACCGGCCCCGCCGTCAACTAGCATCTTAGTGACCTTGAGGTTGCGGATAGTTGGTGAAACCAACATCGGCAAGCACCCGACGGCAGTTATGCGATCAGGGTGGTCCTTAATATCAAAGATGATAGGCGTGCTGGACCATTTCAGAGGCTTGCGTGACTCGATGGGTGGTTCTGCCGCATTGACTTCCCGCACCCACTGCTTGAGCTGGCGGTGCGAAGTATGCAGAGAAGCACCGCCGTCAACGCACAGGACCTCTGTGGCTTTCTGGAACTCCTGCTCATCGGTCTCGTCATCATTCATATCTTCATCGTCGTCGTCATCTTCATCCTTGTCGCGGCCGCGGGGAAGTCTGTCTCCTTGTCGCTGCTTGGCCTTGCCGCGGCGTCCTCCTCGGCTGGGGCGTTTCTTGACGGCTCCTCCAGCACCTTCCTAGGCCTTCTCCTTGTCGCGTCGCTCGTATTCAGCCTTTTGCTGCTCGACAAGCTGCTCGACCTTCTTGCAGCTCTGGAGGTCATGGCCCTTGGTGCAGTGGACTTTGCAGTACTGCTTATTGGTTGCGTCCTGCTTGTCGGCGACCGCCACAGCCTGGTAGTTGGTGCCTGCGGCAATATTCTCGCCGGAGCTACCAGCATTGGCTTTCTTGGCGCCACCTCCGTTGTCGGACTTCTCAACGACTAGCACATCTTTGCCTTTCTTTTTCCTGTTGTTCCGCCGCCGGTTTCTCTTTGCCGGGGCAGTCTCCTCACTATCTGATCCTCCTGCTCCTGTATTCTCTCCGGGGAGTTTCCTCCCTTCCTCAGCACATGCACACTTGTTGGCCAGGGCATATAGCTCACTGACGTCTCTGATCTTGCACATCGCCATCTCCTCCCGCATCCTGCGGTTTCGCACGTTCTGATGGAACGCGCTGATTACCGCGGCGGGGTGGACATCTGGGATGTTGTGCTGTACGCGGCTGAATCTCTGAATGTACTTGCGCAGGGGCTCTCCTTCCTTCTGGGCAAGCAGATGAAGATCGCTCTCTTGGCCATGAGGCTTGTGGCCGCCTGTAAAGGCGCCGACAAACTGATGGCATAGGTCTGCCCAGGAGGATATGGAGTTGTCCGGCAAGTGCATGAGCCAGGATCTAACATTGGGTTGAGCACCAACGGGAAGTAGTTGGCCAGGATCTTGTCGTCCCGCCCCCCCGGCAGCTTGCACCGCGATGGTGTAGATGCTGAGGAACTCCGACGGATGCGACTTGCCGTCGTACTTCTCTGGTACGTCTGGCTTGAAATTCTTCGTGCTGGGCCACTGGACTTGCCGCAGCTCACGAGTGACCGCAGGGCAACCTACCGCGTACGGCAAGTCGCCTGGTTCCCCTGGCGCATGCATGTCGACAGAGGGCCCAGCGCGCTGGTCTGATTGACGCCGCGCTTCTCTTTGGCGCTCGATGCGAGTACGAGCGTCTTCTTGCTGTCGTTCGTGAAGAACTTGGCGCTGATCGCGACGAGCTCATGGATCTGATGATGCAGTGGAGTCGCTGTCGAGGTGGATCCGGCGAGTCAGCGATCTTGGCCTTCGGGGTGGAGAGTGCATGGTGGTTGCACCCCCACCGGTTTCGTCGCCATCGGCTCGTGCCTGGCAGTCCTGCCGCGGCAGCGATGTACTCGGCTGCCGCGGAGTGTCGCCGTTGGCGAAACCGATGAGACTCTGAATGGTGGCCGTGGTGGGCGGCAGTGGCGAATGGTGCGAGGAGCGGGATATGCTCGGACTTCTAACTATGTTAGAAGGAGCAGTATCCCGTCCAGGCGACCGTGTCTCGCTCGTGCCAGCATGTCGGCGTGCATGCTGGTCTTGAGCGCCCCGAGATCCACCAGCTCGATCTTGGTCCAACAAGCGTATGGCGCTGCGAATACCATGACGCTGTTGGTCCTGCGCCTCCTGAGATGGGCGTGGTGCATGTACGGACGCCGAGGTCTGCGCAGCCTTGTCCTTGGACCTGGCAGCACCGTGAGCTCCCTCGTCGATGTCCGCTCTTCCGACGGCGTCTACCCCACCACTCGTTTGCTCCGGTGGTGGTGGGATCGACGTGGACAGAACAGTTGCCGCCGAAGCCTTCTTCTTCGGTGGCATGTCGATGAAGAAAATGAAAATCTAGCTCGTGTGAACGCCGGATCAGGTTCACACAACCTCGACTTCCCCTACCTGGCGCGCCAAAGATGTCGGGGAAACTGATCCACGAACACCTATGGGACCGGCGGACCGAGCCCCTTTCGGTTCGGCGGGGGGCGGAGATCGCACGAAGAGCGGATCGAGGCGAAGCACACGAGCAGTTTACCTAGCTTCGGAGCTCTCCGGAGAGATAACACTCCTACTGCTGCATGTCTGAGTGTATTGAGTTCTTGCTCGGGAGCGCTGGGTGCTACAGTACACACTAGCTGCTAACGAGACCGAGCGTGAGTGTTTTTCTGCCTCTCGAACCCCCCTCTCTACGTTGCGCATGGGCCTCCTTTTATATGCTAAAGGGGTCTCCGACAGGTGGCAACATAGACAAGGGCAAAAATGGAAAAGGAATCGCGGTTGGTACAACTACCTGTACAGTGTATCATACCTTACCCTGACGGCAGGGGACAAAGGCATTAAATGCCCGTCTGCGTCGCCCAAATAGTGCAAAAAGGGACCGTCAGGGACGCCACCGCTCGCCACAATAGCAGTCTTGTCAGCGTCGCTTGCCACCGCGCACCGCTGGCTGCACGGCCTCTCGCCACGCGCGCCTGGAAAGGCCCCAGGGCGACACGTTGGTGGATGTGCTGGAGCGTGGGTATAGAGTGGTCGCTTGCCGCGGCAAGCGCCTTGCCGCGGTCATTGTCTTGTTGCGTCCGGAAGCTTGTCGCTCACCGGGCCTTGCCGGGACGAGCGTGGCGCGTCGCGGCAAGTTCCTTGAGATGCCTTGGTTGGCCTTCCCGGCAAGCTCCTCTTGCCAGGGCCTTGTCTCCTTGGCTTGAATACTTTGTTCTTGAATGGCTCCAAAGGAACCACGGAGGACCTTGGCGGTCACCTGGCAAGCCTTGCCGCGGGGTGCTACAACTGCCCGTGCACAAGTTCGGGATACTAGGGTACCCCTACTCTAGTACACCGACATAGATCAATAGACAAATTATCTAGGACTGCCTATTTTTGTAGTATTTTTAGAGTTCCAGAATTATTCGAAAGTTACATTACTACAGATTGTTCTATTTTTGACAGATTCTGTTTTTTCGTGTGTTGTTTGCTTATTTTGATGAATCTATGGCTAGTATCGGGGGGTATGAACCATAGAGAAGTTGGAATACAGTAGGTTTAACACCAATATAAATAAATAATGAGTTCATTACAGTAATTAAAGTGGTGGTTTTTCTTTCTTGCACTAACGGAGCTCATGAGATTTCCTGTTGAGTTTTGTGTTGTGAAGTTTTCAAGTTTTTGGTAAAGATTTGATGGACTATGGAATAAGGAGTGGCAAGAGCCTAAGCTTGGGGATGCCCATGGCACCCCAAGATAATTCAAGTACAACCAAAAGCCTAAGCTTGGGGATGCCCCGGAAGGCATCCCCTCTTTCGTCTTCGTCTATCGGTAACTTTACTTGGAGCTATATTTTTATTCACCATATGATATGTGTTTTGCTTGGAGCGTCTTGTATGATATGAGTCTTTTCTTTTTAGTCTACCACAATCATCCTTGCTACACACACCTTTTGGGAGAGACACACATGATCCAGAATTTATTAGAATACTCTATGTGCTTCACTTATATCTTTTGAGCTAGGCAATTTTGCTCTAGTGCTTCACTTATATATTTTTAGAGCACGGTGGTGGTTTTATTTTGTAGAAATTATTGATCTCTCGTGCTTCACTTATATTATTTTGAGAGTCTTTTAGAACAGCATGGTATTGATGGGCATCCAAGTTGGGTATAATAAAAACTATCATAGAAAGTGCATTGAATACTATGATCAATTTGATGCTTGATAATTCTTTTGAGATATAGAGGTGATAATGTTAGAGTCATGCTAGTTGGGTAATTATGAAATTGAGAAATACTTGTGTTGAAGTTGGCAAGTCCCGTAGCATGCACGTATGGTAAAAGTTGTGTAACAAATTTGTAGCATGGGGTGCTCTTTTGATTGCCTTACTTATGAGTGGAGGTTGGGATCGCACGATGGTTAACTCCTACCGACCCTTCCCCTAGGAGCACACGTAGTAGTACTTTGCTTCGAGGGATAATAAAACTTTTGCAATAAGTATATGAGTTCTTTATGACTAATGTGAGTCCATGGATTATACGCACTCTTACCCTTCCATCATTGCTAGCCTCTATGGTACCGTGCATTGCCCTTTCTCACCTTGAGAGTTGGTGCAAACTTCGTCGGTCCATCCAAACCCCGTGATACGATACGCTCTATCACACATAAACCTCCTTATATCTTCCTCAAAACAGCCACCATACCTACCTATTATGGCATTTCCATAGCCATTCCGAGATATATTGCCATGCAACTTTCCACCGTTTCATTTCTTATGACACGTTTCATCATTGTCATATTGCCTTGCATGATCATGTAGTTGACATCGTATTTGTGGCAAAGCCACCATGCATAATTTTCATACATGTCACTCTTGATTCATTCCTGGTACACCGTCGGAGGCATTCATATAGTGTCATATTTTGTTCTAGTATCGAGTTGTAATCCAGGAGCTGTAAATAAATAGAAGTATGATGATCATCATTATTAGAGCATTGTCCCTTGAAAAGAAAGGCCAAAAAAAGAGAGAAAGGCCAAAAAAAGAGAGAAAGGCCAAATAAAAAAAGGAAGGCCCAGAAAAAAAGGGTGGGACAATGTTACTATCCTTTTCCACACTTGTGCTTCAAAGTAGCAGCATAATCTTTATGATAGAGAGTCTCTTATTTTGTCACTTTCATATACTAGTGGGAATTTTTCATTATAGAACTTGGCTTGTATATTCCGATGATGGGCTTCCTCAAAATGCCCTAGGTCTTCGTGAGCAAGCAAGTTGGATGCACACCCACTTAGTTTCTTTTGTTGAGCTTTCATACATTTATAGCTCTAGTGCATCTGTTGCATGGCAATCCCTACGCCTCATGTTGATATCAATTGATAGGCATCTCCATAGCCCGTTGATTAGCCTCGTAATGTGAGACTTTCTCCCTATTTGTCTTCTCCACACAACATCCATCATCATATTCTATTCCACCCATAGTGTTATATCCATGGCTTACGCTCATGTATTGCATGAGAGTTGAAAAAAAGCTGAAGCGCGTTAAAAAGTATGAACCAATTGCTTGGCTGAAACCGCGGTTTTCCATGATGGGAGTATTCTGTGTGACAAAAATGAAACATAGCCTAACTATATGATTTTGTAGGGATAAGCTTTCTTTAGCCATGTTATTTTGAGAAGACATGATTGCTTTGTTAGTGTGCTTGAAGTATTATTACTTTTATATTAATATGAACTTTTATCTTGAATCATTTGGATTGGAACATTCATGCCACAATAAAGAAAATTACATTGAGAAATATGCTAGGTAGCATTCCACATCAAAAAATTTGTTTTTATCATTTACCTACTCGAGGATGAGCAGGAATTAAGCTTGGGGATGCTTGATACGTCTCCAACATATCTATAATTTTTTATTGTTCCATGCTATTATATTACCTGTTTTGGATGTTTATGGGCTCTACTATACACTTTTATATCATTTTTGGGACTAACCTACTAACCGGAGGCCCGGCCCAAATTGCTATTTTTTGCCTATTTCAGTGTTTCGAACAAAAGGAATATCAAACAGAGTCCAAACAGAATGAAACCTTCGGGGGAGATCTTTTTTGAACAAACGCAATCCAGGAGACTTGGAGTGGACGTCAAGAAGCAGTCGAGGCGGCCACGAGGGTCCAGGGCGCGCCCTAGGGGGTGGGCGTGTCCCCACCCTCATGGGCCCCATCTGGCTCCCCTGGCCGACTTCCTTCGCCTATATATATCGACGTACCCGAACAACATCCAGGAGCACCACGAAACCCTATTTCCACCGTCTCAACCTTCTGTACCCGTGAGATCCCATCTTGGGGCCTTTTCCGGCGCTCCGCCGGAGGGGGAATCGATCATGGAGGGCTTCTACATCAACACCATAGCCTCTCTGATGAGTTGTGAGTAGTTTACCACAGACCTTCTGGTCCATAGTTATTAGCTAGATGGCTTCTTCTCTCTCTTTAAATCTCAATATAATGTTCTCCTCGATCTTCTTGGAGATCTATTTGATGTAACTCTTTTTGCGGTGTGTTTGTCGAGATCCGATGAATTGTGGGTTTATGATCAAGTTTATCTATGAGAAATATTTGTATCTCCTCTGAATTCTTTTATGTATGATTGGTTATCTTTGCAAGTCCCTTTGAATTATTAGTTTGGTTTGGCCTACTAGATTGATCTTTCTTGCAATGGGAGAAGTGCTTAGCTTTGGGTTCAATCTTGCAGTGTCCTTTCCCAGTGACAGCAGGGGCAGCAAGGCACGTAATGTATTGTTGCCATCGAGGATAAAAAGATGGGGTTTATATCATATTGCTTGAGTTTATCCCTCTACATCATGTCATCTTGCCTAATGTGTTACTCTGTTCTTATGAACTTAATACTCTAGACGCATGCTGGATAGCGGTCGATGTGTGGAGTAATAGTAGTAGCTGCAGAATTGTTTTGATCTACTTGTTGCGGATGTGATGCCTATATACATGATTGTTCCTAGATATTCTCATAACTATGCACTTTTCCATCAATTGATCGACAACAATTTGTTCACCCATCGTAATACTTATGCTATCTTGAGAGAAGCCACTAATGAAACCTATGGCCCCCGAGTCTATTTTCCATCATATAAGTTTCCGATCTATTTTATTTTGCAATATTTACTTTCCAATCTATATCATAAAAATACCAAAAATATTTATCTTATCTTATTATCTCTATCAGATCTCACTTTTGCAAGTGGCCGTGAAGGGATTGACAACCCCTTTATCGCGTTGGTTGCGAGGTTCTTGTTTGTTTGTGTAGGTACGAGGGACTTGCGTGGATCCTCCTACTGGATTGATACCTTGGTTCTCCAAAACTGAGGGAAATACTTATGCTACTTTGCTACATCACCCTTTCCTCTTCAAGGGAAAACCAACGCAGTACTCAAGAGGTAGCACGGTGCTGCTTGCGCCCTATGTGGCCGGGGAGAAGCTCCAGACCACGCTCCTCCTCACGGCGAGCGAGGACAACGAGTGGAAGGAGAAGGTGCTATGGGTCGCCACCACTGTGCCGGAGCCCGCGAACAGCACTTTCTTCCCCTTCTTCCTGCACAGCGTCTATTCGGGGCTGGTGCCCCCATTCTCCCGCTTCTTCTACGCCGTTCTTCACCATTACGTCCTCCACGCGCTCCACATTCATGCCAACTCCATCCTCCTTCTGTCCATTTTCGCCTTCTACTGCGAGGCGTTCGTGGGGGTGATGCCCTCCGTCACCATGCTCTTCTACTTCTTTTTCCTCCACATGACTGACGACCATCCGGTTGGGTGCGTCGACTTTGTTGCGGTGCGGGGCGGTAACGCGATCTCCCGCGCCAGGAAGAAGGTGGAGGATGCTCTGAAAAGGTGGGTTCTGATGGATGCCAAGTGCTCCTAGGGCTTGTTGAAGCTGCCGACCAAGCTCCCCATCTTTGGGAAGGGGTGGTACTCTGAGAAGATCACTAACCCTTCCCTGAAGCCTATGGTGAAGAAGATGCAGGAGGACTTGATCTCGGGGGCACTGACGACAAGGTCCGCCTACGCTAGGATGCCCTTCCCGAGGAGGAGCTGAGCAAGGTGTTGCTTTACTTGATGGGGAAGGACCCAAGCGATCCTCCGGAGGATTGGCTCCCACTGTACCGCCAAGCTGACGTGAAGGAGGTTGCCGCTGCCATGCCGGTCTTTGATGAGTTTGGGCTTGTGCGGATGGGGCCTCCCCCGCCGCCTCCATCCTTGGTAGATCTGTCCTCCGGAGATCATTCCTCCGAGGGCACCGTGGACGAGGTGGTGGAGGAATCCTCTGCCCCACGGTAGAGGGAGCTCCTCCGCGACTTCCCTGATGATGATGATGATGATGATGATGATGATGATGATGATGACGCGCTTCTAATGGTGGAGGTGCCTTGCCCTTATCGAGTCACCACGAGGTCCAGGGTGTCCTCTTCGAAGCAGCCCAAGCGGACGGCCATGAAGAAGGGTAGGACCACACTGATTCCTCCAGGCAACATTTCTCCCTCGGCGACGGCGCCCCGAGCGGCACCAACCGCGAGTTCTCCTGCTCCCAAGAGTTCAGCAACCGCGATTAAGGGATCCGCAAACCCTTGAGAGGTTCAAACTCTGGGGTGCGTGAGATCTCAACCTACCGAGCCTGCCTACTCGTGATCCTCCTAAGCCTAGCCCGACAAGCTCAAAGAGACAAAGAGACACATCAGTTTATCCTGGTTCGGGCCACCTTGCGGTGTAATACCCTACTCCAACATTTTGGTGGATTGCCTCAGAGGGATGAGGATGAACTAGTACATTGGATGAACTGGCCTTAGGAGGTGAGGTGTTCTTGAGCTCGTGGGAGATGGGGTGTGTGAGCTAGTTCGGCTTGTCCTGCCCTCTATGGTGGTGGCTAGTCCTATTTATAGTGGCCTTGGTCCTCTTCCCAAATGTTGGCGGGAAGGGATCCCACAACGGCCGGATTTGAAAGGGGACAAGTAGTAAATCTTATCTTGACAAAAGTAGTCTTCGCCGGTGAAAAGCCTCTAGTCGTGACGCTGTGGTGGGCTCGCCGGTGACCTCCGTCCTGCCGTCCTGGCGGTCTTGGTCCCGTTGCACCAGAATGGAAACCTATGGTTGATTCGTCGGGACTCCGCGCATGTGGCTTGCCTCCTTTGCGCCGAAGATGAAACATGCGCTTTGCGCCCACCTGGCGCCCGCCTGGCCTTGGTCGTCATGGCTCACGTTAGCTGAGCCTCGTGAGGTAAACCTTGCATAGAACTCTCCACCCCTCAGGAGCCAGCCTGAGGAGGCCGATCCCCTCGGGGGTCTTGGCGTCGTCCGCCTCGCGAGGCTTGGCCCCTCGCGAGTGTCTTGTGCTGTTGATGCTGAAGCTGGGCCGTACCAGGCCGTCGATGGAGCCACGTGGTGGGCCGCAGGCACGCAGTGCTGGATACCCCCCATATTGAGAATGCCGACAAAACCCTAATCCTGCTTTGAGTGTATATTGAGTGTTCTTGACCTTCGGTTGGCTGCTATGCATGCAGACTGGGTTGTAAAGTCCAAAAAGTCTGAATCCTTATCTAGTATGCCTTGGGCCTTCTTTTATACCATGGGGCTACCACAGTGGCGAGCAAGCATACAGGAGGTGTAAATCTACTATAGTGTCCATGCTTATCACTGACGTATTAGGACAAACCCATTAAATGCGCTGCTTACGTGCCCTCCTAACTTTATCAGGGATGGAAATAGAGCCCGTCTAGACCGTCGCCGCCTCACTCCATCTTGACACGCATCCAAGATGACGCGGCATGCAGTGCCAAGCTGACTGTCTTGTCGCTACGCTAGAGCGGTGGCAGGATCTTTAGGAAGATCTGCATACCACCATGCAGGTGCTTGCCTGGTTGCCAGGCTAGTCACTATGCTGGACGATAGGGCGGCGGAGCCTTGTCGTGCGCGAGCCTTGTCGTGGCCTCGCAATCTTCACCGACAAGAGTCTTGCCGGGGCCTCGCAGTCGTCCCCGGCAAGAACCTTGCTGGGAACTTTGCCTTCTGGTCTTCACGAAGATCTGCATGCCACTAGTCTTCACAAAGATCTGCATGCTACTACGCATGTGCCCCTGAGTCTTGGTCTTGACGTTGTCGATGGTACTAGAGCTCTCAACCTCAAGGGTGCTGGCCTTGTCAGCGCTTCGCAAGCCGTCCCGACAAGGATCTTGCCGGGGCTTCATAAGCCACCCCGGCAAGGATCTTGTTGGGGCTTCATAAGCCCCCCCGGCAAGGATCTTGCGTGGGGTCCAGCTTGTCTTATGCTCTCTGGTTACTGGCTTGGATGTCACCTTGGTCATCTTGTATTTTTCCTCCAACTACCCCCGGCAAGCCTCGCCGCAGGTGCGGCTGCAACTACCCATGCAAAAGTAAGGGGTACAAAAGGGCCCAAACTTGTGTACACCGATAGGAGCCCCCAGGCCTGGGCCACGAGTGTGAAGCGTCGTTGGGCTAGGCCCAAACAGTGCGCGGGCACACGTGACAAGGATTAACTATTGTAATCATCTCTTCTATTGCGCTTCCCCATGGTCTGCATTGTGTGCGCGACGTGGGGGTCATGCGTGGAAAGGTCGCAGCATGCTTGCGAGAACGCCTTCACATCAAATAGTAAAGAGGCAGCCCGGTGCCTTCCTCATAAAAAGAGTGATCCACAGGGGCGCTGCTCATTTACCCCCTTTGTCTTTCCCAATCTAGGAACCGTCGTCTTCTTCTTCTTCCTCGAGCCAAGACCAGAGCTTCTTCGTCCGTCCGCTGCCATTGCGCCCTCACCGCTCACGATCCCCCGCCCTCCCTCAGTTGCTATGGCGCCCAAAACAAGCAAGGGCAAGGGAGCGTCCAAGGAGAGCGAGGGAGAAGAGGTGCCAGAGAGCGAGCTGGTGAAGATGCGGAGGGAGCATGTCGCCTTCGCCCTGACGCTCAATGCATGCGCGCTCAGGGACCGGTATCAGTGCATGTGGGGGCGAGACACGATGGGGCACCCTGCCACCCGCATCATCCCCGCTTCTTGCGTTGTGCCCGCCCCATATAAATTCCCTTTCTTCATTGATTACTTCTACTATGGGCTCTACCCCCCGTTTTCAGATTTCTTCATCGACATCATGTACACCTTCGGCTTCCATCTTTTGGATTTCACGCCGAATGCCATGGCGTGTATGGCCATCTTCGCTCACCTCGGCGAGAACTTCGTCGGGGTGGTCCCCAATACAGCGCTCTTCCGTCATTACTTCGTCCCTCGCATCCAGCCAGGAGGGGCTCTTTCTAGTTGCGTCACCTGGATCCCGAGGGCCTTGAGCAAGAAGACGTACCCAGAGAGGACCCACAAGGAGAAGTGGGAAGAATGGTGGAGCAAGTGGTGCTGGATCATGGAGAAGGCCCGCAGCCATTCTGTATTCCCCGGCAGACGAAATTGGTCCGCGATGGCAACTGGGGCGACCTCGATCCTCAAGACGGGAAGCTCACAGTCGCAACCACCAGAATTCATCGCCTCAGAGCTTCCGGGCTCACGCTCGAGATGGTTGGGGCCAACATCATCCGCCGCTGCATCGCCCCTTTGCATAACAAGGGGATGCCATCTTGGGAGTTCCAGAATGCGGCAGACATCATGAGGCTGTGCCCCAGCCTGAACCACAACTTTACGGTGATGCAGCACGTGGCTCTTTGCCAAAGGCTGTTTCAGCTCAGGGCCGACAAGACTGACAAGGCCGACAAGACCGACAAGCCGTTCAGGTTGCCGGCGGGGGTGGTCCCCTTGTGCAACAACTCCGCCCTGACTTCAATCATTGCCATGATGCCGGTGTTCGATGCCCATGGCCTTGATAAGACCTGAGCTAAGCCAGACGCGGAGTAGGTTCAGGAGTTCTTCGACAATTTGTCCAAGAGGGACGTCCGAGAAAAGACGCAGCTCATCCGCCCCACCACCGGTGAAGAGGTGGCGTATATCGCCATGAGAGCGGAAGAGGCAGCCCTTGCTGACGAGGCCGGTAGCGTCGGCTCTATGGAGGACGAGGCCGAGCGGGAGGAGCCCGCGGAGAGCACAGTGGCACAGGTGCCAGGGGTCCTCTTGCTGGCTGAGGAGACGGCTGAAGAGATAGCTGAAGAGGAGGAGCCCCTAGCACAAAGAAAAAATGTGTCCTTCGGCAAGCCGTCTCCGGTGAGCCAGTCCAGCAGGCCTCTTCGCGTGAAGAGGGCCCTGACAAGGGAGCGTCCGGCAAGGCCATGCAGCGGCAAGAGGCCCAGTCGCAATCTGTGCGCCATACGAGGTGCACGGCTGCGGCAGCAAAGGAAGCAGCGGCCTCTGCCTCCACCACGGCTAAGCGGCCTAGGTATCCATCCCCCCCCCCTACACGGACACCATACCAGAGGCTGAATTCGACCTCTCCTCTTTCATCCCGAGGATGGAGAAGAGGCCAGAAGAAGAAGTGGATGAGTAAGTATCATGCCGGATTCTTCATCCCCTTAGTCTCTGTTTTGATTATCTTATCTCATTTGATCTTGCCTTGACTTGTCTCCGCAGTGACACGGAAACGTTGGCACAGAGGATGGCAAAGAAGGCCAAGGCCTCGACAGGTGACGAGCCCCCGGCAAGCACCTCAGGTGCACCAGAGACGATCACGATCATCCCAGATCTCAACCCACGACACAACCCCAAACCGAGCCCCCAGCGTGAGCTCATTACTCATTTTTAGCTGGCAAGTGTCAGGGTGTGCATCTTCACTGCTAACCTTGCCGAGTTCGCAGGAGAAGAACAGCAACAGGAGGAGTCGCTGAGGGCCACCCCTGACATGTCGCCTCCGTCAACCACACCACCCAGGGAGGGGTCCCTAGCAAGGGCTTACAGCGACGAGCCCATGCGCGTGAGGAAGAGCCAGCGAGCACAGGCACTGGCAGCTCCATCCCGGCAATGAATTGTTGTCGGGGAGGGAACCACCCCTCTACAGCTTGTCACAGGTAAGCCGCCTGCTTCCTGGCGCTCGCCATTCTTGCTATATGACTTTCTTTCCTTCTCTTTCTGTTTTGAGCTTCAACTTTGGTTTCGACTTATTCCCCTTTTCGGTTTTCAGATCTCCCTTTGATAGACCAGACGGACATTGACACCATGATCGAGGAGGCCGCCAAGGATGCTACCGCCGAGGCTGCCAAAGTCGATGCTGATGAGTCTGCCAAGGATGCGCATGAAGAGGCCGCCAGGGGTCTGCCGGGGAGGCCGACAAGGAGACCGGCGACCATATTGACGGCAACCTTGCCGCAGGAGCGCCTGGTGCTACATCGGTCCCGGAGTCCTCAGCTGCCGGGGAGACGATGGTCGAAGACCAACCGTCAACTTCTGAATCCCCTACCTCAAGCAGATATCCGAAGGTAGGCGACGATCTGTTCGTCAGCATCCTAGGGACGGCAAGCGCCGAAGCGCCAACCGAGGGGGAGGTTTTTTACAAAGAAGTCATCGCTGTCGCTGGGCTCCAGGTTGTTGGCGAGCCGAGCGCCAGCGGCAGCGGTTCCAAGGAAGACCAACTCCTCCAAGCTATGAGCAACAACTTTCAGAAGCTCCAGGCGCTTCACCGTGCCTGCAAGGATAAACTGGACTCCAGGGTGGCCATGGTCGACACGACAGAGGCGGACTTCCAGGAGCGCGTTGAGCAGATGCGGATCTGGTTTGCCGAGGCCCGGCAGGAGCTGAAGACCAGCCAGGAGCAGCTGAGCGAGCGTTGGAACGAGCTCCTCCTGAAGTAGTCTGATGTTGAGAAGGCCTAGGAGGAGGCCACTGCACAGGCATCCAAGGACGATGCCCAACTAAGGGAGATCCGCGTTCTGCTCGATGCTCAAGAAGAGGACCTTGCCACTGGGGAAGAGGCACTTGCCTCCATGCTCCGCGGCAAGGATGAAGAAATTAAGAAACTTGTTGCGCAGCAGACCCAGGAGCTGGAGCAGAAGCATAAGGACACACTCGACGCTCTCGTCCTGGATCACGCCGGCAAGTTGAAGGAGGCCGTCGACGGTGCCAAAGCCGCGGAGGCCGCCAAGAACGAGCTGGCCGGCAAGATGGAGAAACTTGAGATGGAGCTGGAGAAGCACAACAAGGAGGTCTCGACGCTGAAGAGCGACAGAGACAAGACTGTCTACACCTTGGCGCAGTTGCAGGTCACCATATCTGACAAGACCAAGCTGCTCACCGAAGCCAACGACTCCATTGCCAATCTGAAACTAAAGCTGACCACCCTGGAGGAGACCCTTAAGGGCAGGGCTCGTGAGAAGACCCTGGCCAAGGACCTCCAAAATTAGAAACTACTGCTTGAAAGTGCCGCTGCCACCCATAATGATTATGTGCAAGGCACGGGGATCTGGATTGGGCACCTCATCGATGTTGCAGAGAGGCTCACCACGCAACTATCCATCATGGGCATGCCGAGCTTCAGGTTCTCCCATGACGAGAGGGTGACTCAGAGCGCTAGGCTGACCATGTTCTTCAAGGCCATCCTTGATGCCCTGAAGCTGCTCCACTCCAACCAAGCAAACCATCTACCCTACGAGTCCCGGAAGCTTTGCCGGGGCGTCCTTCTCAAAGTGCTCACCAAGGTGGCGTACTGGAACCCCGGCCTCGACCTTGCCAACGTGCTTGAGAGCTTGCTGAAGGATGTGGACCACCAGGCGCTTGAAGAACTCGTCGCGCCCATCGTTAGAAGGGTTGACCGAGTCAAAAGGGTGGAAGGCTAGCGCCAGGACTAGCTGCTTCACTTCTCCTTGCCACTGTAAACTTGTTCCCAAGATACTTTTATCTTAAATTAGAACTGCAGCAAGTTTTTTGGATTGAATGCATGCTATCTTGTTTGATCCCTCTTTTGTATGGCATACACCCTACGCTTATTTGGAAAGGCTCGCTGGTGCGCGCTCCCTTGCCGCGAGCGCATTGAGGAACGGATCCTTAGTAGCCTGCTAGGGGTGTCGCTGCCGGCAAAACACCTTGCCGCTCTTAGTGCAACCACTTGAACTGCTGAGCGGACTCGAAACAGAACAAGGGCGCAACCAATTATGACAGGGTTTCTTCACGTGCAGGTTTACCATACAAGAACCGAAACCAGTCAAGGAAAATAACCTTACATTTAAAAGAAAATAACTCAAGGTTTCACACGACTTAGCTTTTCACTATTGTGCTCTTTTCTGCAAGATGCCACTTCGAACGACGCCTGTTGGTGCCCATACTCTCTATTCCCCCCGGCAAACTTGGATGCGAGGGAAACCTTTTGTCCTTTGAGAAAAAGAGAGGAGAGAAAATAGGAATATGGAACATTGGCGGTTCATCGGTACTTGCTAGAAACAAAGATAGCACAATATATCCTCGACAGACATGCATATATATACAAACATGGAAATCAACAAGAACTGTACATACTGAAACTTATTCCACTGCGCACAGGGTCTACGCCTGGCTCTGTACATAGGGTTATATGCCTTGCTGGTAAGGCAAGTACAAAAGGGGGTTGCCGGGGGACCCGGGAACCGTGCCTTATGGGTAAAACTTCTGAAGATGTTCGATATTCCATGAGTTGCCCACTGGAATGTCATCTTCAGTCTCCAGGCGGACTACAACGGGCCTGGTGACTCGTATTACCCGATAAGGGCCTTCCCACTTTGGCATCAACTTGTTGGAATTCTTGGCGGACTAAGTGCGCTGAAGAACAAGGTCGTTTTCCTCAAGGCTTCAGGCATGAACCTTACGGCTATGGTAGCAGCGCAAGGCTTGCTGGTAGCACGCGGCTTGCACGGTAGCCTAAAGACGATCTTCCTCAAGGAGCATAGCATCATCTTGGTTCAACTGCTCTTCCTCAAGCTCATCATAGCAAGCAATCGGGGTGACCCGTATATGATTTATGTGGGGAGTACTGCTTTTGCCCTGTACACCAGGGAGAAGGGCGTCTGGCCAGTGGCTCGAGTTGGTGTCATCCTGATTGACAAAAGAACCGCCAGCAACTCATCAATCCAGTGTCTTCTGCATTTGTGCAGCCTGTCAAAAGTTCTTGTTTTGAGGCCCCGTGGCACTTCATCATTTGCCCTTTCTGCCTAGTCGTTGCTTCTTGGATGAGCAATAGAAGGAAAACAGACTTTGCTGCCGAGGTCCTAGATATACTGCATGAAGGTGTGGCTTGTGAACTATGTGTTGTTGTCGGTGATGACTCTGTTTGACACGCCAAAACAGCAAACTAGTCCTTTAAAGAACTTGACGGGTGATTGTGCTATCACCTTTCTCACTGTTCCACTTCTGGCCACTTTGTGAACTTGTCGATTGCAACGTACAAGTACTCAAAGCCCCCGACAGCACGGGAAAAGGGCCCCAATATGTCGAGCCCCCAGACCAAAAATGGCCAGGAAAGAGGGATCGTCTAAAGAGCTTGAGATGGCTGATGGAGCTTTTTTGAATGGAACTGGCATGCTTCACACTTGGTTACTAGTGCAGTTGCATCCTGGAGAGTAGTGGGCCAAAAGAAACCTTGCCGGAATGCTTTGCCGGCAAGGGCTCTTGATCCTATGTAGGAGCCACATATGCCTCTGTCTATCTCTGCCAACAACTCCAGTCCGTCCTCCCGACGAATGCACTTCAATTTCACGTCGTTCAGTCTTTTTGTGTACAAGACATCATCCACAAACTGGTACATGCTGGACCGACAGGCTACTTCCTCTACTTCTTCCTGTTCCTCATGGAGTTCCCCTGTTTGGAGGAACCAAATGGTGTGTTGTGCCCATGCCAGAGCCTGAGGCTCGACGGCAAGGACTAAAGGCATGCCCTCTGCCGTGGGAGCAGTTGTCTTTATGGCAAGGGCTTGAGGCCCCACCGGAGCCTGCTGCTCCCCGGCAAGCTTGGGGTCCTCGGCAACTTCCTTGTCGGCGGCTCCTGGGAGCTCAGCGGGAAAGTACTTGCCGGGGACTGACTTCCTTCGCTTATTCTGTCCTGGTGATGGTTCAACGGATGGCTGAGTTAATTGGAGAACAAAGGTCCCTGGTTCCACAGGTAACTTGAGGGCAGCACATTTTGACAGGTCGTCAGCAATGTTCTTCTCTCCTCAAGGAACATATGCTCTTCTTGTAGACCGTCAAAATGCTCCTCCAACTTCCTCACTTCATAAACATAGGCTTCCATCAACGGGCTCTGATGATCTTTGTTGACTTGCTTGACGACAAGCTATGAATCACCTCTGATGATGAGCTTCCTAATTCTAAGGTCTGGCGCGATCCTGAGACCGGCAAGCAGTCCCTCATACTCTGCAGTGTTGTTTGTTGATCTCTCCCAGGGAAAGTGCATCTGGAAAACGTACTTGAGGCGCTCTCCGGTGGGCGCGACAAGTAGCACACCAGCACCGGCGCCTTGCAGTGAGAAAGCCCCATGAAAGTACATAGTCCAATCATGGCTCGTTTCCTTGCCGGGGAGAGTGGTCTCTTGAATTTCCTCCTCAGGCGTTGAGGTCCATTCTCTAATGAACTCCGCCAAGGCTTTGCTCTAAATTTTCGAAGTTCTTTCAAACCTGAGACCAAAGCTTGACAGTTCCAATGCCCACTCCACAATCCTTCTGGTTGCATCTGGGTTGTGCAAGATCCGTTGCAACAAGAAGTGAGTGACGACGGTGGTCCCATGTGCCTGGAAATAGTGACGCAGCTTCCTCGAGGCCATAAGGAGGTCGAAGAGAAACTTTTGCACACTAGAGTATCTTGATGTAGCTCCCTGTAAGAGGGAGCTGACAAAGTAAACTGGGTGCTGCATCATCTGGTTTTCTGTACCACTTCGTTCGCTTGCGCAGATCCTGCCTTGTCGGCACCAGACCTGCCGGGGGTCTTGCCTTGCCGGCATCAAACCCCGTCGGGGAAGGCTCCGGCTCGTCATCTAACGGCCTCGCCGCTGTCGCTGCTTTTTTGTCAACTTCTCTCAACGCCACTAGCACAGCACCGACCACTTGATTCGTTGCCGCTAGATATAGCAGCAACGGCTCTTGCTGTTTAGGCGCGACTAGTATTGGCATAAAGGAGAGGTACCTCTTCAAATCTTGTCGCGCTGCCTCCACTTCCGGAGTCCATTTCATTGGACCTGCCTTTTTTAGGATTTTGAAAAAGGGCAGGGCGCGCTCAGCAGATTTGGAGATGAACCTACTTAGAGCAGCAACGCAGCCAGCAAGCCTACGCACATCTTTGACTCGTCCTGGCGCTTCAATCTGCTCAATCGCCTTGATCTTGTTGGGATTTGCTTCGATTCCACGCTGAGACACAAAGAACTTGAGAAGTTTGCCGGATGGGACACCGAACACACACTTCTCAGGGTTGAGCTTGAGGTTGATCTTGCACAAATTTGCAAATGTCTCTTCCAAATCTTGCACGAGTGTTGCCTTGTCCTTGGTTTTGACCACTATGTCATCCATATAAGCTTCCATATTTCTATGTAGCTGGGGCTCAAAACTAATTTGGACTGCTCTGGCAAACGTCGAACCAGCGTTTCAACTTGAAAGGCATTCGTATAAAACAATATGTACCACTTGGTGTGATAAATGCGGTCTTATCTTAATCTTCCTTTGTCATCAAGATTTGGTGGTATCTCGAGTAGGCGTCAAGGAACAACAGCAGGTCGCACCCGGTAGTGGAGTCCACGATCTGGTCAATGCGTGGCAAAGGGAAAGGATCCTTTTGACATGCTTTATTGATATCTGTATAATTGATGCACAACCTCCATTTCATGTTTGCCTTGCGCACCACCTCTTGATTGGCCAACCATGTTGGGTTGAGCACTCCTCTGACCAAGCCTGTTGCTTCCAACTTCCTGATCTCTTCGATGATGAACTCTTGCCGCTCCAAAGCTTGCTTCCTGACCTTCTGCTTGACGGGCCGCGCATGAGGACAGACAACAAGGTGGTGCTCAATCACCTCCCTGGGAACGCCGGGGATGTCAGATGCTTGCCATGCAAACACATCAATATTCGCCCACAGGAAGGCGACGAGCACGCTTTCCTATTTGTTGTCGAGGGTGGAGCTTACAGTGAAAGCTCCGCCCGTGTCGTCCTCCTTGACGGGCACCTTCTTGGTCTCTGGTGCTACTGCCTTAGAATTCTTGCTCTTGCCGGTGGAGCTCTCTGGCATGTCCTCAACGGGAACACAACACTCTGAGGAGGCGCGCTTTCCGGAGTGGGTGCAAGAGGCCTTGCCGGGGCCAGAAGTCTTGCCGGTGACTGAGGTCTTGCCGGTCTTGTTCCCCTCGGGAGCTCTAGTGGCAGGAGCAAGTGCTTTGGTGGTAGGTGCTACAGTTGCCTCCCGGTAGAGTTGGTCGGCACAGATGAGCGCGTCTTTCTTGTCGGAGCCAACAGTGATGATGCTCATCGGACTAGGCATCTTCAGCGTGTTGTAGGCGTAGCGTGACGCTGCCATAAACTTGGCTAGTGTTGGACGGCCAAGGAACCCGTTATATGGCAACCGGATTTTGGCGACATCAAAAATGATCTTCTCTGTCCCGTAGTTAAGCTCTCCACCAAATGTGACTAGTAGTGCGATCTTCCCCTTAGGCTGGCTTCTCCCTGGATTGATCCCTTCAAATGTGCCCGTCTCTTCGAGATCTCCATTAGAAATTTGCAACCTCTTGATCACCTTGGGCGACATCAAGTTCAAACCATCCCCATCGTCCACTAGCATTTTTTCACCTTGAGGTTGCGAATTGTTGGTGAAACCAACAATGGCAAGCACCCGACCGTGGTTGTGCGATCAGTGTGATCCTCGGCATAAAAATGATAGTGTTGTTCGACCATTTCAGTGGCTTCTGGTCATCGATCGTTGGCTCTTTCACATTAATCTCGCGCGCCCACTTTTTAAGTTGGTGGTGAGAAGAATGCAACGAGGAGCCTCCATCAATGCACATGGCTTCCATGGCTTTCTGAAACTCATGCTCGCTGGACTCGTCGTCCTCGTCATGATCATCATCTCCCTCTTTCTTGTAGCGGCCTCGAGCAGGCCTCTCTTGTTGCAGTGACCCCCTCGGCCACCGCACTTCTTGTCGGACCCCTCGGCACCATCCTGGCCCTTCTCCTTGTCTCCTCTTTTGTACTCAGCCTTCTGCCTCTCCACAAGCTGCTCAACTTGCCGGCAGTTTTGGAGGTCATGGCCTTTGGTGCGATGGATCTTGCAATATTGCTTGTCGGAGCCCTCTGGCTTGTTGGCAGCCGCCAAGGCCTGGTAGGCATCGCACCCGGCAACCGCCTTGCCGGGGTCGTCCACCTTGGCCTTCTTGGTGGTGCCGGGGTTGCCGGATTCCTCGACGGCAAGCACGGTCTTGCCCTTGCGCTTCCTGTTGCGTTGTTGGCCCTTCTTTGTTGGGGCGACGACGTCTTCGTCTCCAGAGTCACATCCCGCGGCGGCATCTTCGCCGGGGTACTTCCTTCCTTCTTCAGCTCGAGCACATCTGTCGGCCAGAACATAAAGCTCGGCAACATCTGTAATCTTGTTCATCGCAAGCTCTTCATGCATCTTGCGATTGCGCATGTTGTGATGAAACGCGCTGACGACAGTGGCAGGATGAACATCTGGGATGTTGTACTGCACACGGCTGAATCTCTGTATGTATTTGCGCAAGCATTTGCCATCCTTCTGCGGGATGACCTTCAAATCACTTGCCTAGCCAAGAGTCGTGTGGCCCCCAGTAAATGCGCCAACAAACTCGTGGCACAGATCCGATCAAGAGGAGATGAAATCTACTAGCAGGTGCATCAACCACGACCTGACATTGGGCTTGAGCACCAACAGGAAGTAGTTGGCGAGCACCATGCCGTGCCGAGCCCCGGCAGCTTGCATCGCGATGGTGTAAACACTCAGGAACTCAGAAGGATGAGTCTTACCGTCATACTTCTCTGAGACCTCTGGTTTAAATGTGCGGGTAGTGGGCCACTGGAACTGCCGTAGCTCACGGGTAAAAGCTGGACAACCTACCTCGTAAGGAAAGTGACCAGAGTCCCCTGGCGCAGGCCTGTACGCATTGGGACCTGCATGCCTATCAGATTGATGGCGCCCTTCCTGTCGCCGCTCGATGGTGGTTTGAGCGTCCTCTTTGACCCTTTCCCGAAGAACATGACATTGGTCGCGACGAGCTCGTGGATCGGACGGTGTCGTGGATACGTCATCGTGGGCATGGACCCGGCAAACTGGCGACCGCTGCTGTCGTGGTGGAGGGGAGTGCATCGTGGCTGCAGCGCCTCCGACCCTTCCACTGCCAGCGCGCGCCAGCTCGGTGGACTGGTGATAATCCCCAAGTGCAAGGAATCATCGTAGCACTTTCCAAAGATGAAAGTGATAAGTATGGAGTGTCTAAGCCACAAGGAGCTAAAGGTAAGATCAATATTCTCTCAAGCCCTATCTGCCACTGATACGACTCTATGTGCACCGAACATTTGCTTCCAACTAGCAACGAGAAATAAAACTACGTTGTGGGTATGGAGAGGATAACTTTGCATGATATCAGAGAGCTAAAACATAAAAGTAGGTGTTGTTATCATAAAGTTAGAATATATTACTAAATAATATAAATAGCGAGTGTGGAATAATGATGGATCGATGTGTGGAATTGTCCTAGGAAATTGTTAATAAGACCGATAGTCGTCATTGCAATTTCATATGAGGGAGAGGCATAAGCTAACATACTTTCTCTACTTGGATCATATGCACTTATGATTGGAACTCTAGCAAGCATCCGCAACTACTAAAGATCATTAAGGTAAAACCCAACCATAGCATTAAAGCATCAAGTCCTCTTTGTTCCCATACGCAACAATCCCTCTTACTCGGGTTTGTGTTTCTGTTCACTCACCAACCCACTATAAGTGAATCATGAACGTATTGCAACACCCTACAGCGGGAACCCCTCACGCTTGCGCGACAAGGAGGGCACCATAGGACAGCACCAAAGTAAAACATACAACTCGTACCAATCTAGATCATCAATCAACCCAAAGACAAAAGATATCTACTCAAAACATCATAGGATGGCAACACATCATTGGATCATAATATGTGGCACAAAGCACCGTGTTCAAGTAGGGGATTACAGCGGGGTGCGAGAGAGTGGACTGCGTAAAAGAGATGAGGATGGTGATGATGATGGTGATGTTGATGAAGACGATCACCGTGGCGATGATTCCCCTCCCGATGGCACTCCGGCACCACCGGAAGAGAGGAGGAGAGGTTCTCCCCTTGTGCTTCTTCTTCCATGGCCTCCACCTTCTGGTCCTTGGCCTTCATGGTGATGAAGACCCCTCCGGGATACTCCTCCATGGCCACCAGTGATGATGGCCCCCTCCGGCAGGGTGCCGGAGAGGGCCCCGATTGGTTTTTCGTGGCTACAGAGGCTTGCGGCGGCGGAACTTCTGATCTAATCTCCGTTCTGGAAGTTTTAGGGTACGAGAGTATATATGGGTGCAGGGGGTACGTCGGAGGAGCTACGGGGGCCCCACGAGGCAGGGGGGCTCGCCATGGCGGGTGGGCGCGCCCCCCACCCTCGTGAGCACCTCCCGTATCTCCTGACGTGCACTCCAAGTCCATCGGGTGGCTTTCCTTCCAAAAATAACTTCTCCAGTTGATTTCGTTCCGTTTTGACTCCGTCTGATATTCCTTTTCCTCGAAACACTGAAATAGTCATAAAATAGCAAATCTGGGCTGGGCCTCCGGTTAATAGGTTAGTCCCAAAAATAATATAAAAGTGGATAATAAAGCCCAATATTACCCAAAACAGTAGATAAAGTAGCATGGAGCAATCAAAAATTATAGATACGTTGGAGACGAATGAGGCATCCCCAAGCTTAATTCCTGCTCGTCCTCGCGTAGGTAAATGATAAAAAGATAATTTTTGATGCGGAATGCTAGTAAGTGCTTAAGTTTGATCAATGATAATTCCAATCACTTTTTCTAGCATCAATAAGTGCCATAATAGCAGCTTATCTCATAAAACTTTTCATGATCAAGTAACAATCTATTCACAATGTCAAGCATGGTTCAGAAACTTCATTGAGAACTAACAAACTATAATATCAGTCATTGAAGCAATTGCAATTTATCATATCATCAGAAAGAGTCAAGAATAGAGCTTTTCAGCAAGTCCACATACTCAACTATCATATAGTCTTCTACAATTGCTAGCACTCACGCAAAACTTGTGGTTATGGAGTTTCAGCCGGACACTGAGAAAGATAGGGGCTTATTGTGTTGCCTCCCAAAGTATTCACCTTTAGGTGATGTCATCAATAATAGCCCATGCTAACTTACATCCAACTGGATATATATATATCATGATCTTTCAAACACGAGGAGCTTGCCAAAGGATAAAATGAAAAAGGGAATGGTAGGATCATCTTGACTCAAACATAAAGTAAAAACATAAAGTAAAAGATAGGCCCTTCGCAGAGGGAAGCAGAGGTTGTCATGCGCGTTTAGGGTTGATGCACAAAATCTTAATGCAAAAGAACATCACTTTATATTTCCCCTTGTATGTGGACCTTTATTATGCAGTCCGTCGCTTTTATTACTTCCACAACAAGTTCGTACAAAGCTTATTTTCTCTGCACTAATAAGTCATGCATATTTAGAGAGCAATTTTTATTGCTTGCACCGATGACAACTTACTTGAAGGATCTTACTCAATCCATAGGTAGGTATGGTGGACTCTCATGGCAAAACTGGGTTTACGGGTATTTGGGAGCACAAGTAGTATCTCTACTTGGTGCAAGGGATTTGGCTAGCATGAGGGAGAAAGGCAAGCTCAACATGTTTGGAAGGTCAATGACAATATAGTTTAACTGAGATGTCGGAAAACATAAACCATTACATTGTCTTCCTTGTCCAATGTCAACTCTTTTAGCATGTCATGCTTAATGAGTGCTTCACAATCATAAAAGATGTCTAAGATAATATATTTGTATGTGAACCTCTCTTTCCTTATTACTTCCTATTAATTGCAACGATGACCAAAACTACGTTTGCCAACTCTCAATAACTTTTATGCCTCATACTTTCTATGTGTGAAGTCATCACTAAGCATGTTATAAGCATATGAAACATAAAAAAATCAGATTTATGACATTCAATTCATTCCCCCATTTACTCATAGGATATACATGAAGCACATGAGTAAATGACAAACTACTCCAAAAGATATGAGTGAAGGACATTGAGTAGTCAAATAATTAACTAGCCATGGGAGGGTTCCTTTTCTATTTAAAATTTCAGATCCAATGATTTTATTCAAACAGAAAGTAAAACAAAATAAAATGGCATTACAAGTATAGCACCACTCATGTGAAGAAGCAAAAACTTAGGTTCAACCGATACTAACTGATAGTTGTCGAAGAAGAAAGGTGGGATGCCTAACGGGGCATCCCCAAGCTTAAATGCTTGAGACTTCTTGAAATATTTATCTTGGGGTGCCATGGGCATCCCCAATCTTGAACTTTTGTGTCCCCTTAATTCATCTCATATCACGGTTTCTCTTTTTATCAAAAGCTTCATCCACAACAAACTCAACAAGAACTCATGAGATGGGTTAGTATAGACCAATGCAAATCCTTATCATTTTCTACTGTAACAAATCACTAGAATTATTATTCAACATTTCATACTAAATTCCTCTGCATATTTAATACTCCTATCCTCAAATAGAATCATTAAACAAGCAAACATATGCAAACAATGCAAACATAACAGCAATCTGTCAAAACAGTACAGCGTGTAAAGAATGCAAGAGTATCAATACTTCCCTCACTCCAAAAATTATGAGAGAAAATTTCTACTGTAGTATATTTATCAGATCTCATTATTCAAAAAGTTTCAACATTATATCATGCTCTTACTTTTGTAGGGAATTTTTGCAACAGCGGTAAACTTTCTGTTTTCAAACAGCAACATGTATACTAGCAAAATAAGCATGGTAAAGGCTATCCTTGACATTTTTATTGAAAATAAAGATGCAAAACACTATTCTAAATAGCAGCTATCTAATACTAACAAAATAAAATGACGCTCCAAGTAAAACACATATCATGTGACGAATAAAAATATAGCTCCGAGTAAGGTGTACCGATAGTTTTGAAGACGAAAGAGGGGATGCCTTCCAGGGCATCCCCAAGCTTAGGCGCTTGAGTCTTCCTTGAATATTACCTTGGGGTGCCTCGGGCATCCTCAAGCTTAGGGTCCTTCCACTCTTTATTCTTCTCATATCGATATCTCACTCAAAACTTGAAAACTTCAAGAACACAAAACTCATCCAAACTTCGTGAGATAGGTTAGTATGATAAAGAGTAAACCATGCACTTAGGTACTGTCAAAGACAAGGTTCATAATTGTTATCACACAATGCCTACTGTACCATATCATTTCTACAATTTATATTGAGAAATATAAGTCATAGAAACTAGAAAACAAGCAAACTATGCAATGAAAACAGAATCTGTCAGAAACAGAACAGTCTGTAATGATCTGAACAATAACCATACTTCTGCTACTCCAAAAATTATGAAATAAATTGGTGGACGTGAGGAATTTGTCTATTAATCTTCTGCAAAAAGAATCAACTCAATAGTACTCTTCTGTAAAAAAATACATCTATTCTCGTGAGTGCAAAGTTTCTGTTTTTTACAGCAAGATCACATTAGCTTTCACCCAAGTCTTCCCAAAGGTCTTACTTGGCACTTTATTGAAACAAAAGCTATAAAACATGATTACTACGGTAGCTTAATCATGTAAACACACAAAAACGGTAAGGGTAAATATTGGGTTGTCTCCCAACAAGCGCTTTTCTTTAATGCCTTTTAGCTAGGCATGATGATTTCAATGATGCTCACTTTAAAGATAGGAATTGAAACACAAAGAGAGCATCTTGAAGAATATGACTAGCATATTTAAATCTAACACACTTCCTATGCCTAGAGATTTTTTGAGCACACAACTTATGGGAACAAGAATCAACTAGCATAGGAAGGCAAAATAAGTATAACTTCAAAACTTTAAGCACATAGAGAGGAAACTTAATATTATTGCAACTCCTACAAGCATGTATTCCTCCCTCATAATAATTTTCAGTAGTATCATGGATAGCAACTTTGTTCTCATACTCAATTGGAACCTCTTCCAAAATAGTGGAATCATTACTAGCTAAAGTTGACACTCTTCCGAATCCACTTTCATAAATATCACACTAAGATTCAACATCTTCCAAAATAGTGGGATCACTAATTCCTAAAGTTGACACTCTTCCAAACCCACTTTATATGATAGTATTATTCATACTCCAAAAGGTATAAGTGAAGTTCATGGAGCATTCTACAACTGACCAATATCCAAGCTCAAAATGTATAAGTGAAGGACATGAAGCATTCTATAAATCAATGAAGGGCTATCTCATGCTAGCATGGTTCTTGAAGAAAAGGAAAAACACAAAGGACACAAATCATGTGAACAAAACAAAAACCGAGGTATACCAATATTTGTTGAAGAAGAAAGATGGGATGCCAACCGGGGCATCCCCAAGCTTAGATGCTTGAGTATCCTTTGAAATATTTACTTGGGGTGCCTTGGGCATCCCCAAGCTTGAACTCTTGCCTCTCTTTATTCTTCTAATATTGATAGCTCCTCGACCTTCGAACACTTCATCCACACAAAACTTTAACAAAAACTTGTGAGATCCGTTAGTGTAATAAAGCAAATCACTACCTTTAGGTACTGTAATGAACTCATTATTTATTTGTATGGGTGTTAAACCTAATGTATTCCAAGTTCTCTATGTTTCATACCCAACAATACTAGCCATAGATTTATTGAAATAGGCAAACAACACACGAAAAACAGAATCTGTTAAAAACAGAACAGTCTGTAGTAATCTGGAAGTTTTCCAAACTTCTGTAACTCCTAAAATTATAAACTAAATTTTAAAGTTTGAACAATTTGTACAGAAGTAATGTGCAAAAATAATCAGAACCATTTGACCTTCCAGTTAAAAATGTAAATTCATGCACTACAGCCAAAGTTTCTGTTTTTGTTCTGCACATAGTAAGCAAGCAATCTTATCATCCTAACACCAAGGCTTGGCACATTATTTTTATAATACAATGAATATATACAAGGGGATAATTATTTACAGAGAAACTTCCATGAAAAATTCTACATTGTTTCCGTGAGCATGAGCACAAGTGCTCAAGGTCGACCCTCACTTCCTCAGTGCAAAACCTTCCAATCACTTCTCTTTTTGAAGAAATTTTTAGGCATGAGAGGTAAGTAATATTTTTTTGTATTTTCATTTTTTAAATGTTTTTGTATGTTTTCACCCACAACTAAACAGAAACAAATAGGAAAAACAAAATCTACTTAGTGAAGGAAGCAAACAAGCACACACAAGAATATCAACCCCACGCTATTGCTCCCCGGCAACGGCGCCAGAAAAGAGCTTGATAATCCCCAAGTGCAAGGAATCATCGTAGCACTTTCCAAAGATGGAAGTGATAAGTATGGAGTGTCGAACCCACAAGGAGCTAAAGGTAATATCAATATTCTCTCAAGCCCTATCTGCCACTGATACGACTCTACGTGCACCGAACGTTTGCTTCCAACTAGCAACGAGGAATAAAACTACGTTGTGGGTATGGAGTGGATAACTTTGCATGATATCGGAGAGCTAAAACATAAAAGTAGGTGCTGTTATCATAAAGTTAGAATATATTACTAAATAATATAAATAGCGAGTGTGGAATAATGATGGATCGATGTGCGGAATTGTGCTAGGCAATTGTTAACAAGACCAATAGTCGTCATTGCAATTTCATATGAGGGAGAGGCATAAGCTAACATACTTTCTCTACTTGGATCATATGCACTTATCATTGGAACTCTAGAAAACATCTGCAACTACTAAAGATATCTACCCAACCATAGCATTAAAGCATCAAGTCCTCTTTGTTCCCATACGCAACAATCCCTCTTACTCGGGTTTGTGTTTCTGTTCACTCACCAAACCACTATAAGCGAATCATGAACGTATTGCAACACCCAACAGCGGGAACCCCTCACGCTTGCGTGACACGGACGGCACCATAGGACAGCACCAAAGTAAAACATACAACTCGTACCAATCTGGATCATCAATCAACCCAAAGACAAAAGATATCTACTCAAAACATCATAGGATGGAAACACATCATTGGATCATAATATGTGGCATAAAGCACCATGTTCAAGTAGGGGATTACAGCGGGGTGTGAGAGAGTGGACCGCGTAAAAGAGATGAGGATGGTGATGATGATGGTGATGTTGATGAAGACGATCACCCTGGCGATGATTCCCCTCCCAATGGCACTCTGGCACCACCGGAGGAGAGGAGGAGAGGTTCTCCCCCTTGTGCTTCTTCCTCCATGGCCTCCACCTTCTGGTCCTTGGCCTTCATGGTGATGAAGACCCCTCCGGGATACTCCTCCATGGCCACCGGTGATGATGGCCCCCTCCGGCAGGGTGTCGGAGAGGGCCCCGATTGGTTTTTCGTGGCTACAGAGGCTTGCGGCGGCGGAACTTCTGATCTAATCTCCGTTCTGGAAGTTTTAGGGTACGAGAGTATATATGGGTGCAGGGGGTACGTCGGAGGAGCTACGGGGGCCTCACGAGGCAGGTGGGCGTGCCCTGGGGGCTGGGCGCGCCCCCCACCCTTGTGAGCACCTCCCGTATCTCCTGACGTGCACTCCAAGTCCATCGAGTGGCTTTCCTTCCAAAAATAACTTCTCCAGTTGATTTTGTTTCGTTTTGACTCGGTCTGATATTCCTTTTCCTCGAAACACTGAAATAGGCATAAAACAGCAAATCTGGGTTGGGCCTCCGGTTAATGCGTTAGTCCCAAAAATAATATAAAAGTGGATAATAAAGCCCAATATTGCCCAAAACAGTAGATAAAGTAGAATGGAGCAATCAAAAATTATAGATACGTTGGAGACGTATCAACTAGCGTCGCGAAGGACTTGCCTCCTGGTGGTCATCCTTATTGGTGTGGCCAATAAGTCTCTGGATAGCAGCCCTCCACTCTTCTTGCTTCACCACAGGAGGAGGAAAGTCGAGGAGTAGTTGTGCTCGTGCCAACGCCTCTGCTCGCGTGGGTGGCAGCGACAAGCACGAGGAACGGGAGGTGCTTGGACTTCTAACTATGTTATAAGAGCCCCATCATGGTTCCGCGGTCGTGCACCATTTTCACCAGCATCTTGGCATGCATGCCAGCCCTACGCATCTCGAGAATGATGCTGAGGGCTCTTTCCGCCGTGATACTTAGGGTCACCAACATCGCGGCACTGCTCGTTGCTCACGACCTGGGAGGACCGTGGCGCATGCATCGGCGGGGGCGTCTTGGAGGTCACCTTTCCACCCTTGGAGGTCCCTGCGCCGCCCGTAGGCAGCACGGCTCCGTCCTTGGATGTGGCGGTGCGAGGGTTGTCGTCGCGGCCGCGGACGATGCCGCTCTCCTGGCTCCGGTTACCAGAATGGTGTGGGTGCTCGTGATATCCACCACCACCAGCGTCTACCCCGTCGCACGTCCATGTTGGCAAGGCAGATCACTGTAATCATCTTCTTGGGAGACATGGTGATGAATAAACTGACGCGCTAAGTGCTAGGCCAAGGATGTCCTCTACGGTTGGCAGGGAAAAAGGAGTGCACAAAGAGTGGGTCTAGCGATCAACATGATGAATTTTTACCCAGGTTCGGGCCGCTGAGAAGCATAAAAACCTAGTCCTGCTTTGAGTGTATATTGAGTGTTCTTGAGCTTCGGCTGGCTTCTATGCATGCAAACTGGGCCGGAAAGTCCAAAAAGTCTAGATCCTTCTCCAGTATGCCTTGGGCCTCCTTTTATATCAAGGGGCTACCACAATGACGAGCAAGCATATAGGAGGTGTAAAAGTGCTACAGTGTTTGTGCTTATCACTCGCGTCTTAGGGCAAATGCATTAAATGCGCTGCTTACGTGCCCCCTAACTTTATTGGGGACGAAAATAGGGCACATCCCATCCATCACCGCCTCACTCCATCTTGACACGCGTCCAAGATGACGTGTCATGCAGTGCCAAGCTGACTGGCTAGCCACTGCGCTGGAGCAGTGGCAGGATCTTCACGAAGATCTGCATGCCACCAGGCAGGTGCTTGCCTGGTTGGCAGGCTAGTCGCTGTGCTGGAACAACGGCAGGGTGGTGGAGCCTTGTCGTGCGCAAGCCTTGCTGTGGCCTCACAATCGTCCCCGATAAGAGTCTTGTCGGGGCCTCGCAGTCGTCCCCAGCAAGAACCTTGCTAGGAACCTTGCCTTCTGGTCTTCACGAAAATCTGCAATGCCACCAGTCTTCACAAAGATCTGCATGCTAGTACGCATGTGCCCCTGAGTCTTGGTCTTGACGTTTTCGATGATGCCAGATCTCTCAACCTCAAGGATGGTGGCCTTGCCAGTGCTTCGCAAGCCGTGCCAGCAAGGATCTTGTCGGGGCTTCGCAAGCCGCCCCAGCAAGGATCTTGCCGGGGGTCCAGCTTGTCTTCTGCTCTCTGGTTACTGGCTTCGATGCTGCTTGGTCATCTTGTATTTCGCCTCCAACTACCCCCATCAAGCCTTGCCGGTGCAACTGCCCGTGCACAACTAAGGGGTACAATGGGCCCAAACTTGTGTACACCGACACTCTATAACCTAGTACAAATCATTTTACACTAGAGTTGAACTAGCTCTATAAACTAGTACAAATAATTTTACACTAGAATTGAACTAGCTCTATAACATAGTACAACTCATTTTACACTAGAGTTGAGCTAGCTCTATAAACTAGTACAAATAATTTTAGACTAGAGTTGAACTTGCTCTATAACCTAGTACAAACAGTTTTACACTAGAGTTGAACTAGCTCTATAACCTAGTTCAAATAATTTTACACTAGAGTTGAACTAGCTCTATATATGTGACCCCCCGATTCAATCATACACTAATCATAAACGCAAATGTGTACGATCAAGATCGTGGACTCACAGGAAGATACCACAACACAACTCTAAACACAAAAAAAGAATACAAGCTTTATATTGCAAGCCAGGGGCCTCAAGGGCTCGAATACATAGCTCGCTACACATGAGTCAGTGGAAGCAACAATATCTGAGTATAGACATAAGTTACACAAGGATGCCTTAAGAAGGCTGGCACAAAAGCAACACGATCGAAGAGGCAAGGCCTCCTGCCTGGGACCTCCTAACTACTCCTGGTCATCGGCGGTCTCCGCGTAGTAGTATCCGTCGGCGGTGGCATCTGGCTCTAGGGATCCACCATCTGGTTGCATCAACTGGAAAGAAGAAATAAGGGGGGAAATGGGTAGCAAAGCAATCGTGAGTACTCATCCAAAGTACTCACCAGCATCAGATCTATACTAAGTATGCATTGGCATCAAATGGAAGGATTGTATCTATGGACTGAGCTGCAGAATGCCAGAATAGAGGGGGAGGCCTAGCCTATCAAAGACTAGCATCTTCAAGCAGCTCCGAGCATCTTGCAGCATGTACAAGAGTAAATAGCATTTTAATATTAAACAAGCATGTTGTAACATTAACGCCCAAAGACTCTTCCTCGACTCCCAGCAGAAAGCAATCTCGGAGCCACATATCCATCACATATCTCAAGTATCCATTTCTAGTTATATAAGATCGGGATATAAGTATGAACTTCTGTTACCTTGGACATGGCTATTAATAGATAATCTTCCCTGCAGGTGTGCACCACATTTTCCAACACACTTGATTACTCTGAACGGACACACTTTTCTGGGTCAATGCGCGGCCTCGGAAGATCAACACGTCGCAACCCTACCTAGGCTCAGAAGAGAGGTCCCGGCTGGTCTACATCCTAAGTGCTCTAGGGTCTTGGGCCCATAGCCTATTGGACTCGGGGTCGTTGCACGCAGGGTGAATACCAGCACTGCCTCGGATGGCCAACATGATCCGACCGTGCCGCACTGCTGAACTAGACGTCTAACAAAGCTTGTGCTGATACTACGACGTTGAGGCCCATAACTATTCTCGCATGGTGGTTAGTGCGTAAAGGCCAGAGGACAACTCAGAACAAATACCCAAACCTGTTAGTGCATTAGGGGCTCGCGGAGACGAGCAGAGACTCACGATAATGTGACTCCTCCCCCCCCCCCCGTCTCGTGGACTTATGGCAAGGGCCCAGAATGCCCGGCCATGCCTCGTAGAAAAACTCGTAGGTGCTCTATGGGCCCGCCCGACTTCCACATCAACTCGCGGGTACCCCTCAGGGCCAACGCGACTTCAACAATGGTCTCAATTAAAGTCCGGGTAACCGTGTGTCCAAGACATCAAGGGGAAAACCCAAGGAATCACCCTCAATGGATTCCCTTCTATGTAATCATCAAGGTGAACATGGGAGGAATCACCCTCGAGGTCCACGCTTGAGAGGTTACCCGACAGAGTCATATCGGGAGTGGTGAAGGAGGAATCATCCTCGATGACCACGACCGAATAGCTACACTACAGAGTTATAATCAGGAGTGTGTTACGAGGTATCACCCTTGGAACTCGATAATATCTCTGCAGAGTCGGGCAACAAAGGGGTGTGATTTGATGTGAGATGTCGGGCTCTAGTCGTCGGTCACATTGATCGAGTCGTCGATGATGAAGCAGGGGCAACAAGGACAAGGTGGGGGTCACTGATGGATCACCAACAAACCTATTCTAAGCAGTTTAGGATAAGCAGGTAAGTAACAATAACAAGTACAAAAGCAGGCTATGCATCAGAATAGGAGCAATCAATTATAGTAGCAAAATCTAATGCAAGGATGAGAGAATGGAATGGGCGATATCGGGATGATCAAAGGGGGGGCTTGCCTGAAGCTCCGCTGAAAGGGAAGAAGGGTCATCGTCGACGTAGTCGATCACAGGGACATCAACAGCGGTCTCGGGGTCTACCGGAGAAGAAGAGAGGGAAGAAACAGTAAATATAAAGCACATAGATGCATGACATAGCAATAAGCGGTGCTAGGGGTGTTCTAACACAGTGTTACATGATATCGGTGAAGGGGGATAACATCCGGGAACGTTTATCCGAAGTTAGGCATTTCGGACAATCGAACCGGAGGGGGAAGGTTGCATGATCTCTGTGCTAGGGATGGGTGGCGGACGAACGGATCGTGTATTCAGATCTGCCTCGTTTTTCTGAGCAACTTTCATGTATAAAGTGTTTTCATCCGACCTACAGTTTATTTTGTATGAATTTCTAAATTTTTAGCAATATTCTGGAATTATTATTAATTCAAAATTAATTGGAAAAAAACTATATGCACCCAGCACAGAGTACACAAAAGTGTACCCGGGGGTCCCAGTTGACTAGTCCACGTTTGACTAGTCAATAGGGGATGGGGCCCCCTGTCATTGACTGTTTTAACTAAGTACAGATTACCTAGTAATTCATTTAGTTAAACCTAATTAATTAAGTTAATCACCCAATTAATTAATTTATAAATTAATTAATTGCATTATTATTATTTTTAGATTTTTCTAAACTCTTTTTTTACAGGAAAAGGGGGCTGTGGGGGGCCACTGGGCAGTGGCCCATAGGCCTTAGCGGGCGTGGCCTACTAGGCGCACGGGTGCAGGCGCCCGCACACCCGCGCGGGGCGACAGAGGCCGCGGGCGGGGGCCATGGTCACGTCGCGCCCAAGGGAGGACGCCGGTGCTACGTCTTGAGCTTGTGTTGGTTTTCCTTGAAGAGTAAAGGGTGATGCAGCAAAGTAGTGTAAGTATTTCCCTCAGCTTTTGAGAACCAAGGTATCAATCCAGTAGGAGGCTCCTCAAAAGTCCCACGCACCTACACAAACAAACAAAGAACTCGCAACCAACACAATAAAGGGGTTGTCAATCCCTTCACGGCCACTTGCGAAAGTGAGATCTGATAGAGATAGTATGGTAAGATAAATATATTTTTGGTATTTTATAATATAGATGCAAAAAGTAAAGATGCAAATAAAAGTAGATTGAAAGCTTATATGATAAAAGATAGACCCGGGGGCCATAGGTTTCACTAGTGGCTTCTCTCAAGATAGCATAAGTATTACAGTGGGTGAACAAATTACTGTCGATCAATTGATAGAAAAGTGAATAATTATGACATTATCTAGGCATGATCATGTATATAGGCATCACGTCCGCAACAAGTAGACCGACTACTGCCTGCATCTACTACTATTACTCCACACATTGACCGACTCATGCCTCCATCTAGAGTATTAAGTTCATAAAGAACAGAGTAACGCATTAAGAAAGATGACATGATGTAGAGGGATAAAGTCAAGCAATATGATATAAACCCCATCATTTTATTCTCGATGGCAACAATACAATACGTGCCTTGCTGCCCCTGCTGTCACTGGGAAAGGACACCGCAAGATTGAACCCAAAGCTAAGCACTTCTCCCATGGCAAGAAAGATCAATCTAGTAGGCCAAACCAAACTGATAATTCGAAGAGACTTGCAAAGATAACTCAATCATACATAAAAGAATTCAGAGGAGATTCAAATATTTCTCATAGATAAACTTGATCATAAACCCACAATTCATCGGATCTCAACAAACACATCGCAAAAAGAGTTTACATCGAATAGATCTCCACAAGAGAGGGGGAGAACATTGTATTGAGATACAAAAAGAGAGAAGAAGCCATCTAGCTAATAACTATGGACCCGAAGGTCTGTGGTAAACTACTCACAACTCATCGGAGGGGCTATGGTGTTGATGTAGAAGCCCTCCGTGTTTGATTCCCCCTCCGGCGGAGCGTCGGCGAAGGCTCCAAGATGGGATCTCGCGGATACAGAAGGTTACGGTGGTGGAAATTGTGTTTTGTTGGCTCCTTGGATGTTTTCGGGGTACGTAGGTATATATAGGAGGAAGAAGTATGTCGGTGGCCGCCTGTGGGGCCCAGGAGATAGGGGCGCGCCTAGAGGGGGTGGGCGTGCCCTCCTGTCTCCTGGCCGCCTCGCAAGCTTCTTGACTTGCACTCCAAGTTCTCCGGATCACGTTCGTTCCAAAAATCACGCTCCCAAAGGTTTCATTCCGTTTGGACTCCGTTTGATATTCCTTTTCTTCGAAATACTGAAATAGGCAAAAAAACAGCAATACGGGCTGGGCTTCCGATTAGTAGGTTAGTCCCAAAAATGATATAAACATGTAAAATAAAGCCCATAAACATCCAAAAGGCATAATATAATAGCATGGAACAATAAAAAATTATCGATACGTTGGAGACATATCAAGCATCCCCAAGCATAATTCCCGCTCGTCCTCGAGTAGGTAAATGATAAAAACAGAATTTTTGATGTGGAATGCTACCTAGTATAATTCTCAATGTAATTTTCTTTATTGTGGCATGAATGTTCAGATCCAAATGATTCAAAATAAAAGTTCATATTGATAAAATAAATAGTAACACTTCAAGCATAATAATCAAATCAATCATGTCTTCTCAAAATAAGATGGCTAAAGAAAGTTCATCCCTACAAAATCATATAGTTAGGCTATGCTTCATTTTTGTCACACAAAGATGTTCCCAGATTCTATACCCCCGATGACAAGCCAAGCAATTGTTTCATACTTAAATAATCTCAAACTTTTTCAACCTTCACGCAAGACATGAGCGTGAGCCATGGATATAGCACTATGGGTGGAATAGAATATGATGATGGGGATTGTGTGGAGAAGACAAAAAAGGAGAAAGTAACACATTGACGAGGATAATCAACGGGCTATGGAGATGCCCATCAATTGATGTCAACATGAGGAGTAGGGATTGCCATGCAACGGATGCACTAGAGCTATAAATGAATGCTCAACAAAAGAAAACTAGTGGATGTGCATCCAACTTGCTTGCTCACAAAGACCTAGGGCATTTGAGGAAGCCCATCATAGGAATATACAAGCCAAGTTCTATAATGAAAAATTCCCACTAGTATATGAAAGTGACAACATATGAGACTCACTATATGAAAAACATGGTGCTACTTTGAAGCACAAGATATGAGACTCACTACATGAAGAACAAGGTGCTACTTTGAAGCACAAGTGTGGAAAAAGAGATAGTAACATTGCCCTTTTTATTTATTTTCTTTTTTTCTTCTTTTTTTTCTTTCGCATTTTTTTGGCCTTTCCCTTTTTTTTGGGCAATGCTCTAATAATGATGATCATCACACTTTCATTGATTACAACATAAGAATTACAACTCAAAACTAGAACAAGATATGACTCTATATGAATGCCTCCGGTGGTGTACCGGGATGGTGCAATGAATCAAGAGTGACATGTATGAAAATTATGCATGGTGGCTTTGCCACAAATACGATGTCAACTACATGATCATGCAATGGCAATATGACAAAAGTAATGTATGTCATGATGATGATGAATGGAACGGTGGAAAGTCGCATGGCAATATATCTTGGAATGGCTATGGAAATGCCATAATAGGTAGGTATGGTGGCTGTTTTGAGGAAGATATAAGGAGGTTTATGTGTGATAGAGCGTATCATATCACGGGGTTTGGATGCACCGGCGAAGTTTGCACCAACTCTCAAGGTGAGAAAGGGCAATGCACGGTACCGAAGAGGCTAGCAATGATGGAAAGGTAAAAGTGCGTATAATCCATGGACTCAACATTAGTCAAAAGAACTCATATACTTATTGCAAATATTTAGAAGTCATCAAAAATCAAGCACTATGTGCATGCTCCTAGAGGGATAGATTGGTAGGAAAAGACCATCGCTCATCCCCGACCGCCACTCATAAGGATGCACAAGCCAGGTACACTTCATGTTTCAAATTTGTTACACAACTTTAACCATACGTGCATGCTACGGGACTTGCTAACTTCAACACAAGAATTCTTTAAATTCATAATCACCCAACTAGCATGACTTTAATATCACTACCTCCATATCTCAAAACAATTATCAAGTATCAAATTGATCATAGCATCCAATTCACTTCCTATGATAGTTTTTATTATACCCAACTTGGATGCATACCATTCTAGGACCAATTTTATAACCATAGCATATACCACTCTGCTCTAAAAGACTCTCAAAATAATATAAGTGAAGCATGAGAGACTAGCAATTTCTACAAAATTAAGCCACCGCCGTGCTATAAAAGATATAAGTGAAGCAATAGAGCAAAAACTATCAAGCTCAAAAGATATAAGTGAAGCACATAGCATATTCTAGCAAATTTCAATCAAGTGGGCTTCTCCCAAAAGATGTGTACATAAAGGATGATTGTGGTAAACTAAAAAGCAAATATTAATATAATACACGACGCTCCAAGCAAAACACATATCATGTGGTGAATAAAAATATAGCTCCAAGTAAAGTTACCAATGAACGAAGACGAAAGAGGGGATGCCTTCCCGGGGCATCCCCAAGCTTAGGCTTTTGGCTATCCTTGAATATCTTTGGTTGCCATGGGAATCCCCAAGATTTGGCTCTTTCCACTCCTTATTCCATAGTCCATCAAAGCTTTACCCAAAACTTGAAAACTTCACAACACAAAACTCAACAGGAAATCTTATAAGCTCCGTTAGTGAAAGAAAACAAAACCACCACATAAGGTACTATAATGAACTCATTCTTTATTTATTTTGGTGTTAAACCTACTGTATTCCAACTTCTCTATGGTTTATAAACTATTTTACTAGCCATAGATGCATCAAAATAAGCAAACAACACACGAAAACAGAATCTGTCAAAAACAGAACAATCTGTAGCAATCTGTAACTAACGCAAACTTCTAGAACTCTAAAAATCCTACCAAAATAGGAAGTCCTGGAAAATTTGTCTATGATCAGCATAAAAAAGAATCAACGCGAAAGCACGTTTTTGTGATTTAAAATAACTAAATTCGTTCACGCAAAGTTTCTGTTTTTCAGCAGAATCAAATCAACTATCATCATAGGTTATCCTATAGGTTCTACTTGGCACAAACACTAATTAAAAGATAAAAACACATCTAAACAGAAGGCAGATGCAAAATTTATTACTAAATAGTAACAAAAACAAAAAACACAAATACAATTGGGTTGCCTTCCAACTAGCGCTATCGTTTACCGCCCCTAGCTAGGCATAAAAGTGAAGATAGATCTAAGTAGTGCCATCTTTGGCACTCAATTCATAAGTAGCTCGCATGATAGATTCATAAGGTAATTTGACTTTCTTTCTTGGAAAGTGCTCCATGCCTTTATTTAATGTAAATTGGAATCTAATATTCCCTTCCTTCATATCAATATCACACCAATCGTTCTAAGGAAAGGTCTACCAAGAATAAAAGGGAAGAAAGATTGCCATCTATATCAAGAATGATAAAATCTACGGGCACCAAATTTCTATTTGCGACAATGAGGACATCATTGATCCTTCCCATTGGCTTTTTAATGGTGGAGTCCTCAAGGTGCAAATTTAAAGAGGAATCATCAAGATCATGGAAACCTAGAATATCACATAAAGTTTTCGAAATCGTGGAAACACTAACACCCAAATCACACAAAGCAAAACACTCATGATATTTAATTTTAATCTTTATAGTAGGTTCCCACTCATCATTAAGTTTTCTAGGTATAGAAACTCCTAAATTAAGTTTTTCATCATAAGATTGCATCAAGGCATCAACGATATGTTTGGTAAAAGCTTTATTTTGACTATAAGCATGAGGAGAATTAACAACGGATTGCAACAAGGAAATACAAGTTTCTAAAGAACAATTATCATAATCAAATTCCTTGAAATCCGAGATAGTGGGTTCAATACTATTTAAAGTCATGACCTCTCCAATCCCACTTTTACCAAATTTAGCATCAAGATCTAAAAACTCCGAATTCTTGGGACACCTTCTAACTAAAGTTGACTCATCTCCAGTCCCATTATCAAGATTCATATTGCAAAACAAAGATCTAATAGGAGACACATCAATAACTTTAAGATCGTCATCATTATTTTCATTGAAACTAGAAGAACACGCCTTTACAAAGCAATCTTTCTTAGCACGCAATCTAGCGGTTCTTTCCTTGCACTCATCAATGGAAATTCCCATTGCTTTGAGAGACTCATTGATATCATGCTTAGGAGGAGAAGATCTAAGTTTAAGGGAATCAACATCAAGTGAAAGTCTATCAACGTTCCTAGCCAAATCATCAACTTTGAGCAATTTTTCTTCAAGCAAAGCATTAAAATTCTTTTGAGAAATCATAAATTCTTTCACACTATTCTCAAAATCAGAGGGCGTATTATTAAAATTACCATAAGAATTATTGTAGGAATTTCCATAATTATTAGAGGAATTACTAGGGAAGGTCTAGAATTAAAGTTTCCTCTATAAGCATTGTTTCCAAAACTATTCCTACCAACAAAATTCACATCCATAGATTCATTATTATTATCAATCAAAGTAGACAAAGGCTTATCATTGGGATCAAGAGGAGTATTTTTAGTAGCAAACAACTTCATAAGTTCATCCATCTTTCCACTCAAAACATTGATTTCTTCTATAGCATGCACTTTTTTACAAGAAGATCTTTCGGTGTGCCATTGAGAATAATTAGCCATAATATTATCAAGAAGTTTTGTAGCATCTCCTAATGTGATTTCCATAAACGTGCCTCCCACGGCCAAATCTAAAAGGTTTCTTGAAGCAAAGTTCAAACCGGCATAAAAAATTTGTATGATCATCCATAAATTTAAACCATGAGTAGGGCAATTGTGAATCATCAATTTCATTCTTTACCAAGATTGGGCAACATGCTCATGATCAAGTTGTTTAAAATTCATAATATCGTTCCTAAGAGTGATGATCTTAGCGGGAGGAAAATGCTTAGAGATAAAAGCATCTTTGCAGTTGTTCCAAGAGTCAATACTATTTTTAGGCAAAGAAGAAAACCAAACTTTAGCACGATCTCTAAGTGAAAACGGAAATAACTTCAATTTAACAATATCATTATCCATATCTTTCTTCTTTTGCATATCACACAAATCAACAAAGTTGTTTAGATGGGTAGCGGCATCTTCACTAGGAAGGCCGGCGAATTGATTTTTCATAACAAGATTCAGCAAAGCAGTATAGATTTCACAAGACTCAACATCATTAAGAGGAGCAATCGGAGTACTAAGGAAATCATTATTATTGGTATTGGAAAAATCACACAATTTGGTATTATCTTGCGCCATGGCAACAAGTAATCCAACACACAAGCAAACAGAAAAAGGCAAGCGAAAAAGAGAGGAGAAGAAGATTGGGAAAGAGAGGGCGAATAAAACGGCAAGGGTGAAGTGGGGGACAGGAAAACGAGAGGCAAATGGAAAATAATGTAAATGCGAGGGAGATGAGTTTGTGATGGGTACTTGGTATGTCTTGACTTGAGCGAAGACCTCCCCGGCAACGGTGCTAGAAATCATTCTTGCTACGTCTTGAGCTTGCGTTGGTTTTCCTTGAAGAGGAAAGGGTGATGCAGCAAAGTAGCGTAAGTATTTCCCTCGGTTTTTGAGAACCAAGGTATCAATCCAGTAGGAGGCTCCTCAAAAGTCCCACGCACCTTCACAAACAAACAAAGAACTCGCAACCAACGCAATAAAGGGGTTGCCAATCCCTTCACGGCCACTTGCGAAAGTGAGATCTGATAGAGATAGTATGATAAGATAAATAAATTTTTAGTATTTTATAATATAGATCCAAAAAGAAAAGATGCAAATAAAAGTTGATTGAAAGCTTATATGATAAAAGATAGACCAGGGGGCCATAGGTTTCACTAGTGGCTTCTCTCAAGATAGCATAAGTATTACGGTGGGTGAACAAATTATTGTCGAGCAATTGATAGAAAAGTGAATAATTATGAGATTATCTAGGCATGATCATGTATATAGGCATCACGTCCGCAACAAGTAGACCGACTCCTGCCTGCATCTACTACTATTACTCCACACATCGACCGACTCTTGCCTGCATCTAGAGTATTAAGTTCATAAAGAACAGAGTAACGCATTAAGAAAGATGACATGATGTAGAGGGATAAAGTCAAGCAATATGATATAAACCCCATCATTTTATTCTCGATGGCAACAATACAATACGTGCCTTGCTGCCCCTACTGTCACTGGGAAAGGACACCGCAAGATTGAACCCAAAGCTAAGCACTTCTCCCATGGCAAGAAAGACCAATCTAGTAGGCCAAACCAAACTGATAATTCGAAGAGACTTGCAAAGATAACTCAATCATACATAAAAGAATTCAGAGGAGATTCAAATATTTCTCATAGATAAACTTGATCATAAACCCACAATTCATCGGATCTCGACAAACACACCGCAAAAAGAGTTTACATCGAATAGATCTCCACAAGAGAGGGGGAGAACATTGTATTGAGATCCAAGAAGAGATAAGAAGCCATCTAGCTAATAACTGTGGACCCAAAGGTCTGTGGTAAACTACTCACAACTCATCGGAGGGGCTATGGTGTTGATGTAGAAGCCCTCCATGGTCGATTCCCCCTCCGGCGGAGCGCCGGCAAAGGCTCCAAGATGGGATCTCGTGGATACAGAAGGTTACGATGGAGGAAATTGTGTTTCGTTGGCTCCCTGGATGTTTTCGGGGTACGTAGGTATATATAGGAGGAAGAAGTACGTCGGTGGCCGCTTGTGGGGCCCAGGTGATAGGGGCACGCCCAAAGGGGGTGGGCACGCCCTCCTGTCTCCTGGCCGCCTCGCAAGCTTCTTAACTTACACTCCAAGTTCTCCGGATCACGTTCGTTCCAAAAATCACGCTCCCGAAGGTTTCATTCCGTTCGGACTCCGTTTGATATTCCTTTTCTTCGAAATACTGAAATAGGCAAAAAACAGCAATACAGGTTGGGCCTCCGGTTAGTAGGTTAGTCCCAAAAATGATATAAACATGTAAAATAAAGCCCATAAACATCCAAAAGGGGTAATATAATAGCATGGAACAATCAAAAATTATAGATACGTTGGAGACGTATCAGCCGGCCGCGGCGAGGAGGCCGGCCAGCGAGCGGAGGAGGTGAGTGGGTCGCGGCGAGCGCGGGGGCCTGGAAACAGCGCGCGCGGGGCAGAGGCGGGTGCGGCGCGGCGGAGGCAGCGGCAGCGCGGCTGCAGTAGGGCGAGCGGCGGCCATCGGCGAGTGGTGGCCGACGCGGGCGGGGCTGCATGGTAGCAGGGCGGCGGCGAGCGTGTGTGACCAGGAGGGCAGCGGCGCGGGGCGGCAGGGTAGCAGGTCGGCGGCGAGTGCGTGTGGCCAGGAGGGCAGCGGCGCAGGGCGGAGCTGGGGCGGGGGTTGCAGCCGAGCCCCGATCATGGCGCGAGGTTGAGCGCGGGCACAAGGGAGCGCGAGCAGGCGCACGGGGTAGTAGCGGGGCGATGTAGGTGGGCGCGGCTGCAGCGGCAATAGTAGGTGGAGGTGCAGCGAGTAAGCAGCCAGCAGCAGCTAGCGCAGCAGCGGGGGCTGCGGGTGGATGCGATCGCGGCAGGCCGGCGAGCGCGCAGAGCACGGGCGCGCGGACGAGCAAGACACGGTATAGGCGCGAGTGGGGCGCGAAGCGAGGCCAGGGCGAGCGCGAGCTCGACAGGAGCTCAGGCGCGATGCGGGCGTGCAGGAAGGGGAGAAGGAACAGACAAGACCTCACCGACCGGTGTAAATGTACGGGCAGCGAGGCTCGATGAAGCGGCGTGAGGAGGAGACGAGGATGCAGCTACGGCGACGACGAGGTCTAGGGAAGACGGCGAGCTGCGGCGTCGGGCGGCTCGGGCGTCCACAGGCGACGCTCAGGAGGAGTGGACAGCGGCGTGAGGGAGGAGAGGGGGTTAGGGTTTGGGGGAGCGGGGAGCGGGGCCTGCCGGGTTAAGTAGGCAAGGGGCTAGCGGATGGGCGCCACGACGTCTGCCATGGCTGTGGAGGCCATCAGTGGTAGCCGCGAGGGGGGAGGAATAGGGAGATGGGGGCAAGCGGGGGAAGCTGGGTCGATCCTGCTCGGCAAGTGATGCCAGCTGGGCCATTTGGCCCGGGGGGGTTCCTTTTATATATTTTATTTTCTTTTTATAGTTTTATTTAATTTCCCCAATATATTAGTTTAGTTCAAATACAAAAGTAGTTTCTAAATTAGTATCACTATCTATACCTCTGCCACAAAAAGTTTCACTCACGAATAAAATAGTTTAACATTTTAGAAATTATTAAAGGCATTTAAAAGATTGTTTAAGCCACTGCTATAATCACAAAAGGGCATTTAAACACTTTACTAAAGTGTTGGGTCACCTCCATAATTAGTTATGGATATTTTTCCACACTTTGAACATTTTATTTTGCATGTTTGAGAAGTTTTAATTTTGGACTTTCATTTGAATTATGATTTAGATCAAGCGAGGATTCGCAACAGTAATGTGACGACTTGGCACCATTAGTAGGGAATTAATGTAGCTTAATTATCTGGGCGTCACAATTCTCCTCCACTACAAGAAATCACGTCCCGAGATTTAAGGGGTGGAATAAGGGGGAAAGCACAAGGATGGATGTCTGAAAGTTTCGGCATCCAGTAGTTATCTCAATGAAGGAGATTTTATAAGCACCAGGAAAAGTACCGAGAGTGCAGTAAGGAGGTTCAATAAGTTTCAACCAGGTAGGTATCTAGCTGATGCCTAAAATATGTGATGACGGGGTTCAGAGCAATGAAGAATAATGTTGCCTCTAATATCGGAATGAAACATGATGAGGAAGTTAGCTCGTGAATTATATACGAAGCCAAAGTGGAAGGAATATTTCGGAGTCAAGGTTGTACAAGAGAGTCAGGTTTCGATCCTGTGGAACTGTGGGTTATGGGCCCACTGAGGGAGTCCCGGACTAGGGGGTGTCCGGATAGCCGAACTATCATCATCGGCCGGACTCCAAGACTATGAAGATACAAGATTGAAGACTTCGTCCTGTGTCCGGATGGGACTTTCCTTGGCGTGGAAGGCAAGCTTGGCGATACGGATATGTAGATCTCCTACCATTGTAACCGACTTTGTGTAACTCTAGCCCTCTCTGGTGTCTATATAAACCGGATGGCTTTAGTCCATAGGACGAACAACAATCATACCATAGGCTAGCTTCTAGGGTTTAGCCTCCTTGATCTCGTGGTAGATCCACTCTTGTAACACACATCATCAATATTAATCAAGCAGGACGTAGGGTTTTACCTCCATCCAGAGGGCCCGAACCTGGATAAAACATCGTGTCCCTTGTCTCCTGTTACCATCCGCCTAGACGCACAGTTCGGGACCCCCTACCCGAGATCCGCCGGTTTTGACACCAACATTGGTGCTTTCAGTGAGAGTTCCTCTGTGCCGTCACCATCAAGAAGGATGCCTTTTCCCGTATTTAAAGATGGCACCGTCGTCAAGGGAGCTTTGGCCGCCGGCCAGACTATCCGGCTAGGTGGTTTCCTTATGACCGCCTGTTCGGCCACCGCTCCGACAATGACCTCTCAGGTCATTAAAAGTGATCTTCACATCATCCCAGAATTCGCCGAGCAGCTAGATCCAATTGAGCTCTCCTCCGTAAACGAGCTCTTGGATCGCATCGCCGCCCTAGGAGTCACTACCGACTACGATCAGATTGGGCTTAAAACCGATCTGAGAGAAATTAACTCTCCCCAGGTGACCCACCACGTTGTTGTGGTAGAGGAACAATGTGGCGACTCTTCTTCCATGTTAAAAACCAACCATGTCCGGATTCCCGATCCCTCCATGCCGGATTCCCGCGGAGGTACGGACGCCAATCAAATACTGAACCTAAAGTCAGGCATCGGACCAGATTTCCTGGAAAGCATCCAACAAACCAAGCTTCCAAATCCGGAAGCTTCTTGGCCTTTGAGCCTCGGATCGGGCGGGGTTCCAAACTTAATTCCACCCGCCCACCCAAACATAAGCGATCTATCTCAAATACGGCAAGAGCCCGATGAGACAGTACATCATTACTGGGCCAGATTCCTCCTGGTTATGAACAGGATAAAGGACTGCCGTGAAGAAAGCGCGATTTCAATGTTCTGCAACAATTGCACGGACAAGGGAATCATAAACGCCATCAGTTATCGCGAAGTTACACGCTTCGCCGACCTAGCGACCATTGTACAAAAATACTGCGCGATGGAGAGCGCCTGGAAAACCGAAACTAGGTTTTGGGACAACCCGGCCCTGAATACAACCCCAGTCCGAAATAAAAGGGTGCGTCATACTCAAGCACCTGGGTTAAAAAGCAAAAAGCAAAAAAACCCTAAAGGGTACGGAACCGTACTGGAGGGATGGCTCAACGGACCCTGCAAAATCCACAGTACGGAGGGCGCCACTCCAACACATAGCCTTCGAGCATGTTGGATATTACGGCAGGTGGCCAAAAGTGGTGAAGGCTTTTTAGCCCCGGGCAACCAGCCCAGCAGCACGAGTACGGTATTAACAGTCTTCGAGACTTTCGCATCAAATAACATGCGGAAACGAACAATCCGCAGCCTCGCCGAAGTCTACCAAGTAGCAACAACAAATCCATGGAGTGACACGGCTATCACCTTCAATGCCAGCGACGAACCTAAATTCCGAACAGCTAGAGCACCAGCCGCATTGGTCCTCAGTCCGATAGTGGACAGCTTTCGTCTTACAAAGGTACTCATGGATGGCGGCAGCGGATTAAACCTCATCTACGAAGAAACCCTCCAAAAAATGGAAATTGACTGGAGCCGCGTTGAGCGAAGCAGCACAACCTTCAGGGGAATAATCCCTAGTCGAGAAGTACGTTGTACAGGAAAAATCACACTAGATGTAGTGTTCGGCTCACCGGACAATTACAGGTCCAAAGAGGTCACGTTCCAAGTGGCCCCATTCGGCAGCGGATATCACGCTTTGTTAGGGCGAGAGGCATTCACAATATTCCAAGCCATACCCCACTACGGGTACATGAAGCTCAAAATGCCCGGACCCAATGGAATAATCACTCTCGCCAGTGATCCAGATACAGCACTCCGCGCTGAAAATAAGACAGCCGCACTAGCCCTAGAGGCATTGTCCGAAGCCCTAGCGGTAGAGGAACTAACTGCGCTGCGCTCCACGGTGGATAGGGACGATGTGATACTCGATAAGAGGTCCAAGTCCACCTCTTTTAAACCAGCAGACGAAATAGTCAAATTTCAGGTCCATCCAATGGACCCCACAAAGACGGCCTCCATTGGGGCACAACTAAGTCCTGATGTAGAAGCCGCACTACGAGAATTCCTTTGGGAAAATTGGGACATTTTTTCCTGGCACCCTTCAGACATGCCAGGAATCCCACGCAGGCTGGCAGAGCACAGCCTAAATATCCTAAAAGGATTCAAGCCAGTCAAACAAGCTCTTCGGCGATTTTCCGAACCCAAAAGACAGGCAATGGGAGAGGAGCTAGCCAAACTCTTAGAAGCCGGATTCATCAGAGATATAAAACATCCGGACTGGCTAGCCAACCTAGTAATGGTACCAAAAAAGGACAAATCCTGGCGCCTCTGCGTCGATTTCAAAGACCTTAACAAGGCCTGTCCAAAGGACCCTTTCCCTCTCCCTCGCATCGACCAAATCATCGATGCTACCGCAGGGCACGATTCATTGTGCTTCCTCGACGCATACTCCGGATACCATCAAATCAAGATGGCAGAGAAAGACCAGGCCGCAACGACATTCATTACTCCATATGGGCCATTCTGCTTCACCACAATGCCCTTCGGAGTCAAAAACACCGGCGCAACATATCAGCGCATGATTCAGACATGTCTGGCTACCCAGATAGGCAAAACAGTAGAGGCATACGTAGACGATGTGGTCGTCAAGACCAAACACGTTGAAACTCTAGTAGACGACTTCAGGGTGACATTCGACAACCTCCGAGCATATGACATTAAGCTCAACCCGGAAAAATGTGTCTTTGGAGTACCAGCCGGAAAGCTCCTGGGCTTCATTGTATCCGGTAGAGGAATTGAAGCAAACCCAGCCAAGATCCGAGCTCTGTCACAATTGGATATCCCAAAAGACCTGAAGCAAATACAAAAACTAACTGGATGCGTAGCGGCTTTAAGTCGCTTCATCTCCCGTTTGGGAGAAAAGGCTCCGCCCCTCTATCGCCTCCTCTGGCGCACCGAACACTTCGAATGGACGGATGCTGCCACGGCCGGACTCGAAGAAATAAAGGCCATACTGGCAACAAATCTGGTCCTGGCCGCGCCCAACCTGGGCGAATATATTCTATTATATATCGCAGCAACACATCAAGTTGTCAGCGCGGTACTCGTCGTAGAACGAGAAACAGAAGGGCACAGATTCCCTCTTCAAAAACCAGTGTACTACGTATCCACTATCTTAACTCCATGCAAGTCCCGGTACCCACATTATCCAAAGATAGCGTATGTGGTGTTCATGGCATCCCGGAAGCTGCGACACTACTTTCAAGAGTGTTCCATAACGGTGGCCTCCGAAGTACCTCTCAACGATATTATAAACAATCGCGACGCAACGGGCAGGATTGCAAAATGGGCCATTGAGCTCTTACCATTTGACATAACCTACAAACCACGGCGAGCTATAAAGTCGCAGGTTCTGGCTGACTTCGTCGCCGAATGGACCGAAGCCGAACTCCCTAAAGAGTACGGCGTGTACTCCAATTGGATCATGCATTTCGACGGATCCAAAATGTTGGCTGGCTTGGGGGCTAGCGTCGTCTTGACGTCCCCAACTGGAGACACAGTCCAATACGTACTTCAAATAATGTACATGGACTCCAACAACGTAGCCGAATACGAGGCCCTTCTACACGGCCTCCGGATGGCAATCTCCATGGGCATTCAACGCCTAGAGGTGCGCGGGGATTCAAACCTCACAATATCCCAATTAAACGGAGACTTTGACGCCAAAGATCCGAAAATGGCAGCTTACCGCAACGTCGTCCTAAAAATGTCAGCTCGGTTCGAAGGACTCGAATTCCACCATGTAGCCCGGGATAATAACCAGGCAGCAGACGTGTTGGCACGCATCAGCGCAAAACGCGACACCGTCCCTCCAAACATCTTCCTGGAACGGCTCTTTAAGCCATCCGTATTATGGGAAGAGGAGTCCGGAAATAACAATCCGGAGCCAGCTGCACCACCTAACTCAGACAATTCTGACACAATCGGCAGCTCGGCCAATGAAATAACACCTTCAGCCCACGAAATAATGGCAGTAATTGCCCCGTGGACGGAACCATTCCTAGCCTACTTAATCAGGCAGGAACTTCTCGAAGACCAAAATGAGGCTCGCTGCATAGTTCGGCGATCTAAAGCCTACAAGGTCCATGAGGGAGAACTTTATAAGAAAAGCACAACCGGAGTCCTTCAAAGGTGTATCTCCGAAGAGGAAGGGCGAAATCTCCTGGCTGAAATTCACGCCGGACTCGGCGGGCACCATGCTGCAGCCCGAGCCCTTGTAGGCAAGGCCTTCCGTACAGGATTTTATTGGCCGACAGCCCGGGCAGATTCTCAGGACTTAGTCCAACGATGCGTCGGTTGCCAGCTCTTTGCTAATCAGAGCCACATGCCACCCATCGCCCTCAAAACTATACCCATTACCTGGTCGTTCGCGGTCTGTGGGCTTGACATGGTTGGACCCCTTAAAGGGGGAACCCACAAGCACAAGTACTTATTGGTCATGGTGGACAAATTCACCAAATGGATAGAGGCCAAGCCGGTCAAAACGGCAGAATCCGGACCTGTGCTAGACTTCATATCCGGGGTAGTACACCGTTTTGGCGTCCCCCACAGCATCATCACTGATAACGACACGAATTTCACGGTCGACGAGGTTAAACTCTGGTGCAAAAACATGGGCATCAAGCTCGACTACGCTTCAGTCTATCACCCCCAAACTAACGGTCAAGTCGAGCCAGCAAATGGTCTAATCATGAGCGGCATCAAACCCAGACTAGTGTGGTCCCTCAAGGAATCTAACATGCACTGGGTAGAGGAGCTCGACTCCGTACTCTAGGGGCTGCAGACCACACCAAACCGAACTACCAGATTCACACCATTTTTTATGGTGTACGGCGCAGAGGCAGTTCTGCCCTGCGATATAATTCATGACTCACCTCGCATGCGCATGTACGAAGAAAGACAAGCCGAGTTGGATCGGCAGGACAGTTTGGATGCCTTAGAGGAGGAGCGGGACGTGGCAGAAGCTCGTTCCGCATTTTATCAGCAGCAGGCTCGAAGATATCAAAGCAGAGAAGTACGGGCCAAAACTTACAATGTTGGCGAACTTGTTCTACGCCTGTCGGACAAGAAAAAGGACAAACTTAAGCCCAAGTGGGAAGGTCCCTTCATCATCGACCAAGTCCTGACCGGCGGAGCATACCGTCTACATAACGCATCTGACAACCAACTCGAGCCGAACCCATGGAACGCAGCCCGTCTCCGAAGATTCTACGCCTAACGCCGGACTCAGGGTTCGTCTCACCCCTTCGTCCACCTTTTTACATTTTCACTGTCTCTTGTCCCCCTCCTTCTTCCCACCTTTTTTCAATACCTTTGATAGGCTGATTTGCGCATGGTTCGCACACACTTGATGTGCTCCTAGCACTCATTATACCTGAGGGCTTCTTTAACAGAAGCTTATTTATACGGGCTTCATGCCCAACACATGTGTCATACTTCCGCATGTACCTTTTATTCACCATTATATGCATCGATATGACTTAAGTTTTGGCCAAGCTGGGTTGCCTGGCTCCTGTGCTTACCCCTACGTTCTCGATTGTTTGGCTAGGAGGTAAAGGGAGCACCTCTGCGATTGTTACTACCGGGTCAGCCGGATGTGTACCTCAGACTGGGTGAAGCCAAAAGCTAGCGTTCTTAAGAGAATATTCGGTCGGTGACTTGAAAGATGATTTATTACTTACTTATTTATCTGCGCCCAGATGCTTTTTCTACTATTTTCGCAGTACGGACATGCACTTTAGGGCATGCCTCCCAGGGAAAGGAACCCTTAATGGAACTATTCTCCTTGGAAGATGTTTCTTACTAACCATGTAATATAACATAGCTAGTTGGGCACTTGTATGATAAAGCAATTATGACCCCGACGCCTTGTATCCATGCATGCCCTGGTTCTTTTATAACCGTAAGGGTATTCGGACACACTCCGGACTGTTGGGTCCCGAGGTTGAAGCGAAACGGTCCGCAAAGACAAACGATCTACAATCCGGCTAGAAGGCATTTTACATGTCATTTTAATTACATCGTCAAACTGACTAATTGTACTCCTCTTCAATCCCATCTAACAGGCTGTCTAATTTACAGTCCTGTTGGGAATATTTCATGGCCAGCTCTACTTGGCCGTACATCAAGCTCATAGGGATCTCCTTCCCATCAGGCCCCGTAGGTCCGACCTCGGCCATGTGGTTTGGGTCAGCCTTCGGGTACCACGTCTTCACCATGGCCCAGGCCTCCCTGGCGCCTTGACGGCAGGCCGATATCTTCCACAGACGGAGGCGTCGCTGTACTCCCTAAAGCTTCTCAGCAAGCCCTCCAAGGCCCTCGGGTAGGGAGACGGAAGGCCATAAGGCCTGAACGACGCCACTCATCGCCTGCCGAACACGTTCGAGCAGTTGCACCAGCTCGGGAAGTTGGTCACCCGTTGAACCAGGCATTTCCTCCACAGGGCGACCTGTGAGCACACCTAAAGACACATTTCTGTCAATCGACTTCCTCGCTGAATTCTTCTTTTCAAAGGAATTTGCTCAAGCACTTACTATAAATGCCGCGACGAAGCCGATGATTCTCCTTCACGGAGCCAGATAGCTGGGCCCGAACATCTTTCAGCTCTTCTCCTAGCTGGATGTGGGCATCTTGGAGCTTGTTCCTCTCCTGCTGCAACTTCATAAGCACCCTCTTGCCGGCCTTTAGCTGACGCAGTAGCTGTTGCTTGTCCGGATCTAGTCCGGTGCCCTCTGCAATATTATTGTCAGATTTACGCACACGCCGCACTTTGTTAATTACTTATCTTTTCGAAGTACGTATTACCAGCGGGGGTCTCTGTGGCTCCCCCTGTGGCGGCCAGTGCGGCCTCAAGTTGGGCCTTGCACTCTTGGAGCTCCTGGGACAGGTGGGTATTCTTCTCCGTAAGATCCTGCATAATAAATGATCCATAAATCAGTTATTTTAACTATTTTAAGTCTTGGGGGCTACTGGCATATATAACTATTAAAATTACTTACCCGTATGTCTTTCACATACTGCTCCGTGGCTCTGGTTAAACCATCTTGAGCGGCACGGAGGTGCGCGTTTCCCGCATCAAAGGCATTTAACGCCTCCGGGGAGAAACACGCGTCACAAAGAACTGTCCGGCGACGCCTGTGATTCATGGCGCTCTCCACCTCAGACCGGGTGGCGGACAGCCTGTCGGCATCCTCCGTCGGAGGAGCGTCTGGCTCATGCCTTGAGTTCGCCTCCCCTTCCGGACCACGCGTTGGAGCATGGCTAGCGGAGGCTTGATTGGCAACCTCTCCGGACACTGTCCGGCGAGCGCTCTTTCTGGAAAGGTTATGAGCATTAATATACCTCCTAGGGATCCTTCCCTTAAAAACAGCGGTGCTCCGTACCGTTGCGGCGACGTTTCGGTTCGCGCCGCACTCCTCTTCCGCCTGCTGGGCCGAACTGACCCTTGTTGGTCAGCCGCCGCGGGTTCGGCTTCCCGCCTTAAAGGCACCTCCTGCGATGCACCATCAGTATAAGATGGTCGGAATTAAGCATGGATCAAATGATGGTGTCAAGACCTCGGTCGTAATCACCTAGGAGGCCGGAAACAAACCGGGGTAGTCAGCCGTAATGGCGACTAGAGCATTGTCCATGCTAAGTTGGTGGAACACCCCGTCAATCAGCTCCACCTTTATGTCCGGATCCTCTTCGGAGGCCGGATCAAGGGATCGTTCCGGATCCTCGGGCTGCGGAGTTAGGCTTTGTATGCTCTCCATGTCCCGGCGCAGCTCCTGCGTTGAAATCACAAAGTAAGATACTTGACTTTGAAAGTATGGATCGGGTAGATAAACGTCCGCTTACCCAGCTCCGAGGGTTACTCATGGAGAATCCATTCAACGGATTCATGCAGAGGAAGTCCTCCTCCTCCCCCTTGTACAAGCCGGACAGGATCTTTGCCAGATCGGTTGCCGAGCCTGGCCCTTTGCGGCCATGACGGGTGGCGTCATCTTCCCCGTTGAAATCCCACATAGGGTGGCCCCTATATTGGAGTGGCTGCACTCCTCGCATAATGCACGTGGCCATGATTCCAATCATGGTCAATCCGGAGTGGGCCAGTAACCTAATCCGGCCCATCAGATAATGGACGCTCCCATCATCTTTCCGTTGAGGGCTCCGCGGGCGCCAACTCAGGCGTTTCTTCAAGGGAGCATTGCTGAACTCCGGGAGGCCGATCCGAACTAGATCCGGCAGAGGGGCGTCCTCCATGTAGAACCATTCCGAAGGCCAGTCTTCAGACGCCTTCTTCGGGGTGCTGGATAGATATCCGGTCCCGGCGATGCGCTATATTTCGACTCCGCCCACTTGATATATCGACCCCTCGTGAGAACGGGGTACGAGGCAAAACAATCTCTTCCACAGCGCAAAATGGGGCTCGATGCCCAAGAACAGCTCGCAAAGAGCTACAAAGCCCACGATGTGCAAAATGGAGGCAGGTGTGAGGTGGTGAAGCTGGAGTGCGTAGAGCTCCAGGAGCCCCCGGAGAAACGGATGTATGGGAAATCCGAGTCCCCTTATTAGATAAGGGACAAAGCATACCCGCTCTCCTTTGGAAGGGTTGGGGACGCTTTCCGCCCGCTTTCCACCCCTGAAGGTGGCCAGTCCGGCTCGAACTGGAACCATGAAAGCTGGGGGAAGATATCCCTCGGTTTGGAGCGCCACTAGCTCCCTGTGTGGAACTGAGCATCTCCCCCAATCTCCTGGCTTAGGGCTGGGAGCGCGAGAGGAGGAGCCGCGTCGACTATCCATGATGGAATGGATTTTTGTCAGAAGCTCTTCGATGAGTACTTGCGGAAGGAGGATGGTGTGAGTTGGATCTAGATCCTCGCCTCTCTTATAGGCGGCTCGTTCGCATGGCTAGGGGGTAAAGTGTAAAAATACCCTAGCTTTCCGCATTCATACAACACGTGGAAGAAGGCCACTATTGGGCGTAGAAGCCAAGGAGCGCAACATTTATAAGGAAGCCGGACACTATTCGGCAGGAACATGAAGTTTGAAGGAGAACCCGCCTTGCAACGTCAAAGACAATATACACGCCGGACTCGTCGTCGCTAAAGCCTGGTTCGGGGGCTACTGAGGGAGTCCCGGACTAGGGGGTGTCCGGATAGCCGAACTATCATCATCGGCCGGACTCCAAGACTATGAAGATACAAGATTGAAGACTTCGTCCCGTGTCCGGATGGGACTTTCCTTGGCGTGGAAGGCAAGCTTGGCGATACGGATATGTAGATCTCCTACCATTGTAACCGACTTTGTGTAACCCTAGCCCTCTCTGGTGTCTATATAAACCGGATGGCTTTAGTCCATAGGACGAACAACAATCATACCATAGGCTAGCTTCTAGGGTTTAGCCTCCTTGATCTCGTGGTAGATCCACTCTTGTAACACACATTATCAATATTAATCAAGCAGGACGTAGGGTTTTACCTCCATCAAGAGGGCCCGAACCTGGGTAAAACATCGTGTCCCTTGTCTCCTGTTACCATCCGCCTAGACGCACAGTTTGGGACCCCCTACCCGAGATCTGCCAGTTTTGACACCGACACCCACCATGTGGGTTAAAAGCGGGAAGGCGCTAATCATTTTGCACGGTCATGATAGCAAGGCGGGTCAGAGGATAGCCTGTTAATTATGTTGGCAACAACGTTGGTACCAAGGGTGAGGGACGAAGAGAACCATTTTCCTGCTCATCAAGCCGAGGCAGACCAATAGGCAAAGTTCTCGTCCATCGGTGGCTACGGGAATGTCATCAACAATAGTAACAAGGCCTTACTGATAGATTTTGTTCACCGATATGTTTACATAAGCACGGAATTATCACTGCTCAGATATGTTAGGTTACAAGAAAGGTTAAACAAAACAATGGAAAGGAAAGTGTAGACCTGAATCATTTATCGGTGTCCTCGAGTGTCTAACAACTCAGAACCCGTGGAAAAATTGAGTCAGCGAGAAACAATAGTTGATGAAGAACTCATAAGAGGTTATGTAGTTCCATGATATTCTTGAGATACCAGAGGGTAATATTCGAAGTTAGATCAAAGTAGAGGTTGGACGGTGAACTGATCTAAAGAAGACAAGTACTTTAACTTGTCCGGGAAATGGAATCAAAGGAGAACAATATGGTCGGAACCACGGTTGCAAAGGACCAAACATATATACAAGATGAACTTATCACAAGGGGATTGTTATTATAACAAGAAGCTTCCATGATAAGTTCCACATCGGGTCCATGGGCATGAATACAAAGGTTCAAGGTCGACTCCCACTTCATCAATGCATAACCTTCCATTTACTTATCGTCTTCGACGAAGTTGTAGAGTCAAACTTTATGAGTAAATAACTCAAGCTCAGAGTAGAGCATGATTGAGGAAGCAGAAGATACAATTTACCAAAGGCATTATCTATCCGAGGAAAAGTTCACAAGGTTACTGTATATAAAGGACGATCCCGGATAGAACCCCACAAAGGATCTGGTGGTTCACAAGGGATCTCATGAGCATCGGTACTCAACCAGAAGATGAAAGAATGCAAGGATAACAGATTATAGAAACAACTGACTAATTCTAAGCTCGAATGCAAAGGGGATTATGATTTCCAAAACGGGGTATCAGAAGCAGAGGCTTTAATCGAAGACAAGTAAGTTGAATAGACATAGATCGACAATCAATCAAGGTTTGATTTGTCGAACATCAGCTCACGTCCAGAGTGACGTCTGAGCCAAGGGAAGAATTATAATTAGGACCGATGATCGCGAGCATTCACAAACTTATCGATCAAATGCTCAAAATTACGACGACAAATGATGCTAAAGAATATTGCTAGACATATGGAAGTAACCATAATGCAAGCAGATAAGGAGGAACAAGAGTAATAGGCTACTGAGCATTTTCAAAAGATTAAACAGTTTTTCAGGGCATCTTGTAATAACAAGAGCAACTAGGGATGAAGGTATGAAGGACAATGTAGGTAGTTACCCATAAGGATTTATTCGGTGGTAGGGATCGCAACGGCGAAGGGCACAAGGGTCTCAGGAAAACATCGGAGACTATCTTCAGAATCTTCTGGTGCACCAAGTAATCATCTGGAGTGAGGGGCTCTCCGGGAGATAGTATTAACAAGAACCTAGAGTTGTTAGCAAAATCATTTAACCCCAATAGAAGAGAGATCATATTCCCAGAGTATAGACGAGGAGTAAGAGATCCTAATACCACCCAATTGGCGACGTGGCCCGTAAGCCACACAGCCATGTTAGTAAAACTATTTTTCAAAGGCTAGACTCAACTTCGGCCAAGGAGTTGGAAAGGGGGATCCTACAGGTAGTCGGCTCTAATACCAACTTGTGACACCCCCAATTCAATCGTACACTAATTATACATGCAAATGTGTACGATTAAGATCAGGGACTCACGGGAAGATATCACAACACAACTCTAAACACAAAAAAAGAATAAAAGCTTTATATTACAAGCTAGGGGCCTCGAGGGCTCGAATACATAGCTCGCTACACAAGAGTCAGCGGAAGCAACAATATCTGAGTACAGACATAAGTTAAAAAAGGATGCCTTAAGAAGGCTAGCACAAAAGCAACACGATCGAAGAGGCAAGGCCTCCTGCCTGGGACCTCCTAACTACTCCTGGTCGTCGATGGTCTCCACGTAGTAGTTTCCATCGGCGGTGGCATCTGGCTCCAGGGATCCACCATCTGGTTGCATCAACCGGAAATAAGAAAGAAGGGGGAAACGGGTTAGCAAAGCAACCGTGAGTGCTCATCCAAAGTACTCACAAGCATCAGATCTATACTAAGTATGCATTGGTATCAAATGGAAGGTTTGTATCTATGGACTAAACTGTAGAATGCCAGAATAGAGGGGGAAGGACTAGCCTATCAAAGACTAGCATCTTCAAGCAGCTCCAAGCATCTTGCAGCATGTAGAAGAGTAAAGAATAGCATTTATTATTAAACAAGCATGTTGTAACATTAACGCCTAGAGATTTTTCCTCGACTCCCTGCGAGAAAGCAATCTCGGAGCCACATATCCATCACATATCTCAAGTATCCATTTCTAGTTATATAAGATCAGGATACAAGTCTGAACGTCCGTTGCTGTGGACGCGGCTATTAATAGATAATCTTCCCTGCAGGGGTGCACCATGTTTTCCAACATGCTTGATTACTCTCGCCAAACACACTTTTTTGGGTCAATGCCCGGCCTTGGAAGATCAACATGTCGCAGTCCTACCTAGGCTCAGAAGTGAGGTCCCCACCGGTCTACATCCTAAGCGCTCCGGGGTCTTGGGCCCATCGCCTGTTGCACTCTGGGTCATTGTGCGTATAGTGAATACCAGTACCACCTCAGATGGCTAGCATGATTCGACTGTGGCGCGCTGCTGAACTGGACGTCTGAAAAAGCTTCGGTGGATATTGCGAGGTCGAGGCCCATAACTATTCTCGTGTGGTGGTTAGTGCATAAAGGCCAAAGGCCAACTCAGAAAAATATCCAAACCTGTTAGTGCATTGGGGGCTCGCGGAGATGAGGAGAGACTCATGATAATGTGACCCCATCGCCCCGTCTTGTGGACTCACGGCAAGGTCCCAGAATGCCCGGTCGTGCCTCGTAGAAAAACTCATGGGTGATATACGGCCCGCCCGACTTTCACATCAACTCGCGGGTACCCCTCAGGGCGGACCCGACTTCAACAATGGTCTCAAGTAAAGTCCAGGTAACTATCTGTCAAAAAAATCAAGAGGGAAAACCCGAGGAATCACCCTCAGTGGATTCCACTCGATGTAATCATCAAGGTGAACTGTGGGAGGAATCACCCTCAAGGTACACACTTGAGAGGTTGCAAACAACACATAGAAGACAGAATCTGTCAAAAACAGAACGGTATGTAGTAATCTGTAACTCTCGAATACTTCTCTAACTCCAAAAATTCTGAAATAAATTGGTGGACGTGAGGAATTTGTCTATTAATCTTCTTCAAAAAGAATCAACTTATAATCTCTCTTCTTTTAAAAATTACAAGTATTCTCGTGAGCGCAAAGTTTCTATTTTTTACAGTAAGATCGCATTAACTTTCACCCAAGTCTTCCCAAAGGTTCTACTTGGAAATTTATTGAAACAGAAGCTATAAAACATGATTACTACAGTAGCTTAATCATGTGGACACACAAAAACAGTAAGGGTAAATATTGGGTTGTCTCCCAACAAGCGCTTTTCTTTAATGCCTTTTTAGCTAGGCATGATGATGACAATGATGCTCACATAAAAGATAAGAATTGAAACATAACGGGAGCATCATGAAGCATATGACTAGAAAATTTAAGTCTAACCCACTTCCTATGCATAGGGATTTTGTGACCAAACAACTTATGGGACCAAGAATCAACTAGCATAGGAAATCAAAACAAGCATAACTTCAAGATTTTCAACACATAGAGAGGAAACTTGATATTATTGCAACTCCTACAAGCATATATTCCTCCATCATAATAATTTCTAGTCGCATCATGAATGAATTCAACAATATAACTATCACATAAAGCATTATTTTCATGATCTACAAGCAGAGAAAATTTACTACTCTCCACATAAGCAAAATTCTTCTCATTCGGAATAGTGGGGGTATACTCAACAAAATAACTATCATGTGAGGCATAATCCAATTGAAAATTAAAATCATGATGACAAGTTTCATGGTTATCATTATTTTTTATAGCATACATGTCATCACAACAATCATCATAGATAGCAACTTTGTTCTCATAATCAATTGGAACCTCTTCTGAAATAGTGGGTTCATCACTAAATAAAGTCATGACCTCTCCAAATCCACTTTCATAATTATCACGATAAGATTCAACATCCTCCAAAATAGTGGGATCATTACTACCTAAAGTTGACACTCTTACAAACCCACTTTCATCAATATAATCATCATAGATAGGAGGCATGCTTTCATCATAATAAATTTGCTCATCAAAACTTGGGGGACTAAAAATATCATATTCATCAAACATAGCATCCCCAAGCTTGTGGCTTTGCATATCATTAACATCATGGATATTCAAGGAATTCATACTAACAACATTGCAATAATACTCATCATTCAAATATTTAGTGCCAAACATTTTCATGCATTCTTCTTCTAACACTTGAGCACAATTTTCCTTTCCATCATTTTCACGAAAGATATTAAAAAGATGAAGCATATGAGGCACCCTCAATTCCATTTTTTGTAGTTTTCTTTTATAGATTAAACTAGTGATAAAACAAGAAACTGAAAGATTCTATTGGAAGATCTAAAGATATACCTTCAAGCACTAACCTCCCTGGCAACAGCGCCAGAAAAGAGCTTGATGTCTACTACACAACCTTCTTCTTGTAGACGTTGTTGGGCCTTCAAGTGCAGAGGTTTGTAGGATAGTAGCAAATTTCCCTCAAGTGGATGACATAAGGGTTATCAATCCGTGGGAGGTGTAGGATGAAGATGGTCTCTCTCAAAAAACCCTGCAACCAAATAACAAAGAGTCTATTGTGTCCCCAACACACCCAATACAATGGTAAATTGTATAGGTGCACTAGTTCGGCGAAGAGATGGTGATACAAGTGCAATATGGATGGTAGATATAGGTTTTTGTAGTCTGAAATTATAAAAACAGCAAGGTAGCAAGCAATAAAAGTGAGCGTAAACGGTATTGCAATGCTTCGAAACAAGGCCTAGGGTTCATACTTTCACTAGTGCAAGTTCTCTCAACAATAATAACATAATTAGATCATATAACAATCCCTCAACATGCAAAAAAGAGTCACTCCAAAGCCACTAATAGGTGAGAACAAACGAAGAGATTATTGTAGGGTACGAAACCACCTCAAAGTTATTTTTTCAATCAATCCATTGGGATATTCCTATAAGTGTCACAAACAGCCCTAGAGTTCGTAGTAAAATGACACCTTAAGACACAAATCAACCAAAACCCGAATGTCACCTAGATACTCCAATGTCACCTCAAGTATCCGCGGGTATGATGATACGATATGCATCAGACAATCTCAGATTCATCTATGCAACCAACACAAAGAACTTCAAAGAGTGCGCCAAAGTTTATACCGGAGAGTCAAGATGAAAACGTGTGCCAACCCCTATTCATAGATTCCCAAGGTCACGGAACCCGCAAGTTGATCACCAATACATACATCAAGTGAATCAATAGAATACCCCATTGTCACCACGGGTATCCCACGCAAGACATACATCAAGTGTTCTCAAATCCTTAAAGACTCAATCCGATAAGATAACTTCAAAGGGAAAACTCAATCCATTACAAGAGAGTAGAGGGGGAGAAACATCATATGATCCAACTATAATATCAAAGCTCGCGATACATCAAGATCGTGCCAAATCAAGAATACGAGCGAGCGAGCGAGAGAGAGAGAGAGAGAGAGAGAGAGAGAGAGAGAGATCAAACACATAGCTACTGGTACATACCCTCAGCCCCGAGGGTGAATTACTCCCTCCTCGTCATGGAGAGCGCCGGGATGATGAAGATGGCCACCGGTAATGGATCCCCCCCTCCAACAGGGTGCCAGAACAGGGTCCCAATTGGTTTTTTGTGGCTACAGTGGCTTGCGGCGGTGGAACTCCCGATCTAGGTTTATTTCTGGGGGTTTCTGTATTTAGAGGAATTTTTGGTGTCAGTCTCACATCAGGGGGGTCACCGAGTCATCCATGAGATAGGGGGCGCGCCCAGGGGGTAGGGCTCGCCCTCCACCCTCGTGGATGCCTCGGGACTCTTCTAGCCCAACTCTTTTACTTCGGGGGCTTCTTTTGGTCCATAAAAAATCCACAAAAAATGATAGGTCAATTGGACTTCGTTTGTTATTCTTTTTTTGTAAAACTCAAAAACAAGGAAAAAAACAGAAACTAGCACTGGGCTTTAGGTTAATAGGTTAGTCCCAAAAATCATATAAATTAGCATATAAATGCATATAAAACATCCAAGATGGATAATATAATAGCATGAGACAATCAAAAATTATAGATACGCTGGATACGTATCATCCATTGTCAGGAAAACGACACCTATGGGATCACGAGGATCCCTTCTACGGTTGGCGGGGAGAAGGAATGCACAAAGAGCAGGTCTGGTGATCATCACAGAGGATTTTTACCTAGGTTCGGGCCACTGAGGAGCGTAAAACCCTAGTCCTGCTTTGAGCGTGTATTTAGTGTTCTTTAACCTTGACTAGCTGCTATGCATGTCTGGTCCAAGAGTCAGAATCCTTCTCCAGTACGCCTTGGGCCTCCTTTTATACGTCCAAAGGGTTTCCACAGTGGCACACAGGAGGTGTAATGTAGCTACAGTGTACATGCTTATAGCTGATGTTGTAGGACAAACGCATTAAATGCGCTACTTACGTGCCCTCCAACTTTGTCGGGGATGATAATAGAGCCCGTCCCGTCCATCGTCGCCTCACCCAATCTTGACACATATCCAGCCTAACAAGGCATGAAGCACCAAGCTGGCTGGCTAGCCATTGTGCTGGCACGGTGGCAGGATCTTCACGAAAATATACATGCCACCACGCAGGTGCTTGCCTCGTTGGCAGGCCGATTACTGTGCTTGAATGGTCGCGGGGTGGCGAAACCTTGTCGTGTGCGAGCCCTGCTACGGATTCGTAGTTGTCTTGCTGGGGTCTCGTATTCGCCCCCCACAAGAGCCTTGCTGGGGGGCTTCGTCCTCCGGTCCCCACGAAGATCTGCATGCCACCAGTCTTCACTAAGATCTGCATGCTACTACGCATGTGCCCCCGAGTCTTGGTCTTGACGTTGTCGATGGTGTCAGAGCTCTTAGCCTCAACGGTGGTGGCCTTGATGGTGCTTCATAAGCCGTCCCGGCAAGGATCTTGCCAGGGCTACGCAAGCTGCCCCGGCAAGGATCTTGCCACGGGAGGTCTAGCTTGTCTTCTGTTTTCTGTTTACTGGCTTGAATGTTGCCTTGGTCGTCTGGTATCTTGCCTTCTACTGCCCCGTCAAGCCCTGCCACCGGTGCGCCTACAACTGCTCGTGCACATGTAAGGGGTACAAAAGGGCCCAGACTTATGTACACCGACAGGAGCTCCCAGGCCTAGGCCACACACGAGTGCCAAGCGTCCTTGGGCCAGGCCCAGAACAGTGCATGGGCATGCGTGGCAGTGATTAACCAATGTGATCTTCTCATTAGTTGTGCTTCCCCACGGTCGGCATTGAGTGCGCGACATGGGGGTTGTGCGTGGAATGGTCGCAGCATGCCTGCGACGCCTCACATCAAACAGTAAATAGGCAGCCCCCGCCTTCCCCATAAAAAGAGGAATCCGCAGGGGCGCTGCTCATTTACGAAGAAAACTTGGGTCGTGGACTGCATGGCACTTGCACCCCACGATCACTGGGTGGAAAACGACCATCCCACTTGCCTTTACACTTTTGGCTCGTCCGCCACGTGTCCTTCATGCCTCAGGAAGGGTAGGTGGTGGATGCGGAGGGCATGGGCATTAACGCTGTGGTAGGAAATCGGGCGTCGCTGGTTGGAGCAGCGGGTCGGTCTTGATTCCCCGCGCCTCTGGAGGCCGTACTGGTTGAGCGGGGCGGCCACCCTTGGGATGAGAGGCCAGCCCTCGGCCCTATCCTTCTATAAAAAGGGGAGGGACGGTGTCTTTCCACACACACCTCCTTCCTCTTCTTCCTGCTTTGTAATCTTCCTCTGCTCGTCATGGTGAGAGGGTGTGCTGGTGCTCCAATGGCGGTGATGAGGCCTTCCGCTCAACAGCGCATCCCTCCTCCTTCGAAGTTCACGGCGGCGGAGCCCGCTGTGAGAGGGAGAGGGAGGGGAGAGGCCAAGGTCACTGTAGCGCTCGAGGAAGAGGAGGACGGGGTGGCGCACCAACTGCGTCTCCGCCAGCGGCCCCTCCCCGAATGGAAGGCCATGTCGGAGACCAGCCCCGCGGGTTCTTCATCATGCTGTACAAGACCTTGTGCGTTCATCTCTGCCTCCCTACTCCGTTTTCTCAGGTAATGGAGCTTGACCAGCCGCATGCCTTGCGGCTGCATATGAGGGGCTGTGGGAACAACGGCATGTGGGTCGATGTCAACTTCCCCGCCCCTCACGTTATGTACTTCCTCCATGGTTGGAAAACCTTTGTCGGTGCCCATAGCTTGTCGGAGGGGCACATTCTCTAGTTCAAATTAATGGACAACGACCTGCTTTCTGTCAAGGTCTTCGGGTGCTCGGGAATCCGCTTAGGGTGCTGCACGGAGAGCTCCACCGACGATGAAAGATCCTCCTCGAGCGACAGCAACGAGGAAGGCCATGACGGTGATGACGACGGCAGCGGGCAGGAGAACGACGACTCCGACTCCAGTTGACCACCGCCCGCGCCTGATACATCTCCGTCGTATCTATAATTTTTGATTGTTCCATGTCAATATTATACAACTTTCATATACTTTTGGCAACTTTTTATACTATTTTTGGGGACTAACATATTGATCCAGTGCCCAGTGCCAGTTCCTGTTTGTTATATGTTTTTTGTTTCGCAGAAAATCAATATCAAACGGAGTCCAAATAGGATAAAGATGGACGGAGATTATTTTTGGAATATTTATGAATTTTGGGAAGTGGAATCAACACGAGATGATGCTCGAGGGGCCCGCGAGGCAGGGGGCACGCCCCAGGGGGGCGGGCACGCCACTGACCCTCGTGGACACCCCGTAAGGCGGTTGTTGCCCTTCTTTCGCCGCAAGAAAGCTAATATCCAGAAGAAAAAAATCATGTTCAAAGTTTCAATCCAATCGGAGTTATGGATCTCTCAGAATATAAGAAACGGTGAAAGGGCAGAATATGGGAACGCAGAAACAGAGAGAGAGACAGAGAGACAGATCCAATCTCGGAGGGGCTCTCTCCCCTCCCATGCCATGGAGACCAAGGACCAGAGGGGAAACCCTTCTCCCATCTAGGGAGAAGGTCAAGGAAGAAGAAGAAGAAGGGGGGATCTCTCCCCCTCTCTCCCGGTGGCCAACATCTTCATCACCTTCCCCCATCTATCTACAGCGGTCCACTCTCCCGCAACCCACTGTACCCTCTACTTGAACATGGTGCTTTACGCTTCATATTATTATCCAATGATGTGTTGCCATCCTATGATGTCTGAGTCGATTTTTGTTGTCCTATCGGTAATTTGTGAATTGCTATGATTGGTTTAATTTGCTTGTGGTTATGTTGCTGTCCTTTGGTGCCCATCATATGAGCGCGCGCGTGGATCACACCATAGGGTTAGTTGTATGTTGATAGGACTATGTATTGGAGGGTAAGAGTGACAGAAGCTTCAACCTAGCATAGAAATTGATGCATTCGGGATTGAAGGGGGGCCAATATATCTTAATGTTGTGGTTGGGTTTTACCTTAATGAACGTTAGTAGTTGCGGATGCTTGCTAATAGTTCCAATCATAAGTGCATAGAATTCCAAGTTAGGGATGACATGCTAGCAGTGGCCTCTCCCACATAAAACTTGCTATCGGTCTAGTAAAGTAGTCAATTGCTTAGGGACAATTCTGCAACTCCTACCACCACTTTTCCACACACGCTATACTAACTTTATTGCTTCTTTATCTAAACAGCCCCTAGTTTATATTTACGTGCTCTTTATATTCTTGCAAACCTATCCAACAACACCTACAAAGTACTTCCAGTTTCATACTTGTTCTAGGTAAAGCGAACGCTAAGCGTGCGTAGAGTTGTATCGGTGGTCGATAGAACTTGAGGGAATATTTGTTCTACCTTTAGCTCCTTGTTGGGTTCTACACTCTTACTTATCGAAAGAGGCTACAATTGATCCCCTATACTTGTGGGTTATCAGCGCCATCTGCATCAGGTGGCAGCACCATCATCTGCACCGCTCCCCCCGGCAACACGCCGTGCTGGGGTCCGTGCCTGCTAGCCCTGGTGTCGGTGGTCGATGGGTCGCCTCCGCCATGCTCTCCATCGACACGTCCCCCCGTGTCTCCCTTTTGTCCCTTGTGCCTTCACCTTTCATGCCTGGGAGAAGAGGGGCAAGAACGGGGATTACGGGGCACTTCTCTTTGTGCAATTTTAAACTTGTAGGAACTTGCCAAATCCTAATTTAAACAATGTAATCTCTCGAGTCCATGTTTGCGTTCTGTAACGTTTGTACTTGCATCAGCATGTCAATGAAAAAGATGAGGCTTGCCGGGAACCTATGCATGTATATGTCCATGCAGAGGCGAAACGCCTCTTTAATGTAAATAAATGAGTTTTCCGATAGGCTACCTTACCGGCACCCTTTTTGCCTACCGAAGAATCACATTTGCCGGGTTACAGACAAAGGATCCATCCCCTGCCAATCTCTTTTTATCAAAGGCTATTGCGACCATTCTGACCGAAGCAGCGTTCGAGTCAGGGATGGGAGCACCTAAGTCTAAAAAAAGTGGCGAGGTTTTCTAATGCACAAGTTATAGGTTACACACATGAATGGACAAGAGATAAACTTTATGTGTTCGGCTTGCCAGGGATTGCAGTGGCGGGCAGTCTTCTCAACCTCTTGTCGAAGCCAAGTCCATGACAAGAATAGCGGAACCGAGCATCATCACTGTGGCTGGAAAGAAGAGAAGATAGGAGCATGGAACCTTGGCGGTTCATCAGTATTTGCTAGAAAAAAGGGTAGTACAATATCCTGGACAAGCATGCATATTATATACATAAACATGGAAATCAACAGGAACTATACATACTAAAAGTTATCCGACTACGCACAGGGTCTGCGCCTGGCTTTGTACATAGGGTTACATGCCTTACCGGCAAGGCTAGTACAAAAGGGGGTTGCCGGGGGTCCCAGCAACCGTGCCTCATGGGTAAAACTTGCGAAGATGTTCGATATTCCAGGAGTTGCTCACCGGAATACCATATTTGGTCTCTTAGGTAGACTGCACCAGGCCTGGTGACTCGTATTACCCGATAAAGGCCTTCCCACTTTGGAGTCAACTTGTTGGAATTCTTGGTGGATTGAACACGCCAAAGAACAAGGTCGCCTTCCTCAAGGCTTCGGGCATGAACCTTGCGACTATGGTAGTGGCGCAAGGCTTGCTGGTAGTGCGTGACTACCACAGCAGCCCGAAGACGATCTTCCTCAAGGAGTGTAGCATCATCTTGGTGCAACTGCTCTTGCTCAAGCTCATCATAAGTGAGCACTCGGGGTGACCCATATGTGAGTTATGTGGGGAGAACTTCTTCTGCCCTGTATACTAGGGAGAAGGGCGTCTGGCCAGTGGCTCAATTTGGTGTCGTTCTGATTGACCAAAGAACCGTTGGCAACTCATCAATCCAGTGTCTTCCTCACTTGTGCAGCCTATAGAAAGTTCTTGTTTTAAGGCCCCACAACACTTCAGCATTTGCCCTTTCTACCTAGCCGTTGCTTCTTGGATGACCAACATAAGCAAAACAAACTTTGCTGCCGAGGTCTTGGATATACTACATGAAGGTGCGGCTCGTGAACTGCATGCCATTGTCGATGATGACTCGGTTTGGCATACCAAAATGGCAAACTAGTCCTTTGAAGAACTTGACGGCTAATTGTGCTCTCACCTTTCTCACTGGCTCCACTTCTAGCCACTTTGTGAATTTGTCGATTGCGACGTACAAGTACTCAAAGCCCCCAACAGCACGAGGAAAGGGGCCCAGAATGTCGAGCCCCAAGACCGAAAATGGCCAGGAAAGAGGGATCGTCTGAAGAGCTTGATCTGGTTGATGAAGCTTCTTTGAATGGAACAGGCACGCTTCACACTTGGTTACTAGTGTAGTTGCATCGTGGAGAGAAGTGAGCCAAAAGAAACCTTGCCGGAATGCTTTGCCAGCAAGGGCTCTTGACCCTATGTGGGAGCCACATATGCCTCCATGTATCTCTGCCAACAGCTCCAGTCCGTCCTCCTGAGGAATGCACTTCAATTTCACGTCGTTCGGTCTCCTCTTGTATAAGACATCGTCCACAAACTAGTACATGCTGGACCGACGGGCTACTTTCTCTGCCTCTTCCTATTCCTCAGGGAGTTTCCCTATTTGGAGGAACCGAATGGTGTGATGTGCCCATGCCGGAGCCTGAGGCTTGACGGCAAGGACTAAAGGCATGTCCTCTGCCATGGGGGCAGTTGTCTCCATGACAAGGGCTTGAGGCCTTGCCGGAGCCTGCTGCTCCCTGCCAAGCTTAGGGTTCCCGGCGATTTCCTTGCCGGTGGCTCCTAGGAGCTCAGTAGGAAAGTAATTGCCGGCGCCTGCCTTTCTTTGCTTATTCTGTCTTGCCGATGGTTCAATGGATGGCTGAGTCAATTGGAGCACAAAGGTTCCTGGTTCCACAGGTAACTTGAGGGCAGCATGTTTTGACAAGTCATTGGCAATGTTGTTCTCTGCTCGAGGAACATGCTCTGCTTGCAGACCGTCAAAATGCTCCTCCAACTTCCTCACTTCATCTACATAGTCTTCCATCAGCGGGCTCTGATAATATTTGTTAACTTGCTTGACGACAAGATGTGAATCACCTTTGACGATGAGCTTCCTGATTTTGAGGTTTGTTGCAATCCTGAGACCAGCAAGCAGTCCCTCATACTCTGCAGTGTTGTTCATTGATTTCTCTTGGGGAAAGTGCATCTGGATTACGTACTTGAGGTGCTCTCTGGTGGGCACGACAAGTAGCACACTAGCACCAGCGCCTTGTAGCGAGAAAGCCCCGTCAAAGTACATATTCCAATCACGGCTCATTTCCTTGCTGGGAAGAGTGGTCCCTTGAATTTCTTCGTCAGGCATTGAGGTCCATTCTGCTATGAACTCCGCCAAGGCTCTGCTCTGAATTGTCAAAGTGCTTTCAAACCAGAGACCAAAGCTTGACAGTTCCAACGCCCACTCCACAATCCTCCTGGTTGCATCTGGGTTGTGCGAGATCCGTTGCAACGGGAAGCGAGTGATGACGGTGATCTCATGTGCCTGAAAATAGTGATGCAGCTTTCTTGAGGCCATAAGAAGGCCAAAGAGCACCTTCTACACACCAAAATACCTTGATCTAGCCCCCCTGCAAGAGGCAGCTGACAAAGTACACTGGGTGCTTCATCTTCTTCTTCTTCTGTTTCACTTCGCTCGCTTGCGCAGATCCTGTCTCGCCGGGACCAGGCTCTGCTAGGGGTCCTGCCTCGCCAGCATCAGGCCCTAGCGGGGAAGGCCCCGGCTCATCATCTGACAGCCTCGCCACTGCTGTTGCTTCTTCCTCAACCTCTCTTTGTGCCACTAGTGCAGGACTGACCACTTGATTCATCGCCGCTAGATATAGCACCAACGGTTCTTGCGGTTTAGGTGCAACTAGTATTGGCGTAGAGGAGAGGTACCTCTTCAAATCTTGTAGCGCTGCCTCCGCTTCCAGAGTCCATTTCATTGGACCTTCCTTTTTCAAAATTTTGGAAAAAGGGCAGGGCGTGCTCAGCAGATTTGGAGATGAACCTACTCAGAGCAACAACGCAGCCAGGAAGCCTACGTACGTCCTTGACTCGTCTTGTCGCCTCAATCTGCTCAATCGCCTTGATCTTGTCGGGATTTTCTTCGATTCCACATTGAGATATGAAGAACCCGAGAAGGTTGCTGGATGGGACACTGAACACACACTTCTCAGGGTTGAGCTTGAGCTTGAGGTTGATTTTGCGCAAATTTGCAAATGTTTCTTCTAGATCTTGCATGAGCATTGCTTTGTCCTTAGTTTTGACCACTATATCATCCATATACGCTTCCGTGTTTCTATGTAGTTGGGGCTCAAAACCAATTTGGACCGCTCGAGCGAACATCAAACCAGCGCTTTTCAACCTGAAAGGCATCGTACAAAACAATACATACCACATGGGGTGATAAACACGGTCTTCTCTTCATCTTCCTTTGTCATGAAGATTTGGTGGTACCCTGAATAGGCGTCGAGGAACGACATCAGGTTGCACCCAGCAGTGGAGTCCACTATCTGGTCAATTTGCAGTAAAGGGAAAGTGAGGGAGTCCTGGATTAGGGGGTTTCCGGATAGCCGAACTATCATCATTGGCCGGACTCCAAGACTATGAAGATACAAGATTGAAGACTTCGTCCCGTGTCCGGATGGGACTTTCCTTGGCGTGGAAGGCAAGCTTGGCGATACGGATATGTAGATCTCCTACCATTGTAACCGACTCTATGTAACCCTAGCCCTCTCCGATGTCTATATAAACCGGATGGTTTTAGTCCATAGGACGAACAACAATCATACCATAGGCTAGCTTCTAGGGTTTAGCCTCCTTGATCTCGTGGTAGATCTACTCTTGTAATACCCACATCATCAATATCAATCAAGCAGGACGTAGGGTTTTACCTCCATCAAGAGGGCCCGAACCTGGGTAAAACATCGTGTCCCTTGTCTCCTGTTACCATCCGCCTAGACGCACAGTTCGGGACCCCCTACCGAGATCCGCCGGTTTTGACACCGACATTGGTGCTTTCATTGAGAGTTCCTCTGTGTCATCACCAATAGGCTCGATGGCTCCTTCGATCATCAACGATGCAGTCCAGGGTGAGACTTTTCTCCCCGGACAGATCTTCGTATTCGGCGGCTTTGCACTGCGGGCCAACTCGCTTGGCCATCTGGAGCAGATCGAAAGCTACGCCCCTGGCCGTCAGGTCAGATCTGGAAGTCCGAACTTCACAGCTGACATCCGCGGAGGCTTGATCTTCGATGGATTCGAGCCACAACCGAGCGCGCCGTGCTGTCACGATGGGTATGATTTAGCTCTGCCGCCTTATAGTGCCCTGGAGGCCGCACACGAGTCCGCTCCGACCCTCAATGCGGAGCCGGCTGCGCAGATCGAGGACGGGTGGCTAGACACCGCCTCGGGGGCTGCAACCTCTACGGCGATGGAGCCGGATACCGACCTTGTCCCTTGTGAAGCTCGTGACTCCGAGGTGCCGGACTCCTTGCCAGACTCCGAACCTCCCGCGCCTCCTCCAATCGAATCCGATTGGGCGCCGACCATGGAGTTCACCGCTGCGGACATCTTTCAACACTCACCTTTCAGCGACATCCTGAATTCACTAAAGTATCTCTCGTTATCAGGAGAGCCCTGGCCGGACTGCGGTCAGGACGGTTGGGATGCGAACGACGAAGAAATTCAATTCCCACCAACCACCCACTTAATAGCCACTGTCGACGATTTAACCGACATGCTAGACTTCGACTCCGAAGACATCGACGGTATGGACGAAGATGCCGGAGACGACCAAGAACCAGCGCCTACTGGGCACTGGAAAGCCACCTCAACTCATGATGTATACATGGTGGATACACCAAAAGAAAGCGATAACGAGGAACAACGGGATGTGGCGAAGGATAATTCCCCCGAAAAACAACCAAAATGGCGACGCAAGCGCCGCCCGAAGTCCCGCTCGATAACAACGGCACCCATACCGACCCAGCCGTAGAGCAGGGCGAACCAGTGGACGACGAACATGCCACCAAGCAACCAGCCGAACAGGATGAATTGGACGAGCAACCCATTCCCGGCGAAAACAATAGTCCAGAAGATCTCACGCCGGACACATCACCGGAGCATAAGAACCTTCACAGAAGGCTCGTCGCCACTGCAAGAAGTTTGAAGAAGCAAAAGCGAAAGCTCAAAATGGTAGAAGACGTACTCAGAATGAGATGGAGCAAAGTACTCAAGACCACAGATAAATACGGCGATAGTCACCAAGCAAAGAGCTACCCGAAGCGCAAGCTGTTGCCCGAATTTGACGAGGAGGTCGTAGAGCCCCACAGTTAAAAAAGAAAGAGGCCGCCTGGCCGGATAGACGACCAGATAATAGGCTAAGAGCGGCAAGCGGCACCGCACACAATCCGGCACACGATCCACATAAGGATCCTCGCAAAAAGGATGGCCCGGTCAGGTCCATCTATGGGCCAAAAAAGAAGGCTCCGGGAAGCAACACAACCCGCCAAGTGTTCGAAGATAACGGCACACCCAAATACAGGGGCGCCGCACACCCACTATGTTTCACCGATGAGGTACTGGATCATGAATTTCCAGCGGGATTCAAGCCCGTAAACATAGAGGCATATGACGGAACAACAGACCCCGGAGTCTGGATTGAGGATTATATCCTACACATACATATGGCTAGAGGAGATGATCTCCACGCCATAAAATACCTACCCCTCAAGCTCAAAGGGCCAGCTCGGCATTGGCTCAAAAGCCTACCAAAAAATACCATCGGAAGTTGGGAAGAGCTTGAGGATGTGTTTTGAGCAAATTTTTAGGGAACTTATGTCCACCCTCCGGATGCAGACGATTTAAGTCACATAACTCAACAGCCCGGGGAGTCAGCACGCAAATTCTGGAACAGGTTCCTCACCAAAAAGAACCAAATAGTCGACTGTCCGGACGCCGAAGCCTTAGCAGCCTTTAAACATAACGTCCGAGACGAATGGCTCGCCAGACACCTCGGCCGGGAAAAACCAAGAACAATGGCCGTGCTAACAAGCCTCATGACCCGCTTTTGCGTGGGGGAAGATAGCTGGCTAGCAAGATGCAGCACCAGCGACCCGAGTACATCCGAGGTCAGGGATGGAAACGGGAAATCACGACGCAGAAAAGATCAGCGCCGGAATAAGGAAAACGGCCCAAATAGCACGGCGGTCAACGTAGGGTTCAAAAGCTCTCGGCCGAACAACAAAACACTGCCCCTTAAGGACAACAGTGACGAGCTATCCAACCTAAACAAAATCTTGGATAGGATATGTCAAATCCACAGTACCCCCGGGAGGCCTGCAAACCATACCCACAGAGATTGTTGGGTCTTCAAGCAGTCCGGCCGACTTAACGCCGAACACAAGGGGCTCGACACACCAAGCGAAGACGATGATGAATCCCACAAGCAGCAGGCCGGAAAACAGAAGACTTTCCCACTAGAAGTCAAAACAGTGAACTCACTTCATGTGATAAACAGTGCGGCAACTATTAAAACACGCACCGCACGATCCACCCAAGCGGAGCCCCGAAATTGGATGTCAAACCCAATTACTTTTGACTATTAGGATTACTCCAGAAGCATTCGAAACGCAGGAGGGACTGCTTTGATATTGGATCCCATAATCGACGGACTACAATTCACACAAGTCCTAATGGATGGGGGCAGCGATATAAACCTGCTATACCAGCACACCATCCGCAGAATGGGGATAGACCCTACCAAAATTCGCCATAGCAACACTTCCTTCAAAGGAGTGATGCTAGGCCTTTATGCCAATTGTACAGGCTCTGTACTACTAAAGGTTGTGTTCGGTTCATCCGACAACTTCCGTCGTGAAAAGCTAATCTTCCATATCACCCCATTCAAAAGTAGCCATCAAGCACTACTGGGACGCGAAGCTTTCGCCCGCTTTAACGCGATACCGCATTACGCGTCTCTTACACTCAAAATGCCCGGTCCACGCGGCATAATCTCATTAAAGGGTAACTCCAAGTGTTCCTCGACCACGGAAAATGTGAGACTGCCTTGACAGCCACACACTAATCCAACCTTGCTGATCAAAGCCCCAAAAAACAGGTCATTTAGACCTCGGACACGGTTAGGCGAGTCTAGCATAAATAAACAAGGGGCTTCCCGGCCGAATACCTCTTTACAAGGGGCTGCACGTATAAACAATAAGAGCCAATAAAGCTCAATCTTATTCATCTTCCAAATCATACTCTGTTTTAAATACATTTTTTGCATGATATTTTTTCCAAACTAAGTTCTTCTCTTTTACAGATGAACCACGTGCTACACCCATCCAAGATACAACACAACGGAGACACAGGCGCAGACGTGCAGCAGGGACCCGTTGCAAGGATTCTTTTCAGATTAAGACCCTGTGTAACCTTTCTTACTGTCTCTTGTTGATACTCATCCCCCGGTTTCCTACCATAACCGAGGAGGAGGCTGGCGTTTTGGCATCGGCCGCATCAGAAGTTCTCGCCTGTACCTGGACACTAGGGGCTTAGGGCATCGTTCTGCCCGTTATCATAAAGTCCGAATACCTTAGGGAGTGTTCGGCGTCTCGAGTTAGGCCTTATATGCATCAGCTCCGAATCATGTCTTTGGTCAAATGTTGGGTTTGCCTGGCTCCTGTGTTTTGCTACCTTATGTTCCGCTCCATCGGCTAATGCGGCACCAGGAGAACTACTGCGATTGTGCCCCGGTTCGGCCGGGCGAGCACCTCAGTAGAGAAAGCCGAAAACTGACTGTCATGATATAGCGAGAGACTGGTCAACCACTCGATCGACTACTGGAATGTTTAGAATTCCTCTGCTTTGACGAATGACCGCTTCCTGGTCAGGCACACACGCGCCCCGAGTTCGGAGAGCGCGGTGCCTCTAGGGGCTATATAGTAGCCCCACCATCGAGCTCCTATGGCTAAGTGAAAGTGATAAAGCATTATAGTCCGGTTGCCTAGTTTGCTATGCTATCACCTCCTTCAAAGGACCAAGACGTTGGATTAAGTGTGAAAATGCGCTTTTTTTGCAAACACCCCCGCACCATGTGTGTGGGGGCTGAAGCCAAAGACTGCCATCTTTCAGGTTATAAATACATATATATTAACGGCCGCACAAGAGATACTTCAATACTTGAACGCACAAGTATAAAAAGCTGTTACATTATAAATATGATCTCACAAATCATACATGTCATTTGAACATGACATTTTTTGAGCACTGTGACTCTATTAAACGAGCGCCCTGCAGGACTTCCTCAAAATAGTGCTCGGCGGGTAATCGACTCTCGTCCGAACCCCGGGACGCAACATCGGTGGCATTCATATCCGCCCAGTATGTCTTAACACGGGCAAGAGCCATCCGTGCACCCTCTATGCATGCCGACCGCTTCATTGCCTTGATATGCGGCACCGCCCCAAGGAATTGCTGTAATAAGCCAAAATAACTCATCGGCTTGGGCCTTTCCGGCCACAGATGAGCCACCACATCCGTCATGGCAAGTCCGGACAATCTAATCATCTCAGCCCACTTAGCCAACCGATCGGTCAACGGAAGTGGACGCTCCGGACTATGGAATTGAGACCAAAAAAGCTCTTCCAGTTCATGATCCTTCAGACTTCGGAAATGCACAACAGCGTCCGCCGCACTCGCCGCCAAATCTAGATAAGGATCCTCCGCACCCCACAACTGGCCCAACTGAGCATACTTCGGATCCATGAACTTCCTATGCAACAGAAAGGGCTTTCCAGCCGCAATGTCTCCGGCCTGACGTAGTTCCTCCTTCATAGCCCGCATTGCAGAACGGGCATCCTTGGCTTCGGCGGTGGCCTTCTTCAGGCCCTCCTGCTCCGCTTGGCGTTCTCTTTCAAGAACCTCATAGCGGTCGGTAGCATCTTTTAATTTCACGGCCATTACGGCCATTTCCTCCCTGTTTCGGCAGTGAGCAGCCTTTTCGGCTTTTAGCTCCTCCGCTGCCTTTGAGGCAGCCGCATCACTTTTTCTGGCTTGGTCCTTGGCTCGAGCAAGCTCCGCCCGAAGGTCTTACACAGCAGCGGCACCATCTGCATCAAGCATACATGTTGTAAGGAGTGGGCATCAGCTCCCTTACCAGGTGACCGCGGAAAAACCACCTACCTTGCGACTCGTCAAGTCGTTTATTGACCAGCGCGATGTCCGCATCCGCAACGTCGAGTTGTCACTTCAGCTCGGCAACTCTATCAGTCCGGCTGGCCACCGAACGTTCCGCCACCTGCATAGGAAAGGCGACATTTTGTAACTAAGATTATGATCCTCGGCACGCTGTCGCTTTCGACAACATACCGAGTCTCAGGGGCTACTATCTATATAGGGCACACTCTATGTGCAAAACTGTCAAAAGGTATGTCATTTTTTGCGTACCTCAAACCCCGTCAGTAAACTTCCGACGGCCTCATGCAACCCGCTCTCGGAGGTTGAGATCCTTTCAATCACCATACTCATTAATGCGCGGTGATCTTCTGAGAGAGATGCCCTCTCGAGCAAACCCTGCAGCTCCACCGGCCGTACTCCAGTGGGTGCCGAACTCCCTGGCCCCGCCGAACTCGGGGAGACCCTCCATGACGACACCTCAGGGTCATCCGCCCCGCCTGACGGGGCGGCAAATGGAGGCGTTTCGCTCTCCATCATCTCCGGAAGAAGGTCCCCCGAGGATGAGCTCTACTGAGAAGGGCTGAGATCCGAACTACAATGTAAAAACTTCGGTTATCCTTAGAAATAAAATAGGGATGTCCCTTATTATAAAAATTCCCTTTTTTCTACTTACGGCTCACTGGAGGGCTGATTCCTTTGGGGAGACTGCGCGGCCGGGACTCCTCCCGGCACAGGACCTTCCGGTGCAGATTTCTTTCCCCACTTCGAGGCTTTGGCCTCCGGGTTTTCGGAAGCGGTCCTCTTCTCCCCCTGGAGGGAGGGATTCTTGATTCCCCCCTTACTGAGAGCCTCCTTAACATAGGTGGTAGTTTCCCTGTTCCCCCCTTCGCCCTCCTCCGAAGGTGCTACCTCCAACATTTTGATTAACACGGGATCCGGCGTGGTCTCAGGGAGGGGGGCCGGACACCGTATCAGTTTTGCTTGCGCTATCCACTCCTGTTCAAGGGATAGCCGGTTAAAAGGCAAATCCATGATAAATAAATGGATGATATGTCCGGACACAGGGCTACTTACTTGAGTATCCGAGCGATTGCAGCTTAGGCCAGCGTCCTCGGTCATGTCCGGACACATTTCTTGTGATCCGAAGAACAGTTTGTACATCTCCATGGGTTTTGTGCCCGTGAAGTGTTGGAGAGCTCGTGGTCCCTCCGGATTGAATTCCCACAGGCGGAGGGGGCAACGCTTGCAGGGCAGAAGACGCCGAATCAGCATAACCTGCGTCACTACGACCAGAGTGATCTCCCTTTCTTGGAGGTCTCGAATCCGGCCCTGCAATAGGAGTACGTCCTTGGACGGCCCCCAGACAAACCCTTTGTTGACCCACAATGTCAGCCGTTGTGGAGGGCCCGAGCGGAAGGCGGGCGGCGGCCTCTGCCTGCTGCCCCTGGGAGCGGTGATATAGAACCACTCCTGTTGCCACAAGCCGAGCTCCTCCTGAAAAGAGCCCTCGGGCCATGGAGCATCGGCCCTCTTGCTTATAACCGCCCCGCCGCACTCTGTCTGACGCCCCTCAATCATCTTCGGCTCCACATTGAAGGTTTTGAGCCACAAACCGAAGTGAGGGGTAGCGCGGAGGAAGGCTTCGCAGACGACAATAAATGATGAGATGTGGAGGATAGACTCCGGAGCCAAGTCGTGGAATTCCAGCCCATAGTAAAACAGGAGCCCCCTCACGAAGGGATCCATCGGGAAGCCTAAACCCCGACGGAGGTGAGACACGAACACGACACTCTCGCCAGGCTCAGGAGTAGGAATGACTTGCCCTTGGGCAGGCAACCTATGTGAAATCCCATAGGTTAAGTACCTGGCGTCTCTCAGCTTTAGCACGTCCTCTTCCGTGACGGAGGAGGGCATCCACCGGCCCTGTAGGTCGGAGCCGGACATTGTCGAAGGTCCGAAGTGCCCGAATCTAGAGCCCTGGGTGTTGGAACTCGGGGCGAGCGGCAGATTCGATTGAGGATTGAAGAAAAGGAACGGGCCTTGGTCTCATTATAAAGAGGGAGAATACCAAGAGTCGTCCCCGTGACCGTTTGGAACTCGCCTTCGATGGAGGGGGCGTGGCAACAGGCGCGGTTGGGTTACCCACGTCCGTATTGATGAGAATCCCGGGATAAGGGGAACACGAACTCTGCTTCGACAAGACGTGCCAAGGAAACCGCTTCGCTAAACACGCTGAGGTGGTATGATAAAAACGATTCAAGTAAAGGCTTGGTTGTGGTGTGACGTCACGCCACGAAATACGTCAGCAGATTGAACTTGTGTAAATATTATTCTCTCTATGGTGGAATGTGGAATTTATTTTGCAGAGCCGGACACTATCCTGGTTTTCACATTCTTCTATAAATTATTCGGAGGAGAAACCCGCCTTGCAATGCCGAAGACAATATGCGCGCCGGACTCGTTGTCATTGAAGCCTGGTTCAGGGGCTACTGAGGGAGTCCTGGATTAGGGGGTGTCCGGATAGCCGAACTATCATCATCGGCCGGACTCCAAGACTATGAAGATACAAGATTGAAGACTTCGTCCCGTGTCCGGATGGGACTTTCCTTGGCGTGGAAGGCAAGCTTGGCGATATGGATATGTAGATCTCCTACCATTGTAACCGACTCTGTGTAACCCTAGCCCTCTCCGGTGTCTATATAAACCGGATGGTTTTAGTCCATAGGACGAACAACAATCATACCATAGGCTAGCTTCTAGGGTTTAGCCTCCTTGATCTCGTGGTAGATCTACTCTTGTAATACCCACATCATAAATATCAATCAAGCAGGACGTAGGGTTTTACCTCCATCAAGATGGCCCGTGTGACGCCCCGATTCAATCGTACACTAATCATGCACGCAAACATGTACGATCAAGATCAGGGACTCACGGGAAGATATCACAACACAACTCTAAAACATAAATAAGACATACAAGCATCATAATACAAGCCAGGGGCCTCGAGGGCTCGAATACAAGTGCTCGATCATAGACGAGTCAGCGGAAGCAACAATATCTGAGTACAGACATAAGTTAAACAAGTTTGCCTTAAGAAGGCTAGCACAAACTGGGATATAGATCGAAAGAGGCGCAGGCCTCCTGCCTGGGATCCTCCTAAACTACTCCCGGTCGTCATCAGCGGGCTGCACATAGTAGTAGGCACCTCCGGTGTAGTAGGGGTCGTTGTCGATGGTGGCGTCTGGCTCCTGGACTCCAGCATTTGGTTGAGACAACCAGAAAGAAAGGAAAGGGGGGAAAGGGGGGGAGAAAGCAACCGTGAGTACTCATCCAAAGTACTCGCAAGCAAGGAACTACACTACATATGCATGGGTATATGTGTAAGGAGGCCATATCAGTGGACTGAACTGCAGAATGCCAGAATAAGAGGGGGATAGCTAGTCCTATCGAAGACTATGCTTCTGGCAGCCTCCGTCTTGCAGCATGTAGAAGAGAGTAGATTGAAGTCCTCCAAGTAGCATCGCATAGCATAATCCTACCCGGCGATCCTCTCCTCGTCGCCCTGTTAGAGAGCAATCACCGGGTTGTATCTGGCACTTGGAAGGTTGTGTTTTATTAAGTATCCGGTTCTAGTTGTCATAAGGTCAAGGTACAACTCCAAGTCGTCCTGTTACCGAAGATCACGGCTACCCACACTCCCCTGGCCACGCACCGTGCTGCCTTGCCCCCATCCCGCACGTGGCCTCGCCTCCCCGCTGGCTGCTCCTGTGGTTGGCCATGGCCGGCCATGGCCGAGCGGCCATGCGCGCATGTGTGCGTGCATTCTGTGTGTGTGCGTGCGTGTAACAGGACGACTTGGAGTTGTACCTTGACCTTATGACAACTAGAACCGGATACTTAATAAAACACAACCTTCCAAGTGCGAGATACAACCCGGTGATCGCTCTCTAACAAGGCGACGAGGAGAGGATCGTCGGGTAGGATTATGCTATGCGATGCTACTTGGAGGACTTCAATCTACTCTCTTCTACATGCTGCAAGACGGAGGCTGCCAGAAGCGTAGTCTTTGATAGGACTAGCTATCCCCCTCTTATTTTGGCATTCTGCAGTTCAGTCCACTGATATGGCCTCCTTACACATATACCCATGCATATGTAGTGTAGTTCCTTGCTTGCGAGTACTTTGGATGAGTACTCACGGTTGCTTTCTCCCCCCCTTTTCCCCCTTTCCTTTCTTTCTGGTTGTCGCAACCAGATGCTGGAGTCCAGGAGCCAGACGCCACCGTCGGCGACGACTCCTACTACACCAGAGGTGCCTACTACTACGTGCAGCCCGCTGACGACGACCGGGAGGAGTTTAGGAGGATCCCAGGTAGGAGGCCTGCGCATCTTTCGATCTGTATCCCAGTTTGTGCTAGCCTTCTTAAGGCAAACTTGTTTAACTTATGTCGGTACTCAGATATTGTTGCTTCCGCTGGCTCGTCTATGATCGAGCACTTGTATTCGAGCCCTCGAGGCCCCTGGCTTGTATTATGATGCTTGTATGACTTATTTATGTTTTAGAGTTGTGTTGTGATATCTTCCCGTGAGTCCCTGATCTTGATCGTACATGTTTGCGTGCATGATTAGTGTACGATTGAATCGGGGGCGTCACAAGTTGGTATCAGAGCCGACTGCCTGTAGGAATCCCCCTTCCATACTCCTTGGCCGAAGTCGAGTCTAGTCATTGCAAAACTTTTACTAACATGGCTGTGTGCCTTACGCGCCCACATCGCCATTGGGTGGTATTAGGATCTTTTACTCCTTGTCTATACTCTGGGACTCTGATCTCTCTTCTATTCGGGTTAAATGAATTTTGCTAAATCTAACATTAGGATCTCGTTATCACTTTCACCCGGAGAGCCCCTTATTACTGATGATCGTCTGCTACACATGAAGACCCTGAAGATACTCTCCGCTGTTAACCCGAGAACTTGTGTTCATCGCGTTTGCAATTCCCCTTCCACCGTCAACCCTTATGGATAACTACTTGCAGTTGTTATTCTTACATTAATCCCCGGTTGGTCTTGTTATTACAAGATACCCCGAAACACTCGCCGTTGTTTCGATAATCCTTTGAGGTTACTGCCTTGCTGTTCTTTGTCACCTGAATACCCCTACGGATAATTCTCGCACTTATCGTGTATCCGCTCATCCCCCAATTGTTCACGTGTTTCACAATGGTCTTCGAAATACTATTCGATCCTCCAAAAATCCTTAGTAGCTTATTGCTCTGCAATACTGGTCTACTTGCATGATGGATGCTTTGCATATATCTGGCAATATTCGTTAGTATCCTTAGGCACCGTCATTTTGATCCTTTTGATTCAACATGAGTGCGAATGCACGCAATCATTAGTTGATCCTTTTAAATTACCTTTTCGGCTCAGACGTCATTTTAAACATGAGTTGGTTCTTGACCAATCAATGCCTTGATCGGTTGTGCTTCTAAGTCTATTGAACTTATTCATTTTTCAATCAGCACGATTGCTTCTGATCCCTTGATTTGGAAATCATAAAATTTCTTTGCATTAAGCTTTAATTAGTTAGTTGTTTCTAGAATCGAATGCCTTTGCATTGTTTCTTCCTCTGTTTGAGTACCGATGCTTACATCAGATCCCTTGAGAACCATCGGATCCTTTGTTGGCTAGCTTCTAGGGTTTAGCCTCCTTGATCTCATGGTAGAGCTACTCTTGTAATACCCACATCATCAATATCAATCAAGCAGGACGTAGGGTTTTACCTCCATCAAGAGGGCCCGAACCTGGGTAAAACATCGTGTCCCTTGTCTCCTGTTACCATCCGCCTAGACGCACAGTTCGGGACCCCCTACCCGAGATCCGCCGGTTTTGACACCGACAGAAAGGATCCTTTGGATAGGCTTTATTGATATCTGTATAATCAATACATAGCCTCCATTTCCCATTTGCCTTGCGCACCACCACTGGATTCGCCAACCATGTTGGGTGGAGCACTCCTCTAACCAAGCCTGCCGCTTCCAACTTCCTGATCTCTTCAATTATAAACTCTTGTCTCTCCAAAGCTTGCTTCTTGACCTTCTGCTTGACGGGCCACGCATAAGGATAAACAACAAGGTGGTGCTCAATCACATCCTTGGGAACACCGGGGATGTCAGATGCTTGCCATGCAAACACATCGACACCAAAGATGTCGGGGAGACGACACTTATGGGAACACGAGGATCCCTTCTACGTTTGGTGAGGAGGAGGAATGCACAAAGAGTGGGTCTAATGATCAGCACGAAGGACTTTTACCCAGGTTCGAGCCGCTAAGGAGCATAAAACCCTAGTCTTGCTTTGAGCGTGTATTAGTGTTCTTGAGCCTTGACTAGCTGATATGTGTGTCTGGTCCAAGAGTCGGAATCCTTCTCTAGTACGCCTTTGGCCTCCTTTTATACGTGCAAAGGGTTTGCCACAGTGGCACACAGGAGGTGTAAAGTAGTTACAATGGACATGCTTATCACAAACATTGTAGGACAAACACATTAAATGCATTGCTTACGTGCCCTCCAACTTTATCAGGGACGGTAATAGAGCCCGTCCCGTCCGTCGCTGCCTCACCCTATCTTGACATGCATCTAGGCTGACGAGGCATGCACCACCAAGCTGGCTGGCTAGCCGTTGTGCTGGTGCGGTGGCAGGATCTTCACGAAGATTTGCATGCCACCACGCAGGTGCTTGCCTAGTTGGCAGGCCGGTTGCTGTGCTGGAATGGTCACAGGGTGGCAGAACCTTGTCATGTGCGAGCCCTGTTGCGGCTTCACAGTTGTCCCCGGCAAGAGTCTTGTCGGGGTCTCGTAGTCGTCCCCGGCAAGAGCCTTGCTGGGGGGCTTCGTCCTCTGGTCTCCACGAAGATCTGCATGCCACCAGTCTTCACTAAGATCTGCATGCTACTACGCATGTGCCCCTAAGTCTTGGTCTTGACATTGTCGATGGTGTTAGATCTCTCAGCCTCAAGGGTGGTGGCCTTGCAGGTGCTTCGCAAGCCGTCCCGACAAGGATCTTGCTAGGGCTACGCAAGCCGCCCCGGCAAAGATCTTGTCGGGGGAGGTCGAGCTTGTCTTCTGTTTTCTGTTTACTGGCTTGAATACTTCCTTGGTCGTCTGGTATCTTGCCTTCTACTGCCCCGTCAAGCCCTGCCACCGGTGCAGCTACAACTGCCTGTGCACAAGTAAGGGGTACAAAAGGGCCCAGACTTATGTACACCGATATCCATATTGCAGTTGTATCACCATTTGTTCGCCGAACTAGTGCACCTATACAATTTACCATTGTATTGGGTGTGTTGGGGGCACAAGAAACTCTTTGTTATTTGGTTGTAGGGTTGTTTGAGAGAGACCATCTTCATCCTACGCCTCCCACGGATTGATAAACCTTAGGTCATCCACTTGAGGGAAATTTGCTACTGTCCTACAAACCTCTGCACTTGGAGGCCCAACAACGTCTACAAGAAGAAGGTTGTGTAGTAGACATCAGCGTGCAGGGTAGCAGCGGGGCAATGTAGGCGGGCGCGGCTGCAGCAGGTGGAGGCACGGCGAGTAAGCAGCTAGCGCAACAGCGAGGGTCGCGGGCGCACGGACGCGCGAACGAGGAGGACGCGGTACGGGCGCGAGTGGGGCGCGAAGCAAGGCCAGGGCGAGCGCGAGCTCGACAGGAGCTATGGTACGGTGCGGGCGTGCAGGAGGGGGAGAAGTAACGAATGGGAACTCACTGGTCGGTGTAGATGTACGGGTGGCGAGCCTCAATGAAGCGGCGAATGGAGGAGACGAGGAGGCAACGACGGCGACGACGAGGTCCAGGGAAGACGGCGAGATGAGGCATCGGGCGGCTCGGGCATCCACAGGCGACGGTCACGAGGAGTGGACAGGGGTGCGAGGGAGGAGAGGGGATTAGGGTTTGGGGGAGCGGGGTCGGCCGGGTTAAGTAGGCAGGGGGTTGCCGGATGGACGCCACGGCGTCTGCCATGGCCATGGCGGCCATCGGTTGGGGCGGCCGGGTTAAGTAGGCAGGGGGGAGGAATAGGGAGATGGGGGAAGCAGGGGAAGTTGGGGCGGTCCAGCTCGGCAAGTGAGGCCAGTTAGGCCATTTTGCCCGGGGGAGGGGGTTTCCTTTTATTTATTTTATTTTCTTTTTACAGTTTTATTTAATTTCCACAATATTTTAGTTTAGTTAAAATAGAAAAACTGTTTCTAAATTAGTATCACTATCTATACCTCTGCCACAAAAAGTTTCACTCACAAATAAAATAGTTTAACATTTTAGAAATTATTAAAGGCATTTAAAAGATTGTTTAAGCCACTGTTATAATCACAAAAGGGCATTTAAACACTTTACAAAAGTGTTGGGTCACCTCCATAATTAGTTATGGAATATTTGCCACACTTTGAACATTTTATTTTGCATGTTTGAGAAGTTTTAATTTTGGACTTTAATTTCAATTCAAATTTGAATTTGAACTTGAATTATGATTTGGATCAAGCAAGGATTAGCAACATACTGTGATGACATGGCACCATTAGTAGGGAATTACTGTAGCTTAATTATTCGGGCGTCACAATATACTAGTACAAATAATTTCACACTACTGTTGAACTAGCTCTATAACCTAAGACAAATAATTTTACACTAGAGTTGAACTAGCTCTATAACCTAGTACAAATAATTTTACACTAGAGTTGAACTAGCTCTATAACCTAGTACACATAATTTTACACTAGGGTTGAACTAGGGCTATAAGCTAGTACAAATCATTTTACACTATAGTTGAACTAACTCTATAACCTAGAACAAATAATTTTACACTAGAATTGAACTAGCTCTATAACCTAGTACAAATCATTTTACACTAGAGTTGAACTAGCTCTATAAACTAGTACAAATAATTTTAAACTAGAGTTGAACTAGCTCTATAACCTAGTACAAATAATTTTACACTAGTGTTGAACTAGATCTATAACCTTGTACAAATAATTTTACACTACAGTTGAGCTATGTCAATAACCTAGTTCAAATAATTTTATACTTGATTGGAACTACCTCTATAACCTAGCACAAGTAATTTTAAACTAGAATTGAACTAGCTCTATAACCTAGTACAAACAGTTTTACACTAGAGTTGAACTAGCTCTATGAACTAGTAAAAAATATTTTACACTACTATTGAACTAGCTCTATGTTAAGGCATGTCTCTCTCTAAGTAGTTTTGGTGATTGATGACAATGCTTTTGCGGACTAGTCGTGTGTGTTGAGTCTTTCGAAGATCCATTCATTGGCACGAGACGATTCCTTCCCCTCAGAGCTTTAAGTGAAACGGTGTAGTTTCTTTCATCTCGGTTTTGGTGGACTTGATTCGTAGGAGTATCTGTACTATCAAGAGGGGGTCCGTATTGGAAAGGCTAGGATGGAATCAACACGTACACATCTCCTTTGCACCCATTGGTCCTTCCCACTTCAATGGAGGATCTTCTGTTGCCTCTTTTTGTGAGCTTGTTATAGTCCCTGCGGTAGTACTGCAGCTCCTAGCAGAAGTACCGCTCAAGAGCCACAAGCAGCAGTACCGCTCGGCAGCGGTAGTACCGCACAGGCGGCAGTACCGCTGCCCAGCAGTAGTACCGCCAGGGGACTCTCAGTTGTAGTGCCGTTGAGGTGCTGTGCTACTACCGCCTCGACTTGATAGTGTCGCCTCTTGTGTCGGGTTTTGCAGCACTGGCAGCGGCAGTAGAGGCGGTAGTACCGCCCCCGAGCGGTAGTACCGCCCCTACCAGCGCTGCCTACACGGAAGTACCGTGAGGGGTAGCGGTAGTATCGCACCCAGTGGTAGTGCCACTCTGTGCACACTGAATGAGGGGTGAGGGAGTCCTGGATTAGGGGGTATCTGGACAGCCGGACTATATACTTTGGCTGGACTAATGGACCGTGAAGATACAAGACTCAAGACTTCGTCCCGTGTCCGGGTGGGACTCTCCTTTGCGTGGAAGACAAGCTTGGCGATCCAGATATTAGATCTCCTTCTCTGTAACTGACTCTGTGTAAACCCTAGCCCTCTCCGGTGTCTATATAAACCGGAGGGTTTGGTCTGTATAGGGATAATCATAATCATCATAGGATAGCTTCTAGGGTTTAGCCTCTACGATCTCGTGGTAGATCAACTCTTGTAATACTCATATCATCAAGATCAATCAAGCAGGAAGTAGGGTTTTACCTCCATCGAGAGGGCACGAACCTGGGTAAAACATTGTGTCCCTTGCCTCATGTTACCATTAGCCTTAGACGCACAGATCGGGACCCCCTACCCGAGATCCGCCGGTTTTGACACCGACATTGGTGCTTTCATTGAGAGTTCCTCTGTGTCGTCGCGGCAAGGATCGATGGATCCTTCAATCATCAACAACAACGCGGTCCAGGGTGAGACCTTTCTCCCCGGACAGATCTTCATGTTCGGCGGCTTCGCACTGCGGGCCAATTTGCTCGGCCATCTGGAGCAGATCGACAGCTACGCCCCTGGCCATCAGGTCAGGTTTGGAAACTTGAACTACACGGTCGATATCCGCGGAGACTTGATCTTCGACGGATTCGGGCCTACGCCAGGAGCGCGGAACAGTCGCAATGAGCACGGCTTAGACCTGCTGTCGGGCAATACTCGGGATATCGCAGCTGCAGGAGTCGCGGACCTAAATCTAGGGCAGATCGCATCGTTCAAGGACCGGTGGATGGACCCCGCCCCGGCGGCCGCACACTCATCGGCGGTTTAGACGAACACAAACTTCATCCCCAAGGAAACCTGTGTCTCCGAACCCCTGGACTTGTGTCCGGTTGTAGGTCCCAGACCGCGCACCCCTGAGCCCGCCGGTTCTGGCTGGGCTCCGGTAATGGAATTTGCCGCTGCGGATATCTTCCACTGCGACATGTTGAACTCATTAAAGTCTCTCTCTTTGTCAGGAGACTCTTGGTCGAACTATGTCCGGCTCAAGGGGAAGAAGGCAACGAAGAAATTCGTTGCCCACCCACCACCCACTTCATAGCCACTATCGACGACGTAACAGATATGCTTGACATCGACTCTGATGACACCGACGGTATAGACGTCGGCACAGGAGACACTTCAGAACCACCACCCACGGGGCATTGGACTGCCACCTCATCATATGATATATACATGGTGGGCACACCTAAGGATGATGATGGCGACAAAATGGAGGATAAAACCCCCGGACAAAAGCCAAAACGACGGTGCAGACGCCGCTCTAAGTCCAGCCACAGTAAAAATAGCGATAAAAGCGCTAGAAAGATCGACACCCCAGTCAACTCCGAAGGCAACAATGACCATATGTACCCAGCGATGGAGTAGGATGAGCTAGGTCACGCCAAACACAGCCCGGAGCAGACGCCCGATCACAATGATCCCGAGGGATGAACTCGTCAAACTGCCCCGGGACAGGAGCACAGTCCGGACGACGACACATTCATCATCCCGGAAACACGCTTGGAACGAGATAACCTCCATAGAAGGCTTATGGCCACTGGGAGAAGTCTAAAGAAGTAGGAGCAAAGGCTTAAAGCCGCATAGGAAACGCTCAATCGCAGATGGAATAAAGTGCTAGACACTGAAGAAAAATATGGCGACGATCGCCACACAAAGAGCTACCCAAAGCGCAAGCTGCTGCCAGAATTCGACGACGAGGCCGTTCCACCGAAGAATAATACGGCCAGTAGGCGGGACCAACCACTTCACAACCGTAATAGAGCAGCTATTGATGCCGCACACGATTTACGTGAGCTCCTGGATAAAAATGCCGGCGCGACTAGGTCCATCTATGGATCTAGAGGACACGCCCCGGCACAGAACTATGGTCACCAAAACGACCAGACTGATCGAGTACCAGTTCGGAATCAGCACTGGACACAACAACAGCCGACGGCATGCCACAACATGTCCAGATACAGAGGGTCTGCTCGCCCTCTATGCTTCACCGAAGAGGTAGTGGACCACAAATTTCCACAGGGTTTTAAACCTGTGAACATAGAGCCATATGACAGAACGATAGACCCCGGGGTCTGGATTGAGGATTTTATCCTGCATATCCACATGGCTCGTGGGGACGACCTCCATGCCATCAAATATCTTCCTCTCAAGTTGAAGGGACCAGCTTGGCATTGGTTGAAAAGCCTCCCCAAAAATTCAATCAGAAGTTGGGAGGAACTCGAGGATGCTTTCAGGGCCAATTTTCAAGGGACCTATGTCCGACCTCCGGACACGAACGATTTAAGTCACATAATTCGACAGCCTGGAGAGTTCGCCCGAAAGCTTTGGAACAGATTCCTCACCAAGAAGAATCAAATTGTCGATTGTGCGGATCCGAAGCCTTAGCGGCCTTCAAGCACAGTATCCGGGACGAGTGGCTCGCCAGACACCTCGGCCAAGAAAAGTCGAGGACAATGGCAGCCTTAACAAGCCTTATGACCCGCTTTTGCGCGGGTGAAGACAGTTGGTTGGCCCTGTGACGCCCCCGATTCAATCGTACACTAATCATGCATGCAAACATGTACGATCAAGATCAGGGACTCACGGGAAGATATCACAACACAACTCTAAAACATAAATAAGTCATACAAGCATCATAATACAAGCCAGGGGCCTCGAGGGCTCGAATACAAGTGCTCGATTATAGACGAGTCAGCGGAAGCAACAATATCTGAGTACAGACATAAGTTAAACAAGTTTGCCTTAAGAAGGCTAGCACAAACTGGGATACAGATCGAAAGAGGCGCAGGCCTCCTGCCTGGGATCCTCCTAAACTACTCCCGGTCGTCATCAGCGGGCTGCACGTAGTAGTAGGCACCTCCGGTGTAGTAGGGGTCGTCGTCGACGGTGGCGTCTGGCTCCTGGACTCCAGCATCTGGTTGCGACAACCAGAAAGAAAGGAAAGGGAGGAAAAGGGGGGAGAAAGCAACCGTGAGTACTCATCCAAAGTACTCGCAAGCAAGGAACTACACTACATATGCATGGCTATATGTGTAAGGAGGCCATATCAGTGGACTGAACTGCAGAATGCCAGAATAAGAGGGGGATAGCTAGTCCTATCGAAGACTACGCTTCTGGCAGCCTCCGTCTTGCAGCATGTAGAAGAGAGTAGATTGAAGTCCTCCAAGTAGCATCTCCAAGTAGCATCTCAAGTAGCATCGCATAGCATAATCCTACCCGGCGACCCTCCCCTCGTCGCCCTGTGGAAAAGCGATCACCGGGTTGTCTGTGGAACTTGGAAGGGTGTGTTTTATTAAGTATCCGGTTCTAGTTGTCATAAGGTCAAGGTACAACTCCAAGTCGTCCTGTTACCGAAGATCACGACTATTCGAATAGATTAACTTCCCTGCAGGGGTGCACCACATAACCCAACACACTCGATCCCATTTGGCCGGACACACTTTCCTGGGTCATGCCCGGCCTCGGAAGATCAACACGTCGCAGCCCCACCTAGGCACAACAGAGAGGTCAGCACGCCGGTCTAACTCCTATGCACGCAGGGGTCTGGGCCCATCGCCCTTTGCACACCTTCACGTTGCGAACGCGGCCGGAAGCAGAACTAGCCCCCTTAATACAAGTGCAGGCTTACGTTCCAATCCGGCGCGCGCCACTCAGTCGCTGACGTCAAGAAGGCTTCGGCTGATACCACGACGTCGAGTGCCCATATCTTTCCCACGTAGTTGGTTAGTGCGTATAGGCCAATAGCCAAACTCAGATCAAATACCAAGATCTCGTTAAGCGTGTTAAGTATCCGCGAACGCCGAACAGGGCCAGGCCCACCTGTCTCCTAGGTGGTCTCAACCTGCCCTGTCGCTCCGCCACAAAGTAACAGTCGGGGGCCGTCGGGAACCCAGGCCCACCTCTACCGGGATGGAGCCACCTGTCCTTCCAGCCCCCACATCGAAATCACCTGCGGGTACTCAACGAGCTGACCTGACTTTAGTCACCATCTGTATAGCATGCATGTATGTATAATATATACCTATGATCACCTCCCAAGTGATCACGGCCCAATAGTATAGCAAGGTAGACTAACAAGAATGTAGGGCCAATGATGATAAACTAGCATCCTATACTAAGTATTTAGGATTGCAGGTAAGGTCCCAACAGATGTAGCAACAATGTCAGGCTATGCATCAGAATAGGATTAACGAAAAGCAGTAACATGCTACACTACTCTAATGCAAGCAGTATAGAGGAGAATGGGCGATATCTCGTGATCAAGGGGGGGGGCTTGCCTGGTTGCTCTGGCAAGGAGGGGTCATCTTCGGTGTAGTCGAACACACGGACATCGGCACCGGTCTCAGAGTCTACCGGAAAGAAGTAATGAAGGGGGAACACAATAAATAACAGAGCAATCAAATGTAACACAAAGCAAGACGCGGCAATATGCGGTGCTAGGTGTGTCCTGACGCGGTAGTAGGTGATACCGACGAAGGGGGGAAACAATCGGGAAAGTATCCCTGGTGTTTCGCGTTTTCGGACAGGTGATCCGAAGGGGGTAAGTTGCGTGTTCGATATGTTAGGGATGTGTGGCGGACGAACGGGCTGTGTATCCGAATTCGTCTCATCGTTCTGAGCAACTTTCATGTACAAAGTTTTTCCATCCGAGCTACGGTTTATTTTACATTAATTTTAAAAGATTTAAATCATTTTTAGGATTTATTTAAATATTTAAATTCAACATTATCCAGAACAGTGCACGCTGATGTCACCATGACGTCAGCATGGCGTCAGCAGTCAACAGTCAGTTTGACTTGGTCAAACTGATGCATGGGTCCATTCTGTCATAGACTGATATATAATTAACAGTTACTTAGTTTAATTAACTAGTCAACTATTCAGGATTTAATTAATCTAGTTAGTTAATTAATTAATTAATATATTTATTTATTTATTTATTTTTAATTCATTTTTTATATCTCTTTTTTTAACGTTCCAGGGGTTGGGCCCCACATGTCATAGGCATAGGGGCCTATCGGGCGCGGGTGCAGGACGCGGCCTGAGCGGGCGCACGCCCAGGTGCGGGCGGACCCTGCAAGGCGCCGGAGCAGGGGGGTGGCCACGGCGAGGCCATGGCTGGTGGAGAGGCGCCCGCGGCGAGGAGCGCTGGGCAAGGGGCAGCAGTGGCCGGACGGGGGCGTGTGCGCTCGGGCGGGAGCGCGGTGCTACGGGCGAAGAGGCTGCCGGGCGGGGAGGCCACGGTGCGGGCGCTGTGCACGGCGGGGTGGCCGCGGGAACCAAGCTGCGGGGAAGGCTACGGGGCGAGGGTCGAGCGGAGTTGCGGGAGCACGCGGGCGAGCGAGTCCTGTCGAGGACGACTACGGCGCGGGGTCAGAAAGGGAGATGGGGGTGGCGCTCACGGAGGGGTGTAGGGTCCAAGGCAGTGGTGCTCGTGGTGGAGGACGTGGACGACGGCAGCGTGGAGGAGGCAGGCCGGCGGAGAGGTCCGGCGTCGAGCAGCGGGGCAGCATCGGCAGTGGTGGCGACATAGGGCGGCGAGGCACCGGGGCGATGGCGTCGGGGTCGCCGGGTTCGATCCCCCCTTCCCGATCCAGATCGGGATCGAGAGGTGGGGGAGAGATGAGGGAGAGTGGGGGGTCGTGGGGGGTGGTTGGGCTAGGGTTCGGTCGCTCGGGGAGATAAGGGGGAATGGGGTGGGCCTCCTGGTGGCCTGGATGCCCAGTTGGGCCGAATGGCCCAGGGGGAGGGGGCTTTGCCTTTCTTTTCTTTGGTTCTATTTTCCTTTTATTTCTTTTCTGTTTTCTTTAAGTATTTTTTTATTTTATTATAGTTTTGTAAAATACCAAAGTTGTACCTAATTTAGTTTTAATAAACATGCCACTGCCCCAATAGTTTTGGGAAATTAAATAACTTAGTTAATATTTTATTAATTGAAAAGGCATTTATTTATTTGTTTTTGTTATTGTTTTGTTTATTTTTGAGCATCTAACTATTTTATCAAAATGTGGTTCTCCACCATAATTACTCATGATTTATTTGACCCATCTTGAACATTTTATTTTTTTACTTTTGAAAACTTTATTTGTTTGACTTGATTTGAATTAGACTTTGAACGAGATTTGAATAATCATGAGATTAGCAACAGTAATCGTGGTGACGTGGCCTCATTAGCAAGGAATTACTGTAGCTTAATTATCCGGGCGTCACAGGCCCGTAGAGGCACCAGCGACCCAAGTACATCCGAAATCAGGGGTGGCAACGGGAAGCCACGGCGCAATAAAAACAAACTTCAAAACAAGGAAGAAAGTCCGGACAACACAATGGTCAACGCCGGATTCAGGGGCTCTCGACCCGGTCAACAAAAGAAGCCATTTAAAGGCAGCAAAGAGGGACCGTATGGCCTGAACAAAGTCCTGGACAGACTGTGCCAAATTCATGGCACCCCGAAAAACCTGCGAACCACACTCACAAAGAATGTTGGGTCTTTAAGCAGGCCGGCAAATTAAATGCCGAACACAAGGGAAGGGAAACACCAAGTGAAGACGAGGATGAGCCTTGCCAGCCGAACACTGGGGGACAGAAAAAATTCCCACCAGAGGTAAAAACAATAAACATGATCCACCCGACTCACATACCCACGAGAAGGCGTGAACGCGCGCTCAGAGACGCATACGCTATAGAGCCCGTCGCCCCCAAACTTAACCACTGGTCGGCCTGCCCGATCACCTTCGATCACAGGGACTACCCAACTAGTATGCGGCATGGAGGATTAGCTGCCTTGGTGCTCGACCGAATAATCGACGGATACCATCTCACTTGCGTCCTCATGGATGGCGGCAGTAGTCTTAATCTAATATACCAAGACACTGTCCGCACGATGGGGATAGGCCCATCCAGAATCAGCCAAAGTAACACCACTTTTGAAGGGGTGATACCAGGCGTTGAAGCCTGCTGCAGGAGCTCCCTCGTACTAGAGGTGACATTCGGTTCCCCAGGCAACTTCAGAAGCGAAGAACTACTCTTCATCATCGCCCCCCTCCAAAGTGGTTATCATACACTACTCGGGAGAACGGCCTTCGCCCGCTTCAACGCAGTACCGCACTACGCCTGCCTTAAACTCAAGATGCCCGGTCCACATGGCGTCATCACCATCAATGGAAATACAGAGCGTTCCTTACGCGCGGAAGAGTATGAGACGGCTCCAGCAGCCGGACTCTAAGCGGCCTCTAATACCAGAACACATGATTGGTCGTCAAGACCATGGACACGGTTAGATGAGTCCGGCAGCCTAGATAAAATTGATCTGGGCGCCACACATGTAATCCCATAGAGGATACCAGGGGCTATAGATATTTAATAAATCCCAACTCTTGGTTTGACCTTATTAACAGGCCAATGTCTTACACTTTTACTATCCATTGGTGATAGCCAACTCTTCACACGCTTACGTCATACTCTTCTACATGAGTTTTCCTTTTTACAGACACCATTCGTGCGACACCCTCCCAGGACACGGCACAACGGAGACAAAGGCACAGACGTGCAGCAGGGCCCCGCTCAAAGGTTTCTCTTTAGATTAAGCCCCTATGTAAACCTTCTTTATTGTCTCTTGTTGCTTACACATCCCATGGGTACTACACCCGCAGAGGATACTGCCGTTATTGGCATTTTGCCACGACAGACTAATGCACGTACATGGAAATACAGGGTTCATAATAAAGGGCGTTACTCAGCCCAGTATATGTTATAAAGTCCGAATACCTTCGGGAGTGTTTGGCGTCGCGAGTTTGGGCTTATATGCATCAGCTCCGAATCATGTCTTTGGTCAAATGTTGGGTTTTCCCGGCTCCCGGGTTTGCCGCCTTACGTTCCATTCTTATCGGCTAAAGCGGCCAAAGGAGAACTACTACGATTCTGCCCTGGTTATTCCAGATGAGCACCTCGGTAGAGAAAGCCGAAAACTGACTATCATGGTATAGCGAGAGACTGTTCAACCACTCGAAGACTTATCGGAATCTTTAGGATTCCTCCGCATTAACGAAGGACCGTTTCCCGTTCATGTACACACGCACCCGTATGCGGATGCACGCAAAGGTACAAGGGGCTACATAGTAGCCCCACTGTCAAACTTCTATGGCTAAGTGAAAGTGTTAAAGCTATATAGTCGGGTTGCCTAGTTCGACGTGCGATCACCTCCTTAATGGACCAAGACGTTGGATCAAGTGTGATTACGCACATTTTCATGAACACCCCCGCATTGTATGCATGGGGGCTGAAGCCAACGACTGCTAACTTTCAGATTACATATATACATAAAACGGCCGCACAGGAGGCACAATAGCACTTTCGGGCAAAAAGTATAAACATAGCCTCATAATTATAACAAAATTGTTTTTACAATAAAACGATTTGTCACTCGAACATGACATTCTTCGAGCACTGAGCCTCTATTAAGCAAGCACCTTATGCTACCTGCTCCAAGTAGTGCTCGGCCGGATCCTGGCCTCCCGCAGGATTCTGGGTCGCAACGATGGTGGCTTCCATATCTGTCCAATATGCTTTAACGCGGGCAAGAGCCATCCATGCACCCTCTATGCATGCCGACCGCTTCATGGCATCGATCCATGATACGGCACCATGGAATTGTTGCACTAAACCAAAATAACTGTCCGACTTAGGCCCCTTCGGCCATAGATGGTCTATTACAGACCGCATTGCAAGACCGGACAGCCTATGGAGCTCGGCCACAACAGCCATCCTCTCACTCAATGGCAATGGGCGCGTTGGAGCACTGAATTGCGACTAGAACAGCTTTTCCACTTCATTATCTTTTTGATTCTCAAAAAACTTGGCCGCATCAGCCGTACTCTTCACCAAATCCGCATACGCATCTGCAGGGCTCCAGCGTCGATCCAGAGGAGCGTACTTCGGATCTAAAAACTTCATCCGCAATAAATAGGAGTTTCCAGCCACAATTTCTCCGGCATGTCGAAGCTCCTCCCGCGCATCCCTAATTTTGGACCGCATCTCCTTGGCCACATCAAGTACCTTCTTTAGGTCAGCCGAATTAGCCTTATTCTCTTTTTCAAGGAGCTCATACCGGTCGGCGGCATTTTTCAGCTCCACAGCCATCTCGGCTATTTTGTCTTCACTTCGGCGACGAGCAGCCTATTCGGCTCTCAACTCTTCGGCTGCCTTTAGGGCAGCCGCATTGCTAGCCTGGGCTTGTTCCTTGGCCAGGGCAAGTTCCGCCCTCAGGGCTTCCACGACAGCAGATCCGTCTATAGTCCAAGCATATAACATTAACATTATGCTCCTCTTAGTTTTTCCTATAACAAATAAGGAAAGCAGAGCACATACCTTGTGACTCGTTAAGCCGCTCGTTCACAAGTGTGATATCGGCATCAATAACTCCAATCTGTCGCCTCAGTTCGGCGACTTCAACAGACCGGTCGGCTGCCGGACCCTTAGCCACCTGTGCATAAACACAGTATGATCTTTACTCATCGATGTGATCCTCCGTTTGCCGCCTTGGGCTGGCAACCAGAGTCTCAGGGGCTACTATCCATATGGAGCACACCTAGCGCGTGCGCCACAATCAAAAATTACGTATTTTGTTACATACCTCAAAGCCTCTGAGCAGGCTCGTAAAAGCTTCACTCAACCCGCTTGTGGCAGATGGAATCTTCTCAAGCACCGTGCTCATTAATGAATGGTAATCCTCCGAGAGAGCAGCTCGCTCTAGAAGGCCCTTCAGCGTATCCGGCCGGTCGCCGAACTATGTCGGACCTTTCTTATCGCCCCCTGTGCGAGCCGAACGCTCCGGGATCAGGGCGGCCGAAGTACTAGCTTCTGGCCTCGGCAATCTGGACTCCTCCATGACGACACCTCGGGGTCGCCCACCCCATGAGGCGGAGAGGTTGGTGAGGTTTCACTCTCCATCATCTCCGGAAGGAGATCCCTCGAAGACGAACTCTGTTGAGAAGAGGTGCTAGCCGACTGCAAAGAATGGATCATGGTTACAGTTCTCGGAGAAGGAAGCACTAGCTTTGTATTTACGATTAACTTACAGCTCGGCTGAGGGCTGGCCCGTTTGCGGGCATGGCGCGGTGAAGACGCCCTTCGAGGCAGGGCCCCCTGGTGAAGTTTTCTTCCCTTCTCTGGGCACCTCCATCTCCAAGTCTTCGGAGGCGGCCCTCTTCTTCCCGCGAGGGGAGGAGACTTTAGATTCCCCTCCCCAACTATGCTCCTTTGGGGAGGTAGCAATTCCCCCAGTTTGGATGTGCAATGTGTGAAGTTCTGCTTCTCTGTTCTTCCCTTCGTCTTTCCCCGAGGGCACTTTACTTAGTACACGACCAAGCATCTTGGCTATGGCGGGACTAGGCGAGCCTTCGGGAAGTGGCGTCGGACACCTAATTCTCTCTGCCTTGCAGAGCCATTCCTGGCCATGGAGGATTTTCAGAATAATGTTATGATAAATATAAATGAAATGTTCGATTTCTGGGTTACTTACTTGGGTATCTGGGCGGTTGCAGCTGAGGCCCGCGTCCTCGGTGGTGTCCGGACACTTTACTTGTGGTCCAAAGAATAACTTACACGTCCCTTCGAGCGTCATGCCGAAGAAGTGCAGAATAGTCCACGGACCTTCCAGATTGAACTCCCACATCCGGAGAGGCCGGCGTTTGCACGGCAACATCCGTCGGACTAGCATTACCTGAATTACGCTGACAAGGCTAATGTCCCTCTCAAGAAGCTCCCGGATGCGGCTCTGCAATGTTGGTACATCATTAGCAGGCCCCCAATCCCATCCTACATTGGCCCATGACGCCAGTTGAGGTGGAGGGCCCGAACGGAAGTCGGGGGCAGCCGCCCACTTTGTGCCTCTGGGAGCCGTGACGTAAAATCACCTCCGCTGCCATAGATCGGACACCTCTAGGAAGGAGCCCTCTGGCCAGGGGGCGCCGGCGTTCCTTCTTATTACGGCACCTCCGCACTCCATGTGTCGCCCCTCAATCATCTTCGGCTTCACATTGAAGGTCTTGAGCCATAAGCCGAAGTGTGGGGTGACGTGGAGAAAAGCTTCGCACACAATGATGAACGACGAGATGTGAAGGATGGCGTCCGGAGCTAGATCATGAAAATCTAGCCCTTAATAGAACATGAGCCCTCTCACAAAGGGATCAAGGGTGAAGCCTAAGCCGCGGAGGAAGTGAGAAACAAATATGACGCTCTCATTAGGCTCGGGAGTAGGGATGACCTGCCCTGGAGCAGGAAGCCTGTGCTTGATGTCGGTGGTCAAATATCTGACCTACCTAAGTTTCGCGATGTCCTCCTCTGTGACCGAGGAGGCCATCCACCGGCCGTGAAGGTTGGATCCGAACATGATTGAAGATCCGAAGTGCTTGAGCTTGGGCTTCGGGTGTTAGAATTCGAGATGCGAAAAGGCGCAAGCGTGGTAGAAAAGAGGGATAGGCCTTGGCCCCTCTATAAAGGGGGTGAATATCAAGCGTCTTCAGCATAACCGCTCGGGACTTACCTAAAAACACGGAGTCATACCAACAGGCGTCGTGGGGTTGCACGCGCCTGTATTGATGGAAGATCCCGCGATAAGAGGAACACGATCTCTGCTTTGGCCAGGCGTGCCAATAAAACCGCCTCGCAACGTGTATCGAGGCAGGCTGAGAAAAAACGGTCCGTGCTGGACCAGGCCACGACGTAAGGGCACGCCGTTAAAAAAATTGTTGTCAGCAGATCAGATTTGTGAAGTGTTATGCTCTCTACTGTGGTGTACGGAAATTATCTCGCAGAGCTGGACACAATCCTTAATCTACTTTGGCGTATTTGGAGATGGAACCCGCCTTGCAATGCCGAAGACAATCTACACGTCGGACTCATCGTCATTGAAGCCTGGTTCACGGGCTACTGAGGAAGTCCTGGATTAGGGGGTATCTGGATAGCCGGACTATATACTTTGGCCGGACTGATGGACCATGAAGATACAAGACTCAAGACTTCGTCCCGTGTCCGGGTGGGACTCTCCTTTGCGTGGAAGACAAGCTTGGTGATCCGGATATTAGATCTCCTTCTCTGTAACCGACTCTGTGTAAACCCTAGCCCCCTCCGGTGTCTATATAAACCGGAGGGTTTGGTCCGTATAGGGACAATCATAATCATCATAGGCTAGCTTCTAGGGTTTAGCCTCTACGATCTCGTGGTAGATCAACTCTTGTAATACTCATATCATCAAGATCAATCAAGCAAGAAGTAGGGTTTTACCTCCATCGAGAGGGCCCGAACCTGGGTAAAACATTGTGTCCCTTGCCTCCTATTACCATTAGCCTTAGACGCACAGATCGGGACCCCCTACCCGAGATCCGCCGGTTTTGACACCAACAAGGGGTAACGGTTGGTTTTGCTCTCCCACTATAAAAGGAGGTCCTCTTCTCCAAGTTGACTTACCTCTTCCATCCCCAAGCTCCATTGTTGCTCCAAGCTCCATTTTCGCCCGATGTCTCTCCCTAGCCAATCAAACTTGTTGATTCTCTAAGGATTGGTTGAGAAGGCCCCAATCTACACTTCTACTAAGAGAAATTTGATTCCCCCCACTAATCCCTTGTGGATCTTGTTACTCTTGGGTGTTTGATCACCCTAGACGGTTGAGGTCACCTCGGAGCCATATTCCATTGTGGTGACGCTTCGTGGTGTTGTTGGGAGCCTCCAATTAAGTTGTGGAGATTTCCCCAACCTTGTTTGTAAAGGTTCGGTCGCCGCCTTCAAGGGCACCAATAGTGGAATCACGGCATCTCGCATTGTGTGAGTGCATGAGGAGAATACGGTGGCCCTAGTGGCTTCTTGGGGATCATTGTGCCTCCACACCGCTCCAACAGAGACGTACTTCCACTCAAGGGGAAGGAACTTCGGTAACACGTCCTCGTCTCAACCGACTCCACTCTTGGTTATATCTCACCTTTACTTGTGCAAGATTATATTGTGTTCTATCCCTTGCTTTATTGTGTGCTTGTTGTTGTTGCATCATATTGGTTGCTCACCTAGTTGCATATCTAGACAACCTACTTTGATGCAAAGTTTAATTTGGTAAATAAAAGCTAAAAATTGTTAATTGCCTATTCACCCTCCCCCCTCTAGTCAACTATATCGATCCTTTTAATTGGTATCAGAGCCTCGTCTCTTTATTAAGGACTTTACCGTCCTAAGAGTGTGGTTGACACCATAGATGATGAGGAGTAGCACCCCTGTGTGAATCCTTCTTTGTCTACGGCCGATGGGGGATCCCTGGTCTCACGTGAGGAATTCAATGCGACTTTGGACACATTGAAAACCTCCATGACGACCGAGGTCAAAGGCATGTTCAAGGAGTTTCTTGATGGTCTTAAGTTATCCACCGCACCGTTGGAAGTGGTCGCTCCCACTAACAAGGTGGCGGATGCTAACTCCGATAAGGGGGAAGCTTCTAGTGATAAAATTCCCTTGCCTAGTGGTAGAAGTGGAAACGGCATGTTTGCCCATGTTGAACCACCTCTTACTTATGGAGGACCGGTTCCCTCCACTCATTTAAATCATGTTGGACCTCCTCCTAAGTTTGTGTAAAATGAGGATTTTGCCTCTTGGGTCTACCACTTTAAGCGTCATTTAAATCATAGTAACACTAACCTTTGGAGAATTATTGAGCAAGGTTTCTACCCGCATGACCCAAGGAACTTCACCCCTAGAGAAGCCGCGAATAATCAATTCAATGAGTCCGCTCTCTTCATTACCCGAAGATATTGCTCATCTAAGACCCTTCACCGTGGCCAAGGAAGCTTGGGAACATGTTGTTTCCATTTACAAGGGAATTAAGCGCAAGCATTCAACGCCCCAACTATGAAGTGGTGCAAGATGAAGCTGATGAGTTTGCGAGGAATGAAGATGAGGAACCTCGTGATCTCTACCAGAGATTAACCACTCTCGTGGTCTCACTCCGAGATCATGGGAGCAAGGATACTGATAACAATTGGATCAAGCGCAAGTTTCTCAAGGCCATGATGCCCTACCACAAGGCCATGCCATCCGCCAGCCGTCAAAGGCCGGACTTCCATACCTTGTCCTCAAGTGAAGTGTTGGATGAGTTTGTTGCTACTAGAATCTTGGACAAGACCGCCGACAATGTGGTGATGCGCTCTCAACGGGTGAAGAAACCCAACCTAGCTTTGAAGGCCAAGGCAAGTGTGAAAGAAGAGGATGAAGAGGAAGATGAGGAGAGTAACCCCGAAGATACAAAATATGATTACCATGAGCACATGGCTCTCACTTCAAGGCAATTTTGGAGCAAGAAGAACTCAAGGCCCAACTTCAACAAGAACAACTCAAGTGGCACCAAGGGCAAGCAATGTGTGAGAACTTGCTATAATTGTGGCAATGTGAGCCACTTTGTTGCGGAGTGCCCTTACGAGAAGCAGGAAGACAATGGTGGAAAGCTTATACGAAAAGACAAAGCCAAGTTCTTCCCCAACAAGAACAAATTCACCAAGAAGACTCCTCCCAAGGGGTTGGAGGCGCAAGAAGAGTACAATGAGGATGATGATGGTGGTGAATACGGTGAGGCAATGGCCATGGCCTCCGCTGTCATTCCCACAACTCCACGGGTGTCCCTCTTCGACTCACCCAATGAGAACATCACCGCCAAGTGCCTCATGGCCAAAGCCACCAACAAGTTAACCCCCAACATCAAAACTACCATCACTACTAGTCCTTCCTTGACAGATTGCATTGAGGAAAGTGAGGGGTCTAATGAGGAAGTAAATGAATTTGAGTCTTTTATGAGTAAGCTCAAGGGTAAATCCAAGAAGCACCTTGTTGCACTCTTGGAACAACTTGGTGAAGCTAATGACATGATCGAGGCTCACGAAGAAACCATCTCTAAGATGGAAGGTCATAGTCGTGACTATGCCGATGAGATATCGGATCTCTCTAATGCGCTTGAGGAAGAGTGTGGTCATTGTTTGGCTCTTGAGGAGTCACACAACGATGATCATGCTAAATTAAAGAAAGATCTTGATCATGCTCTTGTTGTATCTCGTGTGCTCAATTCCGAGAAGGCTAAACTTGGGGTTGACCATGCTAGACTCAAGGAGGAGTTTGATATCCTTGATAAGGCTCACAAGGCCTTGAAGGGTGCTCATGCTAGCCTCAAGGAGTCTCATGATCAACTCCAAGTGAAGCTAACCAAGGAGAAAGCCACTTTTCCTCATATGGTCTTAATTGATAACGCAAATGCTACTAACCCGTGTTGTGAGCATGTGCATCTTGTGGAGGATAAGGCCAAGTTGAAGGAGAAACTTGAGAAAGGCCTTGTGTCATGCATACAAGGTGAGAAGAACCTCAACAATCTTTTGAGAAATCAAAAGTAAGTTGTGGGTAAGAAGGGAATTGGGTTTGCACCCAAGTCCAAGAAGAAGAAGAAGAATGACAAGGCCAAACAACCTCTTCCTCTCAAGCAAACTTTTGTGAAGGAGGGAGAGGGTGCTCCTAAGGAGAAGAAGAAGAACAATGTGAAGGGTGGTGGTGTCAAGAAGGGCATTGCCACTCCTTCCAACAAAGCCCGCGACTTTAACCCTTCTTATGTGCTAGGTCGTGCTAGTGATGGGCATGTCTATGCCAAATTTGTTGGTTCTCCTTATGAGTACACTGAATGGTCTATTTGGGTTCCTAAGACCCTTATTACTAACATCAAAGGACCCATTACAAAATGGGTACCTAAAAGCAAGCATTGATCTCTTGTAGGTGTTTGCTTCCGGTGGGGATCATGGTTGCTCGATAGTGGAGCCACAAATCATATGACCGGAAGCAAGGACTTTTTGGTGGACGTGCACAAGGTCTCATCTATGCCCACCAATGTCAAGTGGGGTGATGCCTCGTCTTCTAAGGTATTGGGTCTTGGCAAGGTTGTCATTTCTCATGATCTCACGACCGAGAAAGTCATGCTTGTTGAGTCCCTTGCATGAAATTTACTTTCTGTTCGTCAACTTGCACCCATGGGCTTTGCCGCTTTCTTTGATATTGATACCGTGGCCCTCTTGTAGAGCAAGACTCTTAAAGTAGCCTTTGTTGGGCATGTCGAGAACTGTCTTTATGTGATTAACTTTTTGGAGCGACCCACTAAGACCGTGACATGCCTAATGGCTAAAGTTGATGTAGGATAGCTTTGGCATCACCGTTTAGCCCATGTCAACATGAGATCTTTGCAAAGTCTTCTCAAGGGGGACCATGTCCGTGGACTAAAAAATGTTAGTTTTGCCAAAGATCGTACTTGCAGTTCTTGTATCAAAGGAAAGCTACATGAGAAGGCTCACCCTCCCACGACTATCATCTACTCGAAGAGACCCTTGGAGCTCCTTCACTTGGATCTCTTTGCGCCCCCATCCTTCCATAGTCTTGGGGGGGTAGAAAGTATTGCTTGGTAATTGGGGATGATTATTCAAGATATACTTGGGTATATTTCTTCAAAAGAAAGAGTGAAACTCAACAAACCGTAATCGACTTTGCAAATGAAACTCAACATCAACACAATGCAAAGATCTTGACAATAAGAAGTGACAATGGCACCGAGTTCAAGAACTACACCTTGGATGAGTTCCTTAGTGATGAGGGGATCAAGCATCAATATTCCGCACCTTACACCCCTCAACAAAATGGTGTAGCAGAGAGGAAGAACTGGACGTTGATGGACGCGACAAGGACCATGATGGCGGACTTCAAGTCTCCCTACAACTTTTGGGCCGAAGCCATCAACATCGCTTGTCATGCGTCCAATATTCTCTATCTCCGCAAGGTCTTTAATAAGACTCCATATGAGATACTTACCAGTAACAAGCCCAACCTCAAGTACTTCCAGGTGTTCGGTTGTAAGTGTTTCATTCTCAAGAAAGGTGTTCGTTTGTCTAAATTTGAGGCTAGAGCTCCTGAGGGCATATGTGTTGGTTATGCTACAAACTCTCATGCTTATCGTGTCCTCAACAAGTCCACCGGACTCATTGAGGAGACGTGTAACGTGGAGTTTGACGAGAATAACGGCTCCCAAGTGGAGCAAAGTGGTACTTGTGATGTAGGTGATGAAATTCCTCCCCAAGCCATAAGAAGAATGGGTGTTGGTCATATCCTACCCATTAAGGAACCCCTTGTGGGCAAAGGAGAAGGACAAAGTTCCATTCAAGTGGAGCCATCACCAACCCAAGACCCACATGCTTCCGAAGAAAAAAGTGAAGGCCCTCAACCAAGTGAACAAGATCAAGGGCAAGACCAATCTCAAGATGGTGAGGAACCACCAAGTGATGCCCAAGGTCAAGTTCTCCCTCCCGAGCAAGTTCAAGATCAAGAGCAAGCTCAAGATCAAGAACAAGCTCAAGAGGATGCTCAACTTGATAAATTTACCACTCCTCAACTCACTCCTGAGGAGGAATTGGAGTGTCCTGCCGCTAAGATTGCATCCAAGCTCACTACCAAAGATCATCTCATGACTAATGTGCTTGGAAGCTTAAGAAAGGGGGTAAGCACTCGTAGACAATTAGCAAACTATTGTGAACATCACGCGTTTGTTTCTTGTGTCGAACCCCAAAAGGTCTATGAGGCGCTCGAGGATCCAGATTGGCTCAATGCCATGCATGAAAAACTCAACAACTTCGAGCACAACAAGGTGTGGAGATTGGTGCCAAGGCCAACGAGGAACCATAATGTCATTGGAACCAAGTGGATTTTCAAGAACAAGCAAGATGCTCATGGAATTATCCTTCGTAACAAGGCTCGTTTGGTAGCACAAGGCTACTCGCAAGTCGAGGGTATCGACTATGGTGAAACCTTTGCTCCCGTTGCTCACCTTGAATCTATTCATTTGTTGATTTCTTATGCTTCTCATCATAACTTCAACTTGCAACAAATGGATGTGAAGAGTGCTTTTCTTAATGGTCCTACTAATGAGTTAGTGTATGTCAAACAACCCCCGGTGTTCGATGATCCCTATTTCCCCGATCACGTGTACCAACTCAATAAGGCACTCTATGGCCTTAAACAAGCCCCACGTGCGTGGTATGAGCACCTTACTGAGTTGTTGCAAGATCGTGGGTTTGAAATTGGGAAAATCGACCCCACTTTTTTACTAAGAAGGTCAAAGGGGAGTTGTTTGTATGCCAACTATATGTTGATGATATTATCTTTGGTTCCCCTAACAAAGCTTTCAATGAGGAATTTGCCGCTCTCATGACCTCAAAGTTCAAGATGTCCATGATGGGAGACTTGAAGTTCTTTCTCGGGTTCGAAATCAAGCAAAGAAGAGAAGGAACCTTCATCAACCAAGCCAAATACACTCAAGACATGCTCAAGAGATTCAAGCTAAGTGATGTCAAGCCTCCAATGCCCGTCAAATGCCAACTTGCCATAGATCCCAATGGTAAAGAGGTGGATCAAAAGGTATATCGGTCCATGATTGGCTCCTTGCTTTACTTTTATGCATCTATACCGGATATCATGTTGAGTGTGGGAATTTGTGCACGGTTTCAAGTTGCACCTAAGGAAAGCCACTATGTGGCGGTCAAGCGAATCTTTTGATATTTGGCTCATACCCCAAACTTTGGCTTATGGTACCCAAGAGGAGAAAACTTCAACCTTTTGGGCTATTCAGACTCAGATTGGGTGGGAGACAGAGTGGATAGGAAGTCCACCTCCGGAGGGTGACAATTTCTTGGTTGCTCTTTGGTGAGTTGGTCTTCTAAGAAGCAAAGTTGTGTGTCTCTCTCGTCCACCAAAGCGGAGTATGTGGCCACCGGTAGTTGTTGTGCTCAACTTCTATGGATGAGGCAAACTTTGAAGGATTACGGTGTCATTTGTGACGAAGTGCCTCTTTGGTGTGACAATGGAAGTGCCATCAAGATCTCTCTCAACCCGGTGCAACACTTCAAGACGAAGCATATTGAGATTCGGTATCACTTCATCCGGGATCATATTAGGCGAGGGGAGATCAAGCTCAAATATGTCAACACTCATGATAACCTTGCAGATATTTTCATGAAGCCCTTGGATGAAGCTAGATTTTGCGAGTTAAGGCATGAGCTAAATATCATTTGATTCGAGCAATGTGACTTGAACCGTTGCATATCCCACCATACTCATCGTGATATCTTGTTTAGGTGTAGGCATGGACATAAGGGGAGTGTTGTTCTCTCAATGAACTCTCCCTCCCCCCATTATGCATAAATTGATCAAGTCTTTCACATTAGCCATTTTTTATGGTACTTGTGCTTCAAAGATGAGTTTTGGTCATGGGCCCAAGGTTAAAATCTTCACGGTGCCATACCACTTGACTCAAACAAAGGTGGCCTCAGCCACCGCCCTCTCCGTGAGAGGTGTGTGCTTCTTGTCCTCTCGTGGATGTTTCTTATGCCTTTGTGTTTGCTTGTTCTCCTCGTCGGTTCTTTCTTTTTTCTTGAGCTAAGCCTTTTTGGGTCTAGTCCTTGAGTACTTGGCTGAGCGGTACTACCGCTGTAAGTGGTACTAGCTACCGCCCTCCCCAACGGTACTACCACTGCGGGGCAGGACTAGGGGGGGTTATGTCGGGCAGGGGGAGTTTCTTTCTCCCCCACACCCATTCACTAACCTCTCTCAGCCCCCCTTCGTCCTTAAGCGTCGTACTTGCCACAGGAGGGCTCCGGCGGGCCGTCCCTCTCCATTTCCTTCGATGGTATCGATCCCCACCCCGTCGTCTTGCCATGGATGCCGGTATTGCCCCCGTTCCTCTTCTCTTTGTGTCTAGGTTTCAGATCTAGTCTTTAGGGGCAATAGTTGTTGCATTTCTTGATTTTTGGCTAAATCAAGGATTGAGTAGGTTGGAGAAGGCATCTAGACTGTTTGGATTGATGTTTGGTAGGATTATTTTTGAATTTGGCTTCCCGGTAGTGCCGGATTTGACCACGTCAGTATGGAACCACCGTTCCCCCACCCGGAGCGGACTACCGCTCCCCAGGAGCGGTACTACCGCTCGGGCGGTACTTCCGCTTCCAGATTGCCGTACTACCGGTGGATGCCCACTTCCACTGTACTCGTACCAAATATCGATTCATGTTGCTTTTTGCGGTGGCTTATGCTTGTTCTTTTGTGTCGTTTCTTGTGTTCGTGTGTTTGGTTCCAGGTGATGGCCCGTCAGAGCAACCGGTCCGCCATGTCAACCTTGGCCGTTCTACGTCAAAGTGCTATCGCACTTCAGAGTCAGGGGCCGCTTCCTCAAGTGTTCCTCCTCCTCAGCCCAAGAAGATGATTGCTCAGAAGCCCAAGCCTAGGGGCAAGACTGTGACGAAAATGACTGCCAACGAGTTCTGGGAAAGGAGCCAGTGCAACCCCTATACAGAAGATCAAGATCCCACTTTGGTCAACCGCCCGTTCTGGAACCGTTTTCAGTTTGCTATCTACTTTGATGTGATCAAAGCAAAGAAGTACTTCTTTGTTGATGTCCGCTTGATCGACATTTCTTATTTGGAGAAGGATCCTGCCTACTTTGGTGAAGCTCTGCAGATGTGCTCTCAGCTGAACATTATAAAGATCATGGAGTTCAACAAGGACTTTGATGCGGATGTGGTGGCTCAGTTTTATGCCACAGTCCATCTTGGTACAGATGAGAAAGAACTCTGACTTGGATGAAAAATGGCAAGCTTCTGTCTGTCAAATGGAAGGCATTCATGGAGCTACTTGGGATTGAAGATCGAGGGCTTGAGACTCCTATGGGCTTTCATCCTCACCGCAATGGCGCTTCCACTCACAAGCAAGCCCTCTGGCCCTATTGCACTTTGAAGGTTAACCCCGGGACTAAGAAGGAAACTTACGAGCTGCCTGCCTTTCTGGATATCATCCATCACATCTTCAAAGAGACTCTCTTCCCTCACATTGGGAACTTGTACATGGTTCACACATTTCTCGTGGATATGCTTCTGTTCTGTCGGCATGAGAAGGAAGAAAACACTGGGAGTCCTTGGATATCTCTCATGTCATGTGGTCTGAGCTTGTCTCCGCTATCTTTGAGTGCAAGTGCCCTATTTATGCTCCGTTTCTCATGTTGCTTATTGAGAAGGCTTGGGTGCACGTATACCCTAATATCGTGCTGGTGACTGGAGAGTTGACCCCTCATGAGATCAACCGCCTAAGGAAGAAGGAGAACTGGGGTACTTCGATTCTGCAGTCTGGGATCCTGTCAGCTGATGACGAGGTTGAGGCGGAGGCTGAGGCTGATGCTGCTGATGATGCAGATTATGAACCCTCTGGAGTGGAGCCCTCATGGGCAAAGAAGATCAAGTGAAAAATGAAGAAACTCTTCTGCATGGAGTCTCATGGATAGTATATGGCTCATGTGTCTAAGAAGAAGGCCAGGAGCCACCACAAGGAGCTCATGTGTCAGTTGGGTGCGATAGTTGCTAGCAGATCCGAGGGCAAGATCATCGATGGGGAGGAATGGGTTCAGCAGCACTATCCTTGGTCAGACTCCGACACTGAGCAGCCCCCTGCCAATGACAGAGGTGCAGATGATCTTGCTGAGATGTGATGATGGCGATCTTCAGTTGTGCCTTCACCTAGAGCCGTAGCGACGCTCCTTCCCCTTTTGGTGTCTCGATGCCAACGGGGAGAGAGTTTAGGGATTTGTCGTTGTCGAGTTGCAAGTGTGTGTCTTGTTTGCCTTGCCTTTCTCTCTCTTGCAAACTCTTTTCTCATCTTTTGCTTTGGTTTGGTTTGTGCTCATGAGACTTGGTACCCTATCATATGGTGTGAGACATATGCTACGCTATTATTATCTTTGTATGTCGAGTACTTATTAGTTTATGAGCTCATAATTATCTCTTATGTCTACCTTGCTCACTTGCCACTCTATTGCTGTCGGCGTTCTGGGAACGGGGGTCCCCAGACTTGCCTGCATGCGGCCTGCGGCATGGCTCAAAGGGGGCCCCAGCATGGCCCATCTTCACCAACACGAGCTCAAGACCCTCGCGAGGGGCCAAGCCTCGCGGGGCGGACGACGAGGAGCTTCCTCAGGTGCGGCCTCATCAGGCTGGCTCGCGAGGAGGCGGAGAGATCAAGGCAGGGTACCTCACGAGGTGCCCGTGACGCAAGCCATGACGACCAAGGGCGCCAGGCGGGCGCCAGCCCACGCAGTGTCCTCCTTTCCTCTTTGGTGCAAAGGGAGCAAGCGCAGGCGAGAGTATCAAGCAAAGGCATCCATTTCGGTGCAACAAGACCAAGACCAGCCCAACGGCGGGATGGAGGTCATCGTGGAGCCCAAGCCGGCGTCACCACCAGAACCTTTGCCAGGCGAGGACCAACTTTAGTCAGGATAAGTGTACCAGATGTCCCCTTCAAAATGGCCAATTGTTGGCGCCCTTCCCGCTCAATATTTGGGGAGAGGCCCAAGGCCTTTGCCTATAAATAGGACTAGCCGCCCACAGGGGAGAAGGATCTGGATAAGCATCTAGAGAGCAACCCGAGAGAGAGAGAGAGAGGCGACTGAACTCCCCCTAGTAGTTCATCGCACCAGCCAAGAGCAGACCCTCGCGAGGTTGTTCTTCCTTGTATTGTTCATCATCAGCCCAAGAGGCAATCCACCACACCACACACTAGAGTAGGGTATTACACCACAATGGTGGCCTGAACCAGTATAAACACTGTGTCTCTTGTGTTGTTCTTTTCATAGCTTAGATCCTAGCATGGCAGTGGGGTGCAGGTAGGTAGTGGGCAAGATCTCCGCGCGCCCCCCAGTGTTCGAACCTCAAGGGTCTGCCGGAACCCGAAATCCGACATTTGGCGCGCTAGGTAGGGGGTGCACCGGAATTCGTCTTCCACCGCTCTGTTCTCCTCCGATCATCGCATCCATGTCTGACGCTCGTCGTGCGCCGAGCGCCGAGCCGCTCTCACCTCCCGTGTCGCCCAGACGGCTCCCATCGGCGGGCTCCCTCGTCGTTCCCCGTCGCCTGCCATCAACGCCGCCACCGGCCCGGCGGGGAACGAGCAGCAAGCATCATCCCAGCACCCCCCCGTGAGGCAAGATGGCCACACTGCTACCCCCTCGTTCACCCCAGCGGGTTCTTCGTCTCGGGCGTTCCACGCACCCATGAAGGCTCGAGCCGCGCTCATCGCGGCGAATGAGTTCCTGCGCTACCGTCCCATTGACGACGTCTACGAAGAATGGCTCGACCGCATCGCCGAGCTCGTCCGTGCCACGGGGGGTTCTCCTGCGCCGTCCGTCCCGCTGCGCCGCACCCCGCCCTGCGCGGGTGATGAAGCCCTGGGGGCGCCCCAGCCGCCTCCTCCTCAAGAAGGTGCCCTGGCCCCAAGGCGCGTGGGCCCTGGGTGGGATCCGCTCCGTCAGGCTCTAGTGCGGCGAGAGCAGAGCTGCCAAGAAGTCCCTCGTCCGCAAGAAGCTGCCCGAGTGCTCCCTGCTCCGGCTCATCGCGACCACGCTCCCGCTCCCGCGCGTCAAGACCCCGCGCTGCTCCCAGCTGCAGCGCGTGGGAACCCGCAAGACCAAGCTCTTCGTCACCCAAGGCCTCCCGTAGCCACAGCAGGCTGCCGTGCCTTCACCACCGAGCTGCGCAACGTTGCGTGGCCCGGCAAGTTCAAACCCGACCTGCCTCTTCGCTATGACGGCACAGCCGACCCCACCGAGTTCCTCCAGCTCTACGAGCTGGGCATCGAAGCCGCCAACGGAGACGAGAAGGTCATGGCGAACTGGTTCCCCATGGCGCTCAAGGACGGGGCCCGCACCTGACTCCTGAACTTGGCCCTCGGCACGGTCTCCTCCTGGGACGAGATGCGCACCCGCTTCATCGCCAACTTCCAAGGTACTCGTGACCGGCCACCCGTCATGAGCGACATGCGCCACATCAAGCAGCAGCCAGGGGAGACCCTGCAGAAGTATATCCAGCGCTTCAACAACGCACGCCTAAAGATTCCCAAGGTGACCGAGGAGGCCATCATCTCGGCCTTCTCCGATGGCGTGCGCGACGCAAGATGAAGGAGGAGCTGGCGATGCATGAAGACCTGTGCACCTCTCTGGAGCTGTTCAACTTGGCGACCAAGTGCGCCAGGGCTGAGGAAGGGAGCCTCTCCCTCCTCGAGCTGCCTGACACAGACCCGGAAGAGAAGAAACCCAAGGCCAAGGATGTGAAGCGCAAGGGGGCTGCCGTGCTCGCGGCAGAACCAGACACCAAGCAGGGTAGAGATCTCCCCGAATCTTCCAAGGGCAGTCGGTACTGTGTGTACCACGACCTTCACACCCACAACACCAACGAATGTCAAGAGCTCCGGGTCGTGCGAGAAGGAAGGATCGGCCGGTGCCCCGACCGCAGCGATCGGGGCTACGGTTGAGGAGGAGGAAGGAACGCAGGACGCTGGGAAGACCGCGGCCCCCAACAAGGGTGGCGCGACCGGCCTCACGAGGATCGCCCGCAAGGCAACGCAGGCCTCCCTCCGCTACAGCCGCAGCCAAGGAAAAACGAGGACTGTCATCAGGACGAGGGGGCTAGGGGCTTCTAGGAGCCACGCGCAATCGCCTGCATCCTGGGCGGAGCTCAAGCCCCAGCCTCTCAGCACATCTTCAAGCAGTTCGCTCGCGAAGTGAATGCAGTCCTCCCCAAGCTCGAAGCCACGCGCCCGTGCGCCATCACGTTCAGCTCAGCGGATCAGCTCAAGTGCGCGGCCACAGCCGGAGTCCTCCCGATGGTCTGTTCCCTGATCATCAGCAACGTGCTAGTCACCAGGACTCTCATCGATGGTGGGGCAGGGCTCAATGTCCTGTCCGTGGAAACATTCAACAATCTTCAAGTGCCCTACGATCAGCTTCAGCCAACCAAGCCTTTCTCCGGAGTCACCGACGGCTCCACGGTCCCAATTGGGCAGGTTCGCCTCCCTGTCACCTTCGGGACACGAGACAACTACCGCATAGAGCTCATCGACTTCGACGTCGCCCACATTCGCCTGCCGTACAACGCCATCCTTGGGTACCCAGCGCTGGCCAAGTTCATGGTCGTGACTCACCATGGCTACAATGTCCTCAAGATGCCAGGAAGTGGCGGAGTCATCACGGTGCCCTGCGAGGAGAAAGACGCGGTGTGCTCCCTGGGGCGAGCCTTTCAGGCTGCATCACTAGAAGACCCGGACCGCGGAAGCAGGAGGCTTCCCGAGACCGCCCCAAGAAGAAGAAGACATTGTCCGGCCTGGCCCCTCAGGGGGCAGGTCCCTCAGGGCCCGCGCCTACCCAGGGGGAACCTCCTTCTATTGCATAGGAAAGCGCGCCTGGCGCCCTTCTCAGGCAGGGCTCGGGGGCTCTCCCCTGGAGGGCCACCGACCTTGCCAAGGTCACGAGGGAGGCGCTTGGGCACCACTTGGAGGCGTGTTTCGAAGCACGCTTCCCTCAAGAAGGAGCAAGGCAAGGAGGGCCAAACCCTCAGGAGTTCGTCAGCAAGGCCATCCAGGAGCTACAGGAGTCAAGGATCATGCGTGGCAGCCGCCGCTTGCCCGCCGCAGTTCCCCATCCAGGAGAGGATGGCGGGCTGCGCGTCTGCATCGACATCCCAGGGCTCAATCGAATCGCCTCTCAGGAGTGCTTCTGGCCCTCACCTGTGGAGCGCTGCGGGGGCCCGCCCCATAGCTACGTTCGCATGCCCTACGGCTTGCCGAACGCGGCTGCGGCACGCCATGGCCTCATGAGGAGCATCCTGGAGGCTCAGGAGGCCAGGCACTCTGCAGTCCTGGCGGAGATGGAGATGGTTCGCGAGGAGCCACTAGCGCCACCGGAGCCTCTCGAGGCTCCTGGGCCTGGGGGCTCGTGAAGATCGACTCCTGCAGCCCGCTACGTCTGCTACCTCAACACCCCTACGTCGTCAACACTATCAGGTGACATCTTTCTAGTTTCATTTCCAGCTGGGAGCGCCCCCAGGGCCGCATTATTCCCAGGCCACGTGGGTCCGTCTCTGCGGCGTGTATCACTTTTATTTCATGTTCTTAGCTTACTTCGTTGGGGGCGCCCCTCGGGCTGCATCATCCCCAAGTCGCTCGGGTCAGACCCAGCAGCGTGTACCCCTCTTGCGTTTATTTTCGGGCTATGCGTTAAACCCATCATGCTTGTTATTTGGTGCCTGTCTGTGGCACCCCTTCTCCCTTGATGTCGGCAGCTTGCGCGTAAAAGGGGGGTACCTGAGCATCATGACTCAGGGCTCCTACCGGCTCTCCAGCCCTCACCCTCTGGCTTTGCCCATGGCATCGCGCCCTGGCAAACCAGCGACGGCTGAGACCAGCTCGAGGCCGGGACCCGAGGATGTAGAGTGCCGACATCTAACCAAGCTTGCGCGTTAAAGGGGGGGTACCTGAGCATCGCGACTCAGGGCTCCTACCGGCTCTCCAGCCCTCACCCTCTGGCTTTCCCCACGGCATCGCACCCCAGAAAACCAGCGACGACTGAGACCAGCTCGAGGGCCGGGACCCGAGGACGTAGAGCATCGGCATCTGGCCAAATTTGCAGGAACACATCACAAGTTAAGGCCCAGTGCCAGGTGCAACCCTCCTTGAGGTAGGGCCCTGTGAGTCCCGTGCTGGCTCACGGGTGCCCAGATACACCTCCTCACGCCCTATCATGCCGGCCACGTGTCAGGGTGGGGCTGTATACGCCCCAGGAGCTCCTCCCGGAGGGGAGCCCCCTCCCACGCACCAGTGGAAGCACCATGCTCCGTGCTGGCTGACGACACTGCCGAGGAGCGGCTATGCCCGTACACATACGGTAGCGCTATGCTCCGCGCTGGTGATAAACAACTGAGGGTGGCCCTTGGCCGCATCAACCTCAGGGAGCCCAGAGCTCAGTGTCTGGTCTCATCGCAATGCCTCCCCTCGGGAGTGCCGCGCGAGGGGGTTGGGCACAGGGGCTGCGCCTGGGTCACGCCCAGACGTACGCCACCCAGCCAGGCCCCTCGGGCCTGGTTCGTCGTGCATCTCTCCCCGAGCGGAGCCAAGGTACGAAGGCCATTTGAGCGTCAAGGGGGACTCCTGAGCATCGCGACTCAGGAGCCTAACTGGTCACGTAGCCCCTCACTCCTTAGTTCCGAAAGGCTAACGGCGGTTGAGTATGCGCGGGCCCGGGCTCTGCAGACGTAGAATGGTAGATTCACCCACACATCTCACCTCCCTACTTGCTATTCGTGCGCCAAGGGGGACTCCTGAGCATCGCGACTCAGGAGCCTAACTTGTCATGTAGCCCCTCACTCCTTGGTCCTGTCCTGGTTTCCGGTCGGGGCTAACGGCGGCTGAGGTATGCGCGGGGCCGGGCTCTGCCGGCGTAGAACATGAGCAAGTAGGGAGAGCGCAAATTTCAAGGAATTCAAAAGCATTACAGTCCATACTGTTATCACAATACCAAACGCAAGTTTAAATGCCTCCCCGAGGCATGGTACATGTGCAGGAATTAAAAGCAGGACAGGAGCCACAACGGAGTCACTTGTCGGCGGTGGAGCTGCACGGAGCGGGTTTGCTTTGCGGAGACGCAGTGCCGGCAGCGCCTCGCTTCGGCCTGGTGCTGAAGGCCCGGAACTTCCCCAGCAGCGCCTCCGCGTGACCCTTCGCGACCTCGGCAGCGGCAGCGGCAAGCTCGCCGCTCGCCGGCTCTAGCAGGCTGTCAAGGTCGACGTTGGGGTCGCGAAGATAGATGTGGGTGAGGACCCGTCTCAGCGCTGCAGAAGACAAGACGCGCGCCTCGGCCTCAGCCGTAGGTCCAAGGCCAAGGGTGAAATCTTCAAGAGCACGGACCATGAAGGGGAGCAGCTTGGCGGGGCCATCCTCGGTGCCGGCCAGCGGGCTTTCCAGGCCGTTGTCGTAGAGCGTCTTCAGCAAGCCGCGAACCTTCACCTCCGTCTACGTGAAGGCCACGCGGTCCTCCGCAAGGACCCACGCCTTGCCGTCCAGCTCGACCTTCCACGCCTCCAACTCCTGCTCTAGTGTGCCCAGGCGGTCACGGCGCTTGTTAAGCTTGGCGTCCCGGTCCTTGATGGTCGCCTCGCGAGCCTTCAGGTCTTCCTCCTTTTCTTGGAGGACGCGGACCTCCTCGGCAAGCTGGCTCCGCAGGCCCTCCAGTTCGCTCTCCAGCGCCTTGCAGCGACCTTGGGCATCAGCCGCCTCTCCCAAGGCAGCGTCTCGAGCGGCCTTCACCCCGAGGACGGCCTGCTTCTCCTCATCGCAGGCTGTCGAGGCCTGAACCAACGCTGCTCGAATCGAAGCATTAGAGCGAATCCAGAAAGAAGCTAGCTCCAAGCGCCCGGCCACCAAGCAAGGGTCGGCGCCCAGAAGATCTTGCCGCAGCAGGTCCAGCTCGGAAGCGGTGCGGTCCAGGATGGTGGAAGGAGTCGGAGAGATAGCAGTTGGTGGAGTAGGACGAGAGGACGGCAGCGTAACCACAGCATCCTGAGGCAGGACCTACTGTGCCCCAACGGCTGCGGTGGCGGCATCAGGCATGGGCACCTCAGGAGTCGCTTGGGCCGTGGGGGCTGAGCCCGCCCCAGCCGGCTCAGCCAAGCCTCGTGAGGACGACCGGGCAGGAGAGGCCTGTGCCTCGCGGTCACCATCTTTCGCGGGTGGGGGCGCTGCCCCAGACGGGACCTCAGGAGACCCCTTCGGCCTCTTCGCCGCGGGCGCCAGCCTAGCCAAGAGATGCAGACATCAAGCCTCAGCAACAACACAAGAACAAGACAGGAGTCGAGCACTTACAGGTCTTCGCTCGCAAGCTCGAGCAACCTCCGGCCGTACTTGAAGCCCGAGAGCCAGCTGCAAGGGTCAGCCTCAAGGAGCTCAGGAGTAGGAGGCGCGTCTGCGGATCGCCTCGGAGCCGGGGTAGACCCCCGGGGGATCAGCCCGGTCCTGTCCTTCCTCGGGATCGGGGGCAAGCTCTCGCCACCCGGCTCATCATCATCCTCGTCGTCATCGCTGGGTGAGAGGCGGAGAGCGCGGGACCTGCGCCGAGGGAGGGGAGCCCTCGACTCTCCGTCGGTTGCCTTGGAGTCAAGCCCTCCTTCTCGCTCCCCTTCTCCCTTCTCATCGCTGGAGTCGTTGGAGGACACGTCCACCGGGTCCTCGGGAGCCTCCGCGGGCACGGGCCCGTCCCCGTTGAAGACGGGCATGGACTCCACTACTTGCTCCCAGTCATCGCGGAGGAACAAGGGCATAGGAGCGCCCTCCAACCTCGCCACGTCGCCCCCGACCAGGGATTGGAGAACCGCAGCCAGATCCTCGTCGGCCAAGACCGCGGGGCTCGGGTGGGGCCTCCACATCGGCAGTGAGTACTGACGAAGCGGAGCCAGCTGGTGCTCCAGGAATTCCCTCAGCAGTGAAGCGCCGGTCAGCCTCGCCGCCGCCATGCTGGCCGGCCTCAGATCCGCGTCCATCTTCTCCAACACCGGCTTCGCGCGGGGGTCCACGAGCTCCACTCGAGACCAATCTTCGGAGCTCGTGGGGTGGCCCGTGGGCAAGGTCAGCCGATGGTGGATGTGCCCAGCATCTACCAAGACCCACTTGCTCCTGAAGCCCTCAATCCTCTTCCCGGGGTTCGAAATGGCAATGGAGCTACCATACGCGACGAGACTCGCGCACGCAGAGATGGGACCACGAGAGGTCCGGAGGGAGAAATAGTGGCGCAGCAAGGCCACTGAAGGCTGCACCCCTACGTGAGCCTCGCAATAGTAGGCGAAGATTGCCAGGAGAAGGACAGAGTTGGGGTGGAGATGCAGAGCTTGCAGCTTGTAATGGCGGAGGACGGAGAAGAACTCGCAGAAGGGAGGTACCAGACCGGCAGTGATGGTGCTCACAAAGAGCGGATAGAAGGTGCTCCCTTAGACCTCAGGAACGGCAGAGCCGGCCATGAACACCTTCGCCCCGTCAACGCCTTGCACCACCGCCATCTGGCGCACCCGGGCGAGGCTCGCCTCCGACACGTTCGGCGAGTCCAGGGCAGACGAGTACCAAGCTCCGGCCAGGGACTAGCGAGGCGCCATGGCCTCCTAGGTCACGCGGTCGAAGTGGATCTGGAGATTTCGGAGGCAGGAAGGAGAAGCGCAAGAAAGGGGATCTGGGCAGCAACCGGGGAAAGCAAACGAAGCAAGGCCTGGGCAGATGCCGCTCCTTTATCAACTCGCCCAAGGCCGCAGGCTGTTAGGGCCCATGGCGCTTCGCTCTTCGCACTTGCCCTTTTGCCTCTCTGCTCGGCCAAGTCCGGGCGCGCCTTGGGCCCGGGGGCTACTGTCGACGTTCTGGGAACGGGGGTCCCTAGACTTGCCTGCCTGCGGCCTGCGGTGTGGCTCAAAGGGGGGCCCAGCACGGCCTATCTTCATCAACACGAGCTCAAGACCCTCGCGAGGGGCCAAGCCTCGCGGGGCGGACAACGAGGAGCTTCCTCAGGCGCGGCCTCATCAGGCTGGCTCGCGAGGAAGCGGAGAGATCAAGGCAGGGTACCTCACGAGGTGCCCGTGACGCAAGCCATGACGACCAAGGGCGCCAGGCGGGTGCCAGGCGGGCGCCAGCCCGCGCAGTGTCCTCCTTTCCTCTTTGGTGCACAGGGAGCAAGCGCAGGCGAGAGTATCAAGCAAAGGCATCCATTTCGGTGCAACAAGACCAAGACCAGCCCAACGGCAGGATGGAGGTCATTGTGGAGCCCAAGCCGGCGTCACCACCAGAACCTTTGCCAGGTGAGGACCAACTTTAGTCAGGATAAGTGTACTAGATGTTCCCCTTCAAAATGGCCAATTGTTGGCGCCCTTCTCGCTCAATATTTGGGGAGAGGCCCAGGGCCTTTGCCTATAAATAGGACTAGCCGCCCACAGGGGAGAAGGATCTGGATAAGCATCTAGAGAGCAACCCGAGAGAGAGAGAGAGAGAGGCGACTGAACTCCCCCTTGTAGTTCATCGCACCAGCCAAGAGCAGACCCTCACGAGGCTGTTCTTCCTTGTATTGTTCATCATCACCCCAAGAGGCAATCCACCACACCACTCACTGGAGTAGGGTATTACACCACAATGGTGGCCTGAACCAGTATAAACACTGTGTCTCTTGTGTTGTTCTTTTCATAGCTTAGATCCTAGCATGGCGGTGGGGTGCAGGTAGGTAGTGGGCGAGATCTCCGCGTGCACCCCAGTGTTTGAACCTCAAGGGTCTGCCGGAACCCGAAATCCAACAATTGCATCCTAGCTCTTTATGTCTTATCTTTGATGCAATTAGTGTCAGACTATAAAATATAGGGGGGAGTGTTGATCCTAATGTGTGTACTCTGCAATCCAAAGGCATCTCTAATTTTGTGCACACATCTAGGGGGAGCCCGTATATATTTTGTAGTTTTGGGATTCGTTTACTCTCATATCTTACCTTTGTGCAAATCTCGTGTTGCCATCAATCCACCAAAAGGGGGGGATTGTTAAGGCATGTCTCTCTTTAAGTAGTTTTGGTGATTGATGATAATGTTTTTGTGGACTAATCATGTGCGTTGAGTATTTCAGAGATTCATTCATTGGCACGAGACGATTCCTTCCCCTCGGAGCTTTAAGTGAAGACGGTGTAGTTTCTTTCATTTCGGTTTTGGTGGACTTGATTCATAGGAGTCACCATACTATCAAGAGGGGGTCTGCATTGGAAAGGCTAGCGTGGAATCAACACGTACACATATCCTTTGCACCCACTGGCCCTTCCCGCTTCAATGGAGGATCTTTCGTTGCCTCTTTTTGTGAGCTTGTTATAGTCCCAGCGGTAGAACTGCAACTCCCAGCGGAAGTACCGCTCAAGAGCCACAAGCGGCAGTACTGCTCGGCAACGGTAGTACCACACAGGCGGCAGTACCGCTGCCCAGCGGTAGTACCGCCAGGGGACTCTCGGCCGTAGTGCCGCTGAGGTGTTGTGCTACTACCGCCTCGACTCGATAGTGTCGCCTCTCATGTCGGGTTTTGCGTCACTCGCAGCGGCAGTAGAGGCGGTAGTACCGCCCCCAAGCGGTAGTACCGCCCCTACCACCGCTGCTAGTACCGCCATGGGTCTAGATCTCGCTCCGCCTCAGGTCTCCCCCTGTCTACACGGTAGTACCGCGAGGGGGAGCGGTAGTACCGCTGCACCCAGCGGTAGTGCCGCTCTGTGCGGGCTGAATGAGGGGTAACGGTTGGTTTTGCTCTCCCACTATAAAAGGAGGTCCTCTTCTCCAAGTTGAGTTACCTCTTCCATCCCCAAGCTCCATTGTTGCTCCAAGCTCCATTTTTGCCCGATCTCTCTCCCTAGCCAATCAAACTTGTGGATTCTCTAAGGATTGGTTGAGAAGGCCACGATATACACTTCCACCAAGAGAAATTTGATTCCCCCCACTAATCCCTTGCGGATCTTGTTACTCTTGGGTGTTTGAGCATCCTGGACGGTTGAGGTCACCTAGGAGCCATATTCCATTGTGGTGAAGCTTCGTGGTGTTGTTGGGAGCCTCTAATTAAGTTGTACAGATTGCCCCAACTTTTTTTGTAAAGGTTCGGTCGATGCCTTCAAGGGAACCAATAGTGTAATCACGGCATCTCGCATTGTGTGAGGGTGTGAGGAGAATACGGTGGCCCTAGTGGCTTCTTGGGGAGCATTCTGCCTCCACACCGCTCGAACGGAGACGTATTTCCCCTCAAAGGGAAGGAACTTCGGTAACACATCCTCGTCTCCATCGACTCCACTCTTGGTTATATCTCACCTTTACTTGTACAAGTTTATATTGTGTTCTATACCTTGTGTGATGCCCGGATAATTAAGCTACAGTAATCCTCCGTTAATGGTGCCACATCATCACATTATTGTTGCTAATCCTCACTTGATCGAAATCACTGTTCATATTCATACTCAAATTTAAAGTCAAAACTTAAATTTGCCAAACATGAAAACTAAAATGTTCAAAGTGTGGCAAATAATCCCTGGGTGTTTGTCATGTTGGAACCAACCTCTTTTGGATTCTGAAAATGCCCCTGGAAATTATTTAGTGGTCCAACATCATATTAAATGACCTTTTCAATCTATAAAAATGCTTGAACAATTCCTTTGGCCGTGAAACTTTTTAGGCAACACCACAATATTGTGCCTGAACTATTTGCTAAGTTTCACCCTCGACAAAAATCATTTGATGCCTTATTTCTATCCAAAACAGTAGCTATCCTTTTGATAGAAATTAAAAGTAATAAAAATTACAGAAAAGAAACCCTCCCTTTTCCCCGTCGGGGCTCAACCCCGCCGGCCCACTCGGCCACCCCCACAGGCCGGCCCACCTCTCCTCGCATAACCCCCACCACCCACAAACCCTAGCCCCGATCCAACCCACTTTCCCTCGTTACCCACTCCCCACTCCTCCGCCCTCTCCTTGCACCGTTTCTGGATCAAGGGGCGATCCCCCCGACCGCGCCACGCCGCCGCTCCGGATCGCGGGCTCCCTGGCACGAGCGCCCGTCCTTGATGCCCGATCTCCCTTCCCCTCGTGCTCCTTCTGCACCACCACGCTTCCACGATGCAGGCACACACCAGCGCCTTGGCATCGCCGCGGCGCCCGGAGCCACCTCACTGGACCACTGCACCGCCGGCCTCCCCGAGCGCTTCCTCGACACGCTCCGAGCTCGCCCCCTACGCTTCCTGTGAGCAACCGCAACGACCCCTCTTCCCCCTCCGATTTCTTCGCCGTAGGCCGCCGTCCCAAGCCGTCCGTCCCGCTCGTCCCCGGCCGCGATCGCAGCCCCCACCCCCTGCGCTCCAGGCCGAGGTCGCGTGCGCGTGCGTCGACGCCGGAGGCCGCGCCCCCGCTCTCCTGCTCCGGCCGGTCGCGGATGGCCATGGCCTCGCCCTCGCCGCCCCTGGCTAGTGCTGCGCGCTGCTCCTACTTCGGTGTAGCTGCAGCTGCTGCGAGCTGCTGCTCGCCCTGGCCGCCGGCGTCCCTGTACGCCGTGTGTGCTGAGGCCACTGCTAACTAGGCTGGGCCCCTGTTAATTAGTGGGAGCTAACCCCCCTTT
>NC_041389.1:430206161-430211942 GCF_002162155.2 Triticum dicoccoides
TTGGACCCCCCCTGTTAATTAGTTAGGTTAATTTATCTAATTGCCTAGATATTTTAGCCAATAGACACTGACTGGTGGACCCCTTCTAGTTAAATAAGCTAATGAAACTCTGTTTATAACATGTTCCTATGACACATGGGTCCCGCTCGTACCTTTTCACCAGTCAAACTGTTGACTGGGATAACCCAGTCAATGACATGCGGGTCCCCAGGGCCCTTTGACTAGTCAACGGTCTCAATTGACTGCTGACTTGGTAGTCAACTAGACCCCACCTGCAGCCCCTGGTGCAAATAGATGGGTACACTTCTGTGTACACATAGCAATTTAGTCTTTATTTTCGAATTAAAAATAATTTCAGATTAATTACTAAAACTTTGAAAAATCATATAAAATAAATCGCAGCTCGGATGAAAAACTTTTCTACATGAAAGTTGCTCAGAACGACGAGACGAATCCGAATACGCAGTCCATTCATCTGCCACACGTCCCTAGCATAGCAAACATTGAACTTTTCCCCTCCGGTTCATCTGTCTGACAAACGTTCGGAACCGGGAAAACTTTCCCGGATGTTTCCCCATTCGCCAGTATCGCCTAGCATCGCGTTAGAACACCTATATCCCGCTTGTTGTCTTGTTATGCTTATGTTTGCGTGTATTTACTGTTTCTTCCCCCTCTTCTTCTCCGGTAGACCTCGAGACCGCTGCTGATGCCCCTGTGATCGACTACGTCGACGACGACCCTTCTTCCGTTTCAGCGGAGCTTCTAGACAAGCCCTCCCTTTGATCATCCCGATATCGCCCATTCTATACTCTCATGCTTGCATTAGATTTTGCTACTGTTATTGTTTGCTCTTATTCTGATGCATAGCCCGCTTTTGTACCTGCTATTGTTACCTACCTGCTTATCCTAAACTGCTTAGTATAGGTTGGCTAGTGATCCATCAGTGACCCCCACCTTGTCCTTGTTGCCCCTCCTTCATCATCAACGACTCGATCAACGTGATCGACGACCAGAGCCTGACACCTCACATCACATCACGCCCCTTTTGTTGCTCGACTCTGCAGAGCTACTATCAAATGCCGAGGGTGATCCCTCATAACGCACTCCTGATGATAATTCTGTAGTGTAGCTATTCGGTCGTGGTCATTGAGGGTGATTTCCTTTTTCACCATTCCCGATACGGCTCTGTCATTCAACACCTCAAGTGTGAACCTCGAGGGTGGTCCCTCTTACGTTCACCTTGATGATTACATTGAGTGGAATCCTCCGGGGGTGATTCCTCGGGTTTTCCCCTTGATGTTTGGACACACGGTTACCTTGACTTTACTTGAGACTTTGGTGAAAGTTGGGCGGGCCCGGAGAGCACCCGCAAGATAATGACGTGGCACGGCCGAGCATTCTAGGCCCTTGTCGTAAGTCCACGAGACGGGGCGACGGGGTCAGTTTAGATCATGAGTCTTTGCTTGTCTCCGCAAGCTAATAATACACTATGGTTTGGGTATTTGTTCTGAGTTGGCCTTTGGCCTTTATGCACCAACCACCACGCGAGAATAGATATCGGCCTCGATGTCGTGGTATCAGCCGAAGCTTTGTCAGACGTCCAGTTCAGCAGTGCGGCACGGCTGGGCCGGCACCATCCTGTAGTGGTGGAGCCTGGTCCGCCCTGCTCGCAACGACCCAGAGTGCAACGGGCGATGGGCCCAGACCTAGGAGTGCTTAGGAGGTAGACCAGCGGGGACCTCTCTGTTGAGCCTAGGTCGGGCTGCGACGTGTTGACATTCCGAGGCCGGGCATTGACCCCAGAAAGGTGTGTCCGGCCAGAGTGATCGAGTGTGTTGGAAAACATGGTGCACCCGTGCAGGGAAGATTATCTACTAATAGTCGTGCCCACGGTAACGGACGTTCAGACTTATATCCTGATCTTATACAACTACAGATGGATACTTGAATATGTTGCTTCGGGATTGCTTTCTCGCAGGGAGTCGAGGAAGGATCTCTGGGCATTAATGTTACAACATGCTTGTTAAATTATAAACTGCTATTCTTTACTCTTCTACATGCTGCAAGATGCTCGGAGCTGCATGAAGATGGTAGTCTTCGATAGGCTAGGCCTTCCCCCTCTATTTTAGCATTCTGCAGTTCAGTCCACAGATACAACCCTTCCATTTGATACCAATGCATACATAGTATAGATCTGATGCTTGCGAGTACTTTAGATGAGTACTCACGGTTGCTTTGCTACCCCTTTTCCCCCTTCTTTCTTCTTTCCGGTTGATGCAACCAGATGGTGGATCCCTAGAGCCAGATGCCACCGCCGATGGATGCTGCTACATGAAGACCGCCGATGACCAGGAGTAGTTAGGAGGTCCCAGGTAGGAGGCCTAGCCTCTTCGATCGTTGTTGCTTTTGTGCTAGCCTTCATAAGGCATCCTTGTTTAACTTATGTCTGGACTCAGATATTGTTGCTTCCGCTGACTCTTGTGTATCGAGCTATGTATTCGAGCCCTCGAGGCCCCTGGCTTGTAATATAAAGCTTGTATTATTTTGATTTGTGTCTAGAGTTGTGTTGTGATATGTTCCCGTGAGTCCCTGATCTTGATCGTACACATTTGCGTGTATGATTAGTGTACGGTCGAATTAGGGGCGTCACAAGTTGGTATTAGAGCCGACTGCATGTAGGATCCCCCTTTCCAACTCCTTGGTCGAAGTTGAGTCTAGTATTTGAAAAAGTGCTTTACTAACATGGCTGTGTGGCTTACGGACCCACGTCGCCATTGGGTGGTATTAGGATCTTTTATTCCTCGTCTATACTCTGGGAATCTGATCTCTCTTCTATTCGGGTTAAATGGTTTTGTTAACTCTAACTCTAGGTTCTCGTAAATACTTTCTCCCGGAGAGCCCCTCACTCCAGATGATTGCTTGGTGCAACAAAAGATGCTAAAGATACTCTCCGTTGTTTTCCCGAGACCCTTATGCCATTCGCCGTTACGATCCCTACCACCGATAAATCCTTATCGGTAACTACCTACATTGCCATTCATACCTTCATCCCCAGTTGCTCTTGTTATTACAATATGCCCCGAATTACTCTCTGTTGTCCCGAGAATCCGTTGAGCCTACTACCTTGCAGTTCTTTGCCACATGAATATCCCCTAGGGATAATTACTCGTGCTTGCCAAGTATTTGTTCACAAGATACTTTGGAATACCATCCGATCTTCTGATACTCCTCTCCAACTATTGCTCTGCTAATATTTATCTGCTTGCAGTATGGTTACTTCCATATGTCTAGCAATACACATTAGCATCTTTTGTCATCATAATTTCGAGCATTTGATTCGATTCGTTTGCGAATGCTCGCGATCATCGGTCCTATTTAAAATTCTCCCCTTGGTTCAGATGTCACTCCGGACATGAGCTGGTGTTCAGCGAATCAAGCCTTGATTGATTGCCGATCTATGTCTATTCAACTTACTTGTCTTTGATCAGAGCCTGTACTCCTGATCCCCCAATTTGGAAACCATAATTCCTTTGCATTTGAGCTTTGAATTAGTCAATGTTTCTATAACCTGACCTCCTTGCATTCTTTCTTCTTCTGGTTGGGTACCGATACTCACATCAGATCCATTGTGGACCTCCAGGTCCTTTGTTGGGTTTTATCCAATAGGGTCCTTCATATTCAGTAACCTTGTGAGCTTTTCCTCGGATACATATTGCCTTTGGTAGATTGTATCCCCTGTTTTTGTCAACCATGCTCTGCTTCCGAGCTTGAGTTATTTATTCCTAAAGCTTGTGGTATGTGTTCCTAAGATGCCCCGATGGGTTGAACCTATGCCTTCCACAATTTGTGTGAACCCGGAAACTTCTACGGGCCATACTCTACTAGTGTTATGCTAGATAAAATCTGAACACTATGGCTTTGTCGAAAATGAGAAGTGAATGGAAGGTTGTGCATTAGAGAAGTGGGAGTCGACCTTGAACTTTGAGTTCATGCCCATGGACCCGATGTGGAACTCATCATGGAAGCTTCTTGTTATAATAATAATCCCCTTGTGATAAGTCCATCTGTTATCTATATTTGGTCCTTTGCAACTGTGGTTTCGACCATATTGTTCTTCTTTGATCCCATTTCTCGGACAAGTTAAAGTACTTGTCTTCTTCAGATCGTTTCACCTGTTCAACCTCTACATTGATATACCTTTGAGTATTCCCCTTTGGTATCTCGAGAATATCATGGAACTACATAACTTCTTATGAGTTCTTGATCAACTATTATTTCTCGCCGATTCCAATTTTCCACGGGTTCTGAGTATTTAGACACTCGAGAACACCGATAACTGATTCGAGTCTACACTTTCCTTTCCAATATTTTGTTCAACTTTTCTTGTGGCCTATCATACCTGAGCAGTGATTATTCCCTGCTTATGTAAACACCTCGGTGTACATTCTCTGTCAGTAAGACCTTGTTACTATTGTTGATGACATTCTGGTAGCCGCCGATGGACGAGAACTTTGCATATTGGTCTGCCTCGTCTTAACGAGCAGGAAAATGGTTCTCTTCGTCCCTCACCCTTGGTATCAGCGTTGTTGCCAACATAACTGACATGCTATCCTCTGACCTACCTTGCTATCATGACCGTGCATATGTTAGCGCCCTTCCTACCTTTAACCCACATGGTGGGCCCATAACCCACAGTTCCACAGGACCGAAACCTGACTCTCCTGTACATCTCTGTCTTCCAAAATTGTTCCTCACGCTTGACTTCGTACGTAATTCATGAGCCACCTTCTTGTGATCTGTTCTGCTATCAGATGCAATACTTATTTTCGATGCACTGAACCCCTTTCACACTCTGTTTCAGACATCGAACGATTGTCCATCCGCTTGAAGCTTTTTATTGCTCCTCCTTGCTCTCGATGACTTTCTTGAAATTCAACTCGAGAGATGCCTCTATGCCACGTCGCGAGATAGCCTCCAGGTACCTATCTTGTGTTGAGCCCCATCCTTTTCGAGTCTTTCCCCCTTCTACACCCCTTAAATCTCGGGACGAGATTTTTGTAGTGGAGGAGAATTGTGACGCCCGGATAATTAAGCTACAGTAATCCTCCGTTAATGGTGCCACGTCATCACATTACTGTTGCTAATCCTCACTTGATCCAAATCACTGTTCATATTCATACTCAAATTTAAAGTCAAAATTTTGCCAAACATGAAAACGAAAATGTTCAAAGTGTGGCAAATAATCCCTGGGTGTTTGTCATGTTGGAACCAACCTCTTTTGGATTCTGAAAATGCCCCTGAAAATTATTTAGTGGTCCAACATCATATTAAATGACCTTTTCAATCTCTAAAAATGCTTGAACAACTCCTTTGGCCGTGAAACTTTTTAGGCAACACCACAATATTGTGTCTGAACTATTTGCTAAGTTTCACCCTCGACAAAAATCATTTGATGCCTTATTTCTATCCAAAACAGTAGCTATCCTTTTGATAGAAAATAAAAGTAATAAAAATTACAGAAAAGAAACCCTCCCTTTTCCCCATCGGGCCTCAACCCCGCCGGCCCACTCGGCCACCCCCACAGGCCGGCCCACCTCTCCCCGCATAACCCCCCACCACCCACAAACCCTAGCCCCGATCCAACCCACTTCCCCTCGTTCCCCACTCCCCACTCCTCCGCCCTCTCCTCGCACCGTTTCTGGATCGAGGGGCGATCCCCCCGACCGCACCACGCCTCCGCTCCGGATCGCGGGCTCCTTGGCGCGAGCGCCCGTCCTTGAT
>NC_041389.1:430212286-430217866 GCF_002162155.2 Triticum dicoccoides
GTCCTTGATGCCCGATCTCCCTTCCCCTCGCGCTCCTTCTGCACCGCCGTGCTTCCACAATGCAGGCACACGCCAGCGCCTTGGCATCGCCGCGGCGCCCGGAGCCACCTCGCCGGACCACTGCACCGCCGGCCTCCCCGAGCGCTTCCTCGACACGCTCCGAGCTCGCCCCTACGCTCCATGTGAGCAACCGCAACGACCCCCCTTCCCCCTCTGATTTCTTCGCCGTAGGCCGCCGTCCCAAGCCGTCCGTCCCGCTCGTCCCCCGCCACGATCGCAGCCCCACCCCCTGCGCTCCAGGCCGAGGCCGCGTGCGCGCGCGTCCACGGCGGAGGCCGCGCCCCCGCTCTCCTGCTCCGGCCGGCCGCGGATGGCCATGGCCTCGCCCTCGCCGCCCCTGGCTAGTGTTACGCGCTGCTCCTACTTCGGTGTAGCTGCAGCTGCTGCTAGCTGCTGCTCGCCTTGGCCGCCGGTGCCCCTGTACGCCGTGCGTGCTGAGGCCACTGCTAACTAGGCTGGGCCCCTGTTAATTAGTGGGAGCTAATCCCCCTTTATTACCCCCCCACTGACCATTGGACCCCTCTGTTAATTTGTTAGGTTAATTAATCTAATTGCCTAGATATTTTAACCAATAGACACTGACTGGTGGACCCCTTCTAGTTAAATAAGCTAATAAAACTCTGTTTATAACATGTTCCTATGACACATGGGTCCCGCTGGTCCCTTTTGACCAGTCAAACTGTTGACTGAGATAACCCGGTCAATGACATGCGGGTCCCTAGGGCCCTTTGACTAGTCAACGGTCTCAATTGACTGCTGACTTGGCAGTTAACTAGACCCCACCTGCAGCCCCTGGTGCAAATAGCTGGGTACACTTCTGTGTACACATAGCAATTTAGTCTTTATTTTTGAAATAAAAATAATTTCAGATTTATTATTAAAACTTTGAAAAATCATATAAAATAAACCTTAGCTTGGATGAAAAACTTTTCTACATGAAAGTTGCTCAGAACGACGAGACGAATCCGAATACGTTGTCTATTTATCTGCCACACGTCCCTAGCATAGCAAACGTTGAACTTTTCCCCTCCGGTTCATCTGTCTGACAGACGTTCAGAACCGGGAAAACTTTCCCGAATGTTTTCCCCATTCGCCAGTATCGCCTAGCATCGCGTTATAACACCTCTATCCCGCTTGTTGTCTTGTTATGCTTATGTTTGCGTGTATTTACTGTTTCTTCCCCCTCTTCTTCTCCGGTAGACCTTGAGACCGCTGTTGATGCCCCTGTGATTGACTACGTCGACGACGACCCTTCTTCCGTTTCAGCGAAGCTTCCAGGCAAGCCCTCCCTTTGATCATCCCGATATCGCCTATTCTATACTCTCATGCTTGCATTATATTTTGCTATTGTTATTGTTTGCTCTTATTATGATGCATAGCCTGCTTTTGTACCTGCTATTGTTACCTACCTGCTTATCCTAAACTGCTTAGTATAGGTTGGCTAGTGATCCATCAGTGACCCCCACCTTGTCCTTGTTGCCCCTGCTTCATCATCAACAACTCGATCAACGTGATCGATGACCAGAGCCTGACACCTCACATCACATCACGCCCCTTTTGTTGCTCGACTCTGCAGAGCTACTATCGAGTGTCGAGGGTGATCCCTCATAACGCACTCCTGATGATAATTTTGTAGTGTAGCTATTCGGTCGTGGTCATCGAGGGTGATTTCCTCTTTCACCATTCCCGATACGGCTCTATTGTTCAACACCTCAAGTGTGAACCTCGAGGGTGGTCCCTCTTACGTTCACCTTGATGATTACATTGAGTGGAATCCTCCGGGGGTGATTCCTCGGGTTTTCCCCTTGATGTTTGGACACACGGTTACCTTGACTTTACTTGAGACTTTGGTGAAAGTTGGGCGGGCCCGGAGAGCACCCGAAAGATAATGACGTGGCACGACCGGACATTCTAGGCCCTTGTCGTAAGTCCACGAGACGGGGTGACGGGGTCACTTTCGATCGTGAGTCTTTGCTCGTCTCCACAAGCTAATAATACACTATGGTTTGGGTATTTGTTCTGAGTTGGCCTTTGGCCTTTACGCACCAACCACCACGCGAGAATAGATATGGGCATCGACGTCATGGTATCAGCCGAAGCTTTGTCAGACGTCTAGTTCAGCAGTGCGGCACGGCTGGGCCGGCACCATCATGTAGTGGTGGAGCCTGGTCCACCCTGCTCGCAACGACCTGGAGTGCAACGGGCGATGGGCCCAGACCCCGGAGTGCTTAGGAGGTAGACCAGCTGTGACGCCCCCGAGTCAATCGTACACTAATCATACACGCAAATGTGTACGATCAAGATCAGGGACTCACGGGAAGATATCACAACACAACTCTATAAATAAAATAAGTCATACAAGCATCATAATACAAGCCAGGGGCCTCGAGGGCTCGAATACAAGTGCTCGATCATAGACGAGTCAGCGGAAGCAACAATATCTAAGTACAGACATAAGTTAAACAAGTTTGCCTTAAGAAGGCTAGCACAAACTGGGATACAAATCGAAAGAGGCGCATGCCTCCTGCTTGGGATCCTCCTAACTACTCCTGGTCGTCGGCGGCGGCCTGCACGTAGTAGTAGGCACCTCCAGTGTAGTAGTCGTCGTCGACGGTGGCGTCTGGCTCCTGGGCTCCAACGTCTGGTTGCGGCATCCGAGAAGAAGAGGAAAAGGGGGAAAGGAGGGAGCAAAGCAACCGTGAGTACTCATCCAAAGTACTCGCAAGCAAGGAGCTACACTACATATGCATGGGTATATGTATAAGGAGGCCATAACAGTGGACTGAACTGCAGAATGCCAGAATAAGAGGGGGATAGCTAGTCCTATCGAAGACTACGCTTCTGGCAACCTCCGTCTTGCAGCATGTAGAAGAGAGTAGATTGAAGTCCTCCAAGTAGCATCGCATAGCATAATCCTACCCGGCGATCCTCTCCTCGTCGCCCTGTTAGAGAGCGATCACCGGGTTGTATCTGGCACTTGGAAGGGTGTGTTTTATTAAGTATCCGGTTCTAGTTGTCATAATGTCAAGGTACAACTCCAAGTCGTCCTGTTACCGAAGATCACGACTATTCGAATAGATTAACTTCCCTGCAGGGGTGCACCACATAACCCAACACGCTCGATCCCATTTGGCCGGACACACTTTTCTGGGTCATACCCGGCCGCAGAAGATCAACACGTCGCAGCCCCACCTAGGCACAACAGAGAGGTCAGCACGCCGGTCTAAACCTAAGCGCATAGGGGTCTGGGCCCATCGCCCTTAGCACACCTGCACGTTGCGTACGCGGCCGGAAGCAGAACTAGCCCCCTTAATACAAGAGCAGGCTTACGTTCCAATCTGGCGCGCGCCGCTCAGTTGCTAACGTCACGAAGGCTTCGGCTGATACCACGATGCCGAGTGCCCATAACTGTTCCCGCGTAGTTGGTTAGTGCGTATAGGCCAGTAGCCAGACTCAGATCAAATACCAAGATCTCATTAAGCGTGTTAAGTATCCGCGAACGCCGAACAGGGCCAGGCCCACCTCTCTCCTAGGCGGTCTCAACCTGCCCTGTCGCTCCGCCACAAAGTAACAGTCGGGGGCCGTCGGGAACCCAGGCCCACCTCTACCGGGATGGAGCCACCTGTCCTTCCAGCCCCCACATCAGAATCACTTGCGGGTACTCAACGAGCTGACCCGACTTTAGTCACCATCTGTATAGTATGTATATATGTATAGTATATACCCGTGATCACCTCCCGAGTGATCACGGCCCGATAGTATAGCAAGGCAGACTGACAAGAATGTAGGGCCAATGATGATAAACTAGCATCCTATACTAAGCATTTAGGATTGCGGGTAAGGTATCAACAACTGTAGCAACAATGACAGGCTATGCATCAGAATAGGATTAACCGAAAGCAGTAACATGCTACACTACTCTAATGCAAGCAGTGTAGAGAAGGAATAGGCAATATCTGGTGATCAAGGGGGGGGGGCTTGCCTGGTTGCTTTGGCTAGGAGGGGTCGTCAACTCCGTAGTCGAACTGGGGGTCGCCGGCAGTCTCAGGGTCTACCGAAAAGAAGTAACGGAAAGGGAACACAATAAATAACAGAGCAATCAAAGCATCACAAAGCGTAACATGGCAATACGCGGTGCTAGATGTGCCCTAACGCGGCAGTAGGTGGTACCGGCAAAAGGGGGAAACATCCGGGAAAGTATCCCCGGTGTTTCGCGTTTTCGGATAGATGAACCGGAGGGGAAAGTTGCGTGTTTGCTATGCTAGAGATGTGTGGCGGACGAACGGGTTGCGTATCCGGATTCGTCTCGTCGTTCTGACCAACTTTCATGTAGAAAGTATTTTCATCTGAGCTACGGTTTATTTTATATGATTTTCTAAAGTTTTAAATCATTTTTAGAATTTATTTAATTTATTTAATTCAACATTATCCAGAATAGTGTTTGCTGACGTCATCATCATGACATCAGCATGACGTCAGCAGTCAACAGGGCATTGACTGTGTTAAACTGACGTGTGGGCCCGGTGGGACCCACCTGTCATACTCTGTTAGGTTGATTAGGGTTTAGGTTAAACAAAATACTGTTTAATTAAACTAACAGGTCAATTAGATTAATTAGGTAGGATTAATTAACTTAATTAATTTAGGTAATTAATTAATTAGTTAGTTAAATTTATTATTTTTATTTTTATTTTTTATCTCTTTTTTTTGAAACGTTCTGGAGGTGGGGCCCTCCTGTCATTGGCCCATAGGGGAGCCTAGTGGGTTTGTGGGCGCTGGGTGCGGGTGTGCGGGCACCAGGCGCTGAGGCGCAACCCGCCCGGTGCGAGGCGAGGTCGCCGGCGACGGCGGGGCCCGCCTGACGCATCGGGCGAGCAAAGGGGAGTCCGCGGGCATGGGACGGCTCCAGCGGGCACCGACCAATGAGTAGAGGCAGGCAGGGGGGCCACGGCAGTTGGCGCGAGGCCATAGCCATGGCCGATGGCGGCCTCGGATGGGTGGTCGCCAGCAGGTGCGGCCAAGGAAGCGGGAGGCGGTGACGCGGCGAGAGCAGGGGCTGGCGGGTGCAGAGGGGCGTCGGGGGCAAGCATGCACGGCGTAGGGCGCGGTCGGGCGGCCGTGTACGGCGAGGCGACGACGGGGAATGGCTCGGGCGCGATGGCCATCCAGAGGAGGCACGACGAGCGCGGTGAGGCCGCGAGCGAGCACGACCTCGGGCGCGCGGTGACAGGGGAAGAGGGGAGAGGAGGAGGACGCTCACGGCGGGGATGTAGGGACTAGGCAGCGAGTGTCGAGAGGAGGACGAGGACGAGGCGACGACGGAGAGGATGCAGGCCGGCGGGGTGGCTCCGGCGTCGTGGCCTTCGGCGAGGTCCTCGGGCAGCGGCGCATCCAGCTCGGGGAATAGGGGAAGGCGAGGCGGTCCGTCGATGGGTGGTTGAGGACGAGGCGGCGAGGTCCAGGGCGACGGCGTCGGAGCGATGGGGTCGGAGCCGGGCCGCGTCAGGCAGCGGCGGAATC
>NC_041389.1:430218169-430225900 GCF_002162155.2 Triticum dicoccoides
GACGGGTTAGGGTTTGGGTGTCACGGGGGTTATGGAGGTGTGGGGGTGGGCCGGCCTAGTCGGCCTAGTGGCCAGCTAGGCCAGTTGGCCCAGTGGGGGGGGTCTCCTTTTCTCTTTTCCTTTTTTTTGTTTGTTTTAGTTTTAGTTTTTGTTATTTTTCTTTTCTGTTTTATCTTAGTTATATATTAATTTTAGTTTAGTAAAATATGACTATAGCCCCTAAAATAACGTTTCAGAACAATCCACTATTGTAAAAAGTTTTGGCCCAATATAAAATAGTTTAGTATTTTGTAAAATACCAAAGGCGTTTAAATAGTGGTTTTTGCTACTGTTTAAATCATTTTAGAGTATTTAAACATTTTATAAAAGTGTGGTTTCTCCAACATAATTACCTATGCATTAGTTGGATCACTCCGAACATTTTAGTTTTAATATTTGAAAACTTTTATTGTTTGATTGATTTTGAATTTGAATTCGAATCGGTTTCGAACTAACACGAGGTTAGCAACAGTAACCGAGGTGACGTGGCATCGTTAACGCGGGATTACTGTAGCCTAATTATCCGGGCGTCACAATTCTCCTCCACTACAAGAAATCTCGTCTCAAGATTAAGAGGGGTGTAAGGGGGAAAATTTTGGTTACGAAATTATAACGATTCTTCTCGGTCATAGTTGCTCTTCTCGAAGAGGTCGTTCCATTACATTCATGTATTCAGTCCTCTGCTTCAGGTCATCATGATGAAGTCGTCGTCCTTCCTTTAGGATCTTCACCGTACTTACGAAAGGGTAAGAAGGGAAAACTCTATATTGATGGATTCTAACAAGATCGAGCATCAGACGGTTAACTCAGGGAAGAAGCATAAGTATCTCTCGATTTGAAACTTAAGAAGATATCGAGAGCAAAGTAAGAATGTACCATGAGAAGTTTCAAACGAATAGGCAATCGTTCGAGGCCTAATCAGAAGGTGAAAGGGTTTCAAGGCAACAAGAATAGGTATTGCGCCTCATACCAGAATAGATCACTAGACAGGTGGTCCGTGAATTACATACGAAGTCAAGCGCGAGGGACAACCTTGGGAACAGGTGGTGCACAGGAGAGTCAGATTTCGATCTTGTGGAACTGTGGGTTATGGGCCCACCATGTGGGTTAAAAGTAGGAAGAGGGGTGACGTCTTGCACGATCATGTAAGCAAGGTATGTCAGAGAATAACCGGCCAATTATGTTGGCAGCATCGTTGGTACCAAGGGCGAGGGACGAAGGGAACTATTTTCCCGCTCGTTGAAATGAGGCGGGCCAATAGGCAAAGTTCTCGTTTATCGGTGGTTACCGGAATATCATCAACAATAGTAACAGGACCTCGTCGACAGAATTGTACACCGAGGTGTTTACATATGCAGGAGAATATTATTGCTGAGATCATATAGATCACAAGAAACGTTAAACCAACCAATGGAATGGAAAATATGGTTATCAGATTAAACAGAACAATGGGAGGGAAAATGTGTTTAAACACATACTTCAGGGGAATATCCTTCCCAAGGACAAGCAGAGCAAGATATCCATGATAGGATATAAAGTAGAAAACACTTTAGGTAAGGGGAGAGAAATTTCATGACATTACCCATACAATGGTGTTTGGATAATTGAGCAAGAAACATTTAGCATTGTGCTTCAAATGTTCTTATTGAAAATCAGAGTACCATAGACATGCTTCGAGATGGCATTGGCAAGGTCTTCAAGCAAAGGTTAGACCTTGGATACACAAAGGATTCATCAGGAACAACTTGTAGAATGTCTTATCATTTCCTCATGGAAGAATGGATAACATTGCGAAAAGGAAACTATAACAATAGGGCCTCTGGCCAGATGTGCTAGGCATGACACCACCCTACCAGGTCATATAAAGACAATTGTCATAACTCATGGAAATATGTTCCAACCATCATATCTGACTGAGATTCAGATCTGATTGGTGTCAGGAAACCTTAGACTCGGCATGCCTGAGAAGAAAAGGTGCGACACAATTTGATGATATGACATTGTAAGATTCTCGAGAAATGAACTAAGGAAGCGAGTTCTGAAACAAGAGTTCATCATTAAACCAAGAAGAGGATGAGGGGGTGGCTGCTGGACTTAGCAACAATTCCTCGAGATTTCCAAAAGATGGATTCCCACAATCATGTGAAGGAGATAACATTTTTTCAGATCAAATGACATAATGATGTATGCTCGAGGGAAACATACTCAGTTAAACAATGGTTGAAAGGTGCACCCGAAATACGGGCTTAGGTAGTACGATCAATGTTAGAATGGTGATTTGATAATCAATGGCCTAAGGATGTAATGTTGACCGTTAACTCCAAAGCAATAGGGTTGATAGAAGGGCGGAATCCAAACAGCACCGTTCACCTGTTGGTATCCCGGTTAGAAACAACACAAGAAAGAATGGTGATGGTGAGAAGTATCACTATACCAAGAATCCTTAAGAGGTGGAGCAATTCTCACAACATCCTTGACATAAAAAGGTGGTAATACTTCAAGGTAAATAAGAACAAATGTTGGATACCAAGGAACTCAAGGTATAACACAAAACACGGACAAGTTTGTGTTGAACGGAAGGCAATAAAGTGGTCGATGATAATACAAATCATCGAGTGAAAGGATGGTATTTCTCATCATGAATTCTTGATACCCTGGAAGAGCTCAGAATACTGATGATGATCACGACACAATTGTCGAGAGATTTCATGAAGATGTAATTTGAACGATGATGACATCAAGTTGAAGGAATGATGAAGCGAAAGGTTGCTGGAACCATGAGTACGACACAAACTCAAAATCAAGCTTGGTGTTCAAGGCGAAATGATATGACGAGGAAAATCGACGTAAGCTTAGCTCATCGTCGAAAGTTGTGCTCCGGGAAGAAGGACCGGGGCATAGTTAAAATTAGCACGATCATGAAGTAACCGATCAGGCTAGGAGTGACGTGACGGAGTATTAAACGTCTCAACAACAAAGTACTAGGAGTATTGAATCACAGTGTTGATTCGATTCACTAATCGGTGTTCCCGGTTGACGACAACCCAGAACCCATGGAGTGACAATGACAAGGAAAGACATTACTTCAACAAAGTTAGTAAGATGTGGTGCAATGGCAAGACATCTTCGAGATACCGGGGGTAATACTCGAAGGTAGAACAGAATAAAGGTTGGGCAGACGTAATGATCTGCAGATGGCAAGTACTTTTAACTTGTCCGAGAATGGGATCAAAGAAGAACAATCACGGTCGGAACCACGATTGCAAAGGACAAAATCTCAGATACAAGATCAAATTATGCCAAGTGAATAATTATTGTTACAAGAAGCTATCATGATAAGCTCAACATCGTTTCCATGGGCATGAACACAAAGTTCAAGGTCGACTCCCACTTCTCCAATGTATAACCTTTCGTTTACTTCTCGCTTTCGATGAAGTTGTAGTGTTGAAATTATATCTGGCAAAACACCAAAATAGTACGACTCGTGAAAACTCTTCTGGATCACACAGATTAAGGAAGGCATAGATTCAACCCGTCGGGGCATCTTAGGAACATATACCACAAACTTCAGAAGTAATTGACTCAAGCTCGAAAGTAAAGCATGGTTGAGAAAACAGAGGATACAATTTACCAAAGGCATTATGTATCCGAGGAAACGCTCACAAGGTTGTTGAATATGAAGGACGTTGTCGGATAAAATTCAACAAAGGATCTGCTAGTCCATAAGGGATCTAATGTGAGCATCGGTACTCAACTAGAAGAAGAAAGCATGCAAGGAGATCAGATGATAGAAACAGCTGACTACTTCAAAGCTCAATTGCAATGGAAATATCATTTCCAAATCAGGGGATCAGAAGCCAACGCTCTCATTAAGAATGGATAAGTTGAATAGACTTAGGGGTACAATCAACAACAGTTTAATTTGTCGATAACCAGCTCATGTTTAAAATTTCTGAGCCAGAAGGAGGAATTCTAGGATCTGATTGAGGATTGTGAGCATTCGCAACATTTGGAATCAATGGACTCAAAATGATACTGACAAAGGCTAATCAATAAGATTACTATACTTGTGGGATTAACCATAATGCAAGCAAGCAAGAATTTCAAGAGCAATAGGTTGCTCAGGATTTTCGGAAGATCGAATGGTATTTCGAAGTCTTTTGCGAAACACATGAACAACTGGGGAGAAACATATCCTCGGTAAGTGTGAGGATTAATTTGTAGGTGTAATCAGGCGACAAGAAACTACAAGGCAGTAATCACAAAGTTTTCTCGGAGCAATAGAGAGAAGTTCGGGGTATCTTGTAATAACAAGTCCAACTGAGAATAAAGGTAAGAACGACTGGTGTATGCATTTATCCATAGTGATGTTTTGGTGGTAGGGAATTGCAAAAGCAACGGGGACAAAGTCTCGAGAGAACATCGGAGAGTATCTTCAGGATCTTTCGATGCAGCAGGCGACCATCAGTAATAAGGGGCTCTCCGGGTGGAAGTGATCACGAGATCCTAATGTCAGAGTTAGCAAAATTCGTTTAACCCGAGTAGAAGAGAGTTCAGAGTCCCGGAGTAAAGATCGAGGAGTAAAAGATCCTAATACCACCCAATGGCGACGTGGGCCCATGGGCTGCACAACCATGTTAGGAAAACTGTTTTCATCGACTAGACTCAACTTCGGCCAAGGAGTGTGGAAGGGGATTCCTACAGGCAGTCGGCTCTGATACCAACTTGTGACGCCCCCGAGTCAATCGTACACTAATCATACACGCAAATGTGTACGATCAAGATCAGGGACTCACGGGAAGATATCACAACACAACTCTACAAATAAAATAAGTCATACAAGCATCATAATACAAGCCAGGGGCCTCAGGGCTCGAATACAAGTGCTCGATCATAGACGAGTCAGCGGAAGCAACAATATCTGAGTACAGACATAAGTTAAACAAGTTTGCCTTAAGAAGGCTAGCACAAACTGGGATACAGATCGAAAGAGGCGCATGCCTCCTGCCTAGGATCCTCCTAACTACTCCTGGTCGTCGTCAGCGGCCTGCACGTAGTAGTAGGCACCTCCAGTGTAGTAGTCGTCGTCGACGATGGCGTCTGGCTCCTGGGCTCCAACGTCTGGTTGCGGCATCCGAGAAGAAGAGGAAAACGGGGGAAAAGAGGGAGCAAAGCAACCGTGAGTACTCATCCAAAGTACTCGCAAGCAAGGAGCTACACTACATATGCATGGGTATATGTGTAAGGAGGCCATAACAGTGGACTGAACTGCAGAATGCCAGAATACGAGGGGGATAGCTAGTCCTATCGAAGACTACGCTTCTGGCAGCCTCCGTCTTGCAGCATGTAGAAGAGAGTAGATTGAAGTCCTCCAAGTAGCATCGCATAGCATAATCCTACCCGGCGATCCTCTCCTCATTGCCCTGTTAGAGAGCGATCACCGGGTTGTATCTGGCACTTGGAAGGGTGTGTTTTATTAAGTATCCGGTTCTAGTTGTCATAAGGTCAAGGTACAACTCCAAGTCGTCCTGTTACCGAAGATCACAGCTATTCGAATAGATTAACTTCCCTGCAGGGGTGCACCACATAAACCAACACGCTCGATCCCATTTGGCCGGACACACTTTTCTGGGTCATACCAGGCCGCGGAAGATCAACACGTCGCAGCCCCACCTAGGCACAACAGAGAGGTCAGCACGCCGGTCTAAACCTAAGCGCACAGGGGTCTGGGCCCATCGCCCTTAGCACACCTGCACGTTGCGTACGCGGCCGGAAGCAGAACTAGCCCCCTTAATACAAGAGCAGGCTTACGTTCCAATCCAGCGCGCGCCGCTCAGTTGCTGACGTTACGAAGGCTTCGGCTGATACCACGACGCCGAGTGCCCATAACTGTTCCCGCGTAGTTGGTTAGTGCGTATAGGCTAGTAGGCAGACTCAGATCAAATACCAAGATCTCATTAAGCGTGTTAAGTATCCGCGAACGCCGAACAGGGCCAGGCCCACCTCTCTCCTAGGCGGTCTCAACCTGCCCTGTCGCTCCGCCACAAAGTAACAGTTGGGGGCCGTCGGGAACCCAGGCCCACCTCTACCGGGATGGAGCCACCTATCCTTCCAGCCCCCACATCAGAATCACTTGCGGGTACTCAACGAGCTGACCCGACTTTAGTCACCATCTGTATAGTATGTATATATGTATAGTATATACCCGTGATCACCTCCCGAGTGATCACGGCCCGATAGTATAGCAAGGCAGACTGACAAGAATGTAGGGCCAATGATGATAAACTAGCATCCTATACTAAGCATTTAGGATTGCGGGTAAGGTATCAACAACTGTAGCAACAATGACAGGCTATGCATCAGAATAGGAATAACCGAAAGCAGTAACATGCTACACTACTCTAATGCAAGCAGTGTAGAGAAGGAATAGGCAATATCTGGTGATCAAGGGGGGGGCTTGCCTTGTTGCTCTGGCAAGGAGGGGTCGTCAACTCCATAGTCGAACTGGGGGTCGCCGACAGTCTCAGGGTCTACCAGAAAGAAGTAACGGAAAGGGAACACAATAAATAACAGAGCAATCAAAGCATCACAAAGCGTAACATGGCAATACGCGGTGCTAGATGTGCCCTAACGCGGCAGTAGGTGGTACCGGCGAAAGGGGGAAACATCCGGGAAAGTATCCCCGGTGTTTCGCGTTTTCGGACAAATGAACCGGAGGGGAAAGTTGCGTGTTTGCTATGCTAGGGATGTGTGGCGGACGAATGGGCTGCGTATCCGGATTCGTCTCGTCGTTCTGAGCAACTTTCATGTAGAAAGTATTTTCATCTGAGCTACGGTTTATTTCATATGATTTTCTAAAGTTTTAAATCATTTTTAGAATTTATTTAATTTATTTAATTCAACATTATCCAGAATAGTGTTTGCTGACGTCATCATGACGTCAGCAGTCAACAGGGCATTAACTGGGTCAAACTGAGGTGTGGGCCCGGTGGGACCCACCTGTCATACTTTGTTAGGTTGATTAGGGTTTAGGTTAAACAAAATACTGTTTAATTAAACTAACAGGTCAGTTAGATTAATTAAGTAGGATTAATTAACTTAATTAATTTAGGTAATTAATTAATTAGTTAATTAGTTAAATTTATTATTATTTTTTTAATCTTTTTTTTGAAACGTTCTGGAGGTGGGGCCCTCCTGTCATTGGCCCATAGGGGAGCCTAGTGGGTTTGTGGGCGCGAGGCCATAGCCATGGCCGATGGCGGCCTCGGACGGGTGGTCGCCAGCGGGTGCGGCCAAGGAAGCGGGAGGCGGTGACGCGGCGAGAGCAGGGGCTGGCGGGTGCAGAGGGGCGTCGGAGGCAAGCACGCACGGCGTAGGGCGCGGTCGGGCGGCCGTGTACGGCGAGGCGACGGCGGGGAACGGCTCGGGCGCGATGGCCATCCAGAGGAGGCGCGACGAGCGCGGGAAGGCCGCGAGCGAGCACGACCTCGGGCGCGCGGTGACAGGGGAAGAGGGAAGAGGAGGAGGACGCTCACGGCGGGGCTGTAGGGACTAGGCAGCGAGTGTCGAGGAGGAGGACGAGGACGAGGCGACGACGGAGAGGATGCAGGCCGGCGGGGTGGCTCCGGCGTCGTGGCCTCCGGCGAGGTCCTCGGGCAGCGGCGCATCCAGCTCGGGGAAGAGGGGAAGGCG
>NC_041389.1:430226326-430238653 GCF_002162155.2 Triticum dicoccoides
TTTTCCTTTTTCTTGTTTGTTTTAGTTTTACTTTTTATTTTACTTTTCTGTTTTATCTTAGTTACATATTAATTTTAGTTTAGTAAAATATGACTATAGCCCCTAAAATAACGTTTCAGAACAATCCACTATTGTAAAAAGTTTTGGCCCGATATAAAATAGTTTAGTATTTTGTAAAATACCAAAGGCGTTTAAATAGTGGTTTTTGCTACTGTTTAAATCATTTTAGAGTATTTAAACATTTTATAAAAGTGTGGTTTCTCCAACATAATTACCTATGCATTAGTTGGATCACTCCGAACATTTTAGTTTTAATATTTGAAAACTTTTATTGTTTGATTGATTTTGAATTTGAATTCGAATCGGTTTCAAACTAACACGAGGTTAGCAACAGTAACCGAGGTGACATGGCATCGTTAACGCGGGATTACTGTAGCGTAATTATCCGGGCGTCACACCAGCGGGGACCTCTCTGCTGAGCCTAGGTCGGGCTGCGACGTGTTGATCTTCCGAGGCCGGGCATTGACCCCAGAAAGGTGTGTCCGGCCAGAGTGATCGAGTGTGTTGGAAAACATGGTGCACCCGTGCAGGGAAGGTTATCTACTAATAGCCGTGTCCACGGTAACGGACGTTTAGACTTATATCCTGATCTTATACAACTACAAATGGATACTTGAATATGTGGCTCCGGGATTGCTTTCTCGCAGGGAGTCGAGGAAGGATCTCTGGGCATTAATGTTACAACATGCTTGTTAAATTATAAACTGCTATTCTTTACTCTTCTACATGCTGCAAGATGCTCGGAGCTGCGTGAAGATGCTAGTCTTCGATAGGCTAGGCCTTCCCCCTCTATTCTGGCATTCTGCAGTTCAGTCCACAGATACAACCCTTCCATTTGATATCAATGCATACATAGTATAGATCTGATGCTTGCGAGTACTTTGGATGAGTACTCACGGTTGCTTTGCTACCCCTTTCCCCCTTCTTTCTTCTTTCCGGTTGATGCAACCAGATGGTGGATCCCTGGAGCCAGACGCCACCGCCGATGGATGCTCCTACATGAAGACCGCCGACGACCAGGAGTAGTTAGGAGGTCCTAGGCAGGAGGCCTTGCCTCTTCGATCGTTGTTGCTTTTGTGCTAGCCTTCTTAAGGCATCCTTGTTTAACTTATGTCTGTACTCAGATATTGTTGGTTTTGCTGACTCTTGTGTATCGAGCTATGTATTCGAGCCCTTGAGGCCCCTGGCTTGTAATATAAAGCTTGTATTATTTTGATTTGTGTCTAGAGTTGTGTTGTGATATCTTCCCGTGAGTCCCTGATCTTGATCGTACACATTTGCGTGTATGATTAGTGTACGGTCGAATTAGTGGCGTCGGAAGTTGGTATCAGAGCCGACTGCCTGTAGGATCCCCCTTTCCAACTCCTTGGTCGAAGTTGAGTCTAGTATTTGAAAAAGTGCTTTACTAACATGGCTGTGTGGCTTACGGGCCCACGTCGCCATTGGGTGGTATTAGGATCTTTTATTCCTCGTCTATACTCTGGGAATCTGATCTCTCTTATGTTCGGGTTAAATGGTTTTGTTAACTCTAACTCTAGGTTCTCGTAAATACTTTCTCCCGGAGAGCCTCTCACTCCAGATGATTGCTTGGTGCAACAGAAGATGCTAAAGATACTCGCCGTTGTTTTCCTGAGACCCTTATGCCATTCGCCGTTACGATCCCTACCACCGATAAATCCTTACGGGTAACTACCTACATTGCCGTTCATACCTTCATCCCCAGTTGCTCTTGTTATTACAATATGCCCCGAATTACTCTCTGTTGTCCTGAGAATCCGTTGAGCCTACTACCTTGCAGTTCTTTGCCACATGAATATCCCCAAGGGATAATTACTCGTGCTTGCCAAGTATTCGTTCACAAGATACTTTGGAATACCATCTGATCTTCTGATAATCCTCTCCAACTATTGCTCTGCTAATATTTATCTGCTTGCAGTATGGTTACTTCCATATGTCTAGTAATACACATTAGCATCTTTTGTCATCATAATTTCGAGCATTTGATTCGATTCGTTTGCGAATGCTCGCGATCATCGGTCCTATTTAAAATTCTCCCCTTGGTTCAGATGTCACTCCGGACATGAGCTGGTGTTCAGCGAATCAAGCCTTGATTGATTCCCGATCTATGTCTATTCAACTTACTTGTCTTTGATCAGAGCCTCTACTCCTGATCCCCCAATTTGGAAACCATAATTCCTTTGCATTTGAGCTTTGAATTAGTCAATTGTTTCTATAACCTGACCTCCTTGCATTCTTTCTTCTTCTGGTTGGGTACCGATACTCACATCAGATCCATTGTAGACCTCCAGGTCCTTTGTTGGGTTTTATCCAATAGGGTCCTTCATATTCAGTAACCTTGTGAGCTTTTCCTCGGATACATATTGCCTTTGGTAGATTGTATCCCCTGTTTTTGTCAACCATGCTCTGCTTCCGAGCTTGAGTTATTTATTCCTAAAGCTTGTGGTATGTGTTCCTAAGATGCCCCGATAGGTTGAACCTATGCCTTCCACAATTTGTGTGAACCCGGAAACTTCTACGGGCCATACTCTACTAGTGTTATGCTAGATAAAATCTGAACACTATGGCTTTGTCGAAAATGAGAAGTGAATGGAAGGTTGTGCATTAGAGAAGTGGGAGTCGACCTTGAACTTTGAGTTCATGCCCATGGACCCGATGTGGAACTCATCATGGAAGCTTCGTGTTATAATAATAATCCCCTTGTGATAAGTCCATCTGTTATCTATATTTGGTCCTTTGCAACTGTGGTTTCGACCATATTGTTCTTCTTTGATCCCATTTCTCGGACAAGTTAAAGTACTTGTCTTCTTCAGATCGTTTCACCTGTTCAACCTCTACATTGATATACCTTTGAGTATTCCCCTTTGGTATCTCGAGAATATCATGGAACTACATAACTTCTTATGAGTTCTTGATCAACTATTATTTCTCGCCGATTCCAATTTTCCACGGGTTCTGAGTATTTAGACACTCGAGAACACCGATAACTGATTCGAGTCTACACTTTCCTTTCCAATATTTTGTTCAACTTTTCTTGTGGCCTATCATACCTGAGCAGTGATTATTCCCTGCTTATGTAAACACCTTGGTGTACATTCTCTGTCAGTAAGACCTTGTTACTATTGTTGATGACATTCTGGTAGCCGCCGATGGACGAGAACTTTGCCTATTGGTCTGCCTCGTCTTAACGAGCAGGAAAATGGTTCTCTTCGTCCCTCACCCTTGGTATCAGCGTTGTTGCCAACATAACTGACATGTTATCCTCTGACCTACCTTGCTATCATGACCGTGCATATGTTAGCGCCCTTCCTACCTTTAACCCACATGGTGGGCCCATAACCCACAGTTCCACAGGACCGAAACCTGACTCTCCTGTACATCTCTGTCTTCCAAAATTGTTCCTCACGCTTGACTTCGTACGTAATTCACGAGCCACCTTCTTGTGATCTGTTCTGCTATCAGATGCAATACTTATTTTTGATGCACTGAACCCCTTTCACACTCTGTTTCAGACATCGAACGATTGTCCATCCGCTTGAAGCTTCTTATTGCTCCTCCTTGCTCTCGATGACTTCCTTGAAATTCAACTCGAGAGATGCCTCTATGCCACGTCGCGAGATAGCCCCCAGGTACCTATCTTGTGTTGAGCCCCATCCTTTCCAAGTCTTACACCCTACTACACCCCTTAAATCTCGGGACGAGATTTCTTGTAGTGGAGGAGAATTGTGTGACGCCCGGATAATTAGGCTACAATAAAACTCTGCTAATGATGCCACGTCACCACTCTTACTGTCGTAAACCTCGCGATGATTTAATCCCGTCTGAATTCAAAATTCAAAATCAAGGCAAACAATAAAAGTTTTCAAACATTAAAACTAAAATTTTCTATATGTGCCAAATATTGCATAAATAATTGTGGTGGAGAATCCACATTTTTATAAAGTATTTAATTGCACTAAAATAAATAAAACAGTAATAAAAACAAATAATTAAGTGCCTTTACTAACTAATAAATTATCAAACTAAAATTAATTGGGGACTAGACATTTTGTGACGGTGGACTAAACTGAAATACTAAATTAGATGCTATGTATATATTTTACAGAAACTCAAATAAAAGGTAACTAAAATAAAAACAGAAAAGTAAATAAATAAAAAAAGGGAAAAAGAAACACAAACCCCTCTGGCCCACTGGGCCACGGCCCAGCAGGCCACCAGACCGCCAGGCCGGCCTAGCCGGCCTCCCCTTAACCCCCACCCCGCCCGGAACCCTAGCCGGTCCACCCATCCCCCCCCCCGGCATGATCCCCACTCTCTCCTCCCTCTCCCCCCCGATCTGAAACGGGGGCTGGAACCAGAGGAGGCCCCGACGCCGTACGCCGCCGCCTGGTGCCGTCCCGGCCCCATCGCCGGACCTCGCCGAACGCCTCCTCCTCGCCTCCCCCTTCTCCCGATCTGCGAGCTCCGACGCCGCGCCCGACCCGCCGTACGCCACCGCCTCGTCCTCGATTCACCGCCGCCTAGAGCCCGCATAGCCGCCCGAGGACCTCGCCGGACTCCATCGACGGCGCCCTCTACCTCAGGCCCTCCCCGATCACACGATTGCACAACGACAGGCTCGATGTGAGCCTCTTCCCCTCCTCCTCTCTTCCCCGCATCGCCGCGCCCTCTACTCCCCCCTGCCGCGTGCCCTGACCGCGTCGGCCGCGCACGCGCGCCGTGTGTGGCCACGCCCCCTGCTCCTCGACGCTGGTTGCCCGCGGGTCCTCCTCGCCCGGAGCTCCCAGTCCACCCGCACGACGCCGCCCCTGCCACGGCTGCTACTGCCGCACCGCCACGGCCCCCTCGCGCGCTCGGGTCTGCCCCAGTCAAGCGCTCGCGCCCGCCGCTGCCCTTCTGCCGGCGTCCCCATCCAGCGACCCCCGTGCCTCGCTCGTCCTCGTCCGGTGCCGCTCGTCGCGCCGACGGCGCCGCCCGGGTTCGCCCGTTGACGCCGTGACCGAAACCCGTCGCCCGCGCGCCCGTTTGCCCCTGGCCCAATGACATGTGGGGCCTAGCCCCCAGGACGTTAAAAATAATAATAGTAATAATAAAAATAAATAAATAGATAATAATAATTAAATTAATTAACGGATTAATTAAGTTAATTATCATAATTAGATTAACCTAATTAACTGTTAGTTAATTAATCAAGGGCCCATCTCCTAATTAATTATCATTAGTTTAATTAATCAGTTTAATTAAAATGTGTCACTGACCAGTGGGGGTTGACCAGTCAACTCTGTTGACTACTGACGTCAGCATGACATCATGCTGATGTCATTTTTTCATTTTCGAATTAATTAAATAATTAATTAAATTCAGAAATTAATAAAATCTTTAGAAAATCATATCTTTTAATCTGTAACTCGGATTAAAATATTTTCAACATGAAAGTTGCTCAGAACGACGAGACGATTCCGGATACGCAGCCTGTTCATACGCCACACATCCCTAGCATAGCAAACTCGCAACTTTTCCCCTTCGATTCATCTGTCCGAAAACGCGACACCGGGGATACTTTCCCGGATGTTTCCCCCTTTCGCCGGTATCACCTACTACGGCGTTAGGGCACACCGGACACCACGTATTGCCTTGCTACGCTTTGTGATGCTTTGATCGCTCTGTTATTTATTATGTTCCCCATCCATTACTTCTTTCCGGTAGAACCCAAGACTGTCGGCGCCCCCAGTTCGACTACGGAGTTGACGACCCCTCCTTGCCAGAGCAACCAGGCAAGCCCCCTCCCCCCTTGATCACCAGATATCGCCTATTCCTTTCTATGCTGCTTGCATTAGAGTAGTGTAGCATGTTACTGTTCGGTTACTCCTATTCTGTTGCATAGCCTGTCATTGTTGCTACAATCATTGATACCTTACCCGCAATCCTAAATGCCTAGTATAGGATGCTAGTTTATCATCATTGGCCCTACGTTCTTGTCAGTCTGCCTTGCTATACTATTGGGCCGTGATCACTTGGGAGGTGATCACGGGTATATACTTTACATATATACATACTATACAAATGGTGACTAAAGTCGGGTCAGCTCGTTGAGTACCCGCAAGTGATTCCGATGTGGGGGCTGAAAGGACAGGTGGCTCCATCCCGGTAGAGGTGGGCCTGGGTTCCCGATGGCCCCCGACTGTTACTTTGAGGCGGAGCGACAGGACATGTTGAGACCGCCTAGGAGAGAGGTGGGCCTGGCCCTGTTTGGCGTTCGCGGATACTTAACACGCTTAACGAGATCTTGGTATTTGATCTGAGTCTGGCTACTGGCCTATACGCACTAACCAACTACGCGGGAAAGTTATGGGCACTCGACGTCGTGGTATCAGCCGAAGCCTTCTTGACGTCAGCGACTGAGCGGCGCGCGCCGGGTTGGACTGCGTTAACGCAACTTCCTTTGTAATGGAGGTTGCTAGGTCTGCTCACCGGCCGCGTGCGCAACGTGCAGGTGTGCAATGGGCGATGGGCCCAGACCCCTGCGTGCATGATTTAGACCGGTGTGCTGACCTCTCTGTTGTGCCTAGGTGGGGTTGCGACGTGTTGATCTTCCGAGGCCGGGCATGACCCAGGAAAGTGTGTCCGGCCAAATGGGATCGAGCGTGTTGGGTTATGTGGTGCACCCCTGCAGGGAAGTTAATCTATTCGAATAGCCGTGATCTTCGGTAACAGGACGACTTGGAGTTGTACCTTGACCTTATGACAACTAGAACCGGATACTTAATAAAACACACCCTTCCAAGTGCCAGATACAACCTGGTGATCGCTCTCTAACAAGGCGATGAGGAGAGGATCGCCGGGTAGGATTATGCTATGCGATGCTACTTGGAGATGCTACTTGGAGGACTTCAGTCTACTCTCTTCTACATTCTGCAAGACGGAGGCTGCCCGAAGCGTAGTCTTCGACAGGATTAGCTATGCCCCTCTTATTCTGGCACTCTGCAGTTCAGTCCACTGATATGGCCTTTACACATATATCCATGCATATGTAGTGTAGCTCCTTGCTTGCGAGTACTTTGGATGAGTACTCACGGTTGCTTTTCTCCCTCTTTTCCCCCTTTCCCTTCTACCTGGTTGTCGCAACCAGATGCTGGAGCCCTGGAGTCAGACGCCACCATCGACGATGATTCCTGCTACAATGGAGGTGCCTTCTACTACGTGCAGGCCGCTGATGACGACCGGGAGTAGTTTAGGAGGATCCCAGGCAGGAGGCATGTGCCTCTTTCGATCTGTATCCCAGTTTGTGCTAGCCTTCTTAAGGCAAACTTGTTTAACTTATGTCTGTGCTCAAATATTGTTGCTTCCGCTGACTCGTCTATGATCGAGCACTTGTATTCGAGCCCTCGAGGCCCCTGGCTTGTATTATGATGCTTGTATGACTTATTTATGTTTTAGAGTTGTGTTGTGATATCTTCCCGTGAGTCCCTGATCTTGATCGTACACGTTTGCGTGCATGATTAGTGTACGATTGAATCGGGGGCGTCACAAGTTGGTATCAGAGCCGACTGCCTGTAGGAATCCCCCTTCCACACTCCTTGGCCGAAGTTGAGTCTAGTCGATGAAAATTGTTTTACTAACATGGCTGTGCGGCCCATGGGCCCTCGTCGCCATTGGGTGGTATTAGGATCTTTTACTCCTCGTCTATACTCTGGGACTCTAATCTCTCTTCTATTCAGGTTAAATGAATTTTGCTAACTCGAACATTAGGATCTCGTGGTCACTTCCACCCGGAGAGCCCCTTCAGCCCAGATGATCGCCGGCTGCACCAGAAGATTTCGAAGTTACTCGCCGATACTCTTTTGAGACTTTGTGCCCGTTGCTTTTGCAATTCCCTACGACCGAAATATCCCTATGGATAAATACATACACTTGACGTTCTTACTTTTATTCCCAGTTGATCTTGTTATTACAAGATACCCTGAAATTCTCTCTATTGATCCGAGAATATCTTGTGCCTACTGCCTTGCAATTCTTTGCCACATGAATACCCCTACAAATAAATCCTCGCACTTGTCGAGTATCCGCTCATCCCCAGTTGTTCATGTGTTTCACAAAAGTCTTTGAAATACCATTCGATCTTCTGAAAATCCTCAGCAACCTATTGCTCTGGAATTTCTTGTTTGCTTTCATTATGATTAATCCCATAAGTCTGGTAATCTTATTGGCATCCATTGTCATTATCATTTGAGTCCGTTGATTCAATATGTTGCGAATGCTTGCAATCCTCAATCAGATCCTAGAATTCATCCTTCCGGCTCAGACGCCATTTTTAAACATGAGCTGGGTCTCGACCAATCAAGTTGCCGTTGATTGTAACCCCCTATGTCTATTCGGCTATCCATCTATGATCAGAGCGTCTGCTTCTGATCCTTCGTTTTGGAAATCATAATTCCTTTGTTATCTAAGCATCAAATTATTTCGATGTTCTATAATCCGATGCATTTGCATTCTTTCTTCCTCTGATTGAGTACCGATACTCACATCAGCCCTGTTGTGGACCGCCATACCCATTGCCGGGTTATTATCCGACAGTGTCCTTCACAACCAAAATTCTTATGAGTTCTTTACCCGATATATATAATGCCTTTGGTAAATGGTATCCTCTCCTTTTGTCAACCATGCTCTGCTTTCGAGCTGGTGATATTTACTCTTGAAGCTTGTGGTATATGTTCCTAAGAAGCCCCGATGGGTTGAACCAATGCCTTCCCTAATATGTGCAAACCCGAAAGATTTCACGGGTCATACTTATTTGGTATTGCACCAGGCAAAACTTCCCACAACTAATGTCATTTTCGAAATACGAGAGGTCAATGTAAGGTTATGCATTGAGGAAGTGGGAGTCGACCTTGAACCTTTGTGTTCATGCCCATGGAAACAATGTAGATCGTATCATTAAAGCTTCTCTTCAAATAAATATTTCCTTGGTATAAGTTTATCTTATATCTAAGATCTGGCATTTTGCAATCGTTGTTCCGACCATGTTCTCCTTTAAATACCATTTCTCGGACAAGTTGAAGTACTTGTCTTCTGCAGATCTTTGCACCTGTCCAACCTTTACTTTGATCTACCATCGAGTATTACACTCTGGTATCTCGAAAATATCATGGAACTGCATAACTTTTTATGGGTTCTTCGTCAACTGTTATTTCTCACCGATTCCAATTTTCCTAGGTTCTGGGTTGTCGTCAACCGAGAACACCGATATGTGAACCGAGTCTGCACTACGGTTCAATAACTCTAAGTAATCTTCGTTGCTTATGAGTTTATTAATCCTTCAAGTCATTCCTAGCCTGGTCGGCTATATCATTATCATGCTAAATTTTAACTGTGCTACCTGCTCTTTATTCCCGGAGCACAGTTTTCGACGATGAGCTCAACTTATGTCGACCTTACTCGTCATAGCATTTCGCCTTGAATAGCAAGCTTGATTTCGAGTTTGTGTCGTATTCGTGGTTCCAATAACCTTTCGCTTCATCATTCCTTTGACTTGATGTCATCGCCGATCGATTACATCTTCATGGAATCTCTTGACAAATGTGTCGTGATCATCATTAGCATTCCGAGCTCTTCCAAGATATCAATCGAATTCATGATGGGAAATACCATCCTTGCCCCTCGATGATTTGTGTAATCATCGACAACATTCTTACCTTCCCCCAACACAAACTTGTTCGTGTTTTGTGTTATACCTTGCTATCCAACATTTGTTCTCCTTTACCTTGGAGTATTGCCATCTTTTATGTCAAGAATGTCGTGAGAATTTTACCACCTCTTGAGAATTCCTGATACAAGTGATGCTTCTCACCATCACCATTCCTTCTTGGTCCCCGTGTTATTTATAACCGGAATGCCAAAAAAATGAACTATGATTTGTGAATTCAAAACTTCTAGCAACCCTATTGCTTGTTAGCTACGAATGATAGTTTCTTTCTTCATGTGTTGATTATTGACTCATCATTCTAACATTGATCGTGTTACTTAGTTCATATTTTGGATGCACTTTTCGATCAATGTTTAATTGTGTATGCTTTCCTCTAGCACACCATTATATCATTTGATTTGACAAATGTTATCTCCTTGTTCACATGACTATGGAAAGCCATCTTTTTGGATATCTTGACGAAATGTTGCTGAAACCATCAGCCACCTCCTCATCCTCCTTGGATTAATGATGAACTCTTGCTTCGGAACTCGCTTCCATTGTACATTTCCCGAGAATCTTACAATGTCGTCTCGTCATTTGTGTTGCACCTTTTCTTCTCTGGCATCCTAAGTCAGAGGTATCCTGACACCAATCGGATCTGAACCTCGGTCAGATATGATGGTTGGGACATTTCCAAGAGTTATAACATTGGTCTTTTATGACCCGGTAAGGTGATGGCATGTCCAGCACACCTGGCCGGAGGATCTATTGTTATAGTTTCCTTTTTGGCAAGGTTAGTCATTCTTCCGTGTGGAAATTGTAAGACTTATTTTATAAGTTGTTCCTGATGAATCCTTTGCGTATGCAAAGACCGACCTTTGCTTGAAGACCATGTCAATGCTATCTCGAAGCATGTCTATGGTACTCCGATTTTCAACAAAAACATTTGAAGCCCAATGCTAAATGTTTCCTGCTCGAGTATCCAAACACCGCTGTATGGGTAATGTCATGAAAATTCTCTCCCCTACCTAAAGAGTTTACTACATTATATCTTGTCATGGATATCATGCTCTGCTCGTCCTTCCGAAGGTTATACCTTTGAAATATGTGTTTAAACACATTTTCCTTTCCATTGTTCTGTTTAATCCGATAATCATATTTTTCTTTCCATTTGTTGGGTTAACGTTTCTTGTGATCTATATGATCTAAGCAGTAATATTCTCCTGCTTAGGTAGACACCTCGGTTTACAACTCTGTCAGTGTGACCCTGTTACTATTACTGACGACATCCTGGTAACCCCCGATGGATGAGAACCTTGCCTATTGGTCCGCCTCGTTCAACAAGCAGGAAAATGGTTCTCTTCGTCCCTCGCCCTTGGTACCGACGTTGTTGCCAACATAACTGACATGCTATCCTCTGCCATGCCTTGCTACCATGACCGTGCAATATGTCGGCGTCCTTCCTACTTTTGAACCACATGGTGGGCCCATAACCCACAGTTCCACAGGATCGAAACCTGACTCTCCTGCACCCCCCTATTCCCAAGGTTGTTCCTCGCGTGTGGCCTCGTATGTAATTCACGAGCCATCTTCCGAGGGATCGTCAAATCTGTTACCGGACACAATATTTATTCCCGATTGCTTTGAGCCCCTTTCACGCCCTGTTTCAGGACGGTTGCCTGCTCGCTCGAAACTTCCCATGAAACCTCATTACTTTGCTCTCGATATTTTCTTAAGTTTCAATTCCAGAGTTACGTTCTGCCACCTTCCCCGATGATATCGACCAGATAGTCAACCTTGTCGTTCTCCCGGAATACCCCCCTTATTCTTTCGTAAGAACGATGGAGATCCTGAAGAAAGGACGACAATTTCATCATGATGCGTTGAAGCAGAGGACTGAAGACACCAATGTAATGGATCGACCTCTTCGAGAAGAGCAAACAAAACTGAGAAGATTCGTTAGAACTTTCATAAAGAGATCTTTCCCCCTTAGTCCCCCTCTTAAATCTCAGGACGAGATTTCTTGTAGTGGAGGAGAATTGTGACGCCCGGATAATTAGGCTACAGTAAAACTCTGCTAATGATGCCACGTCACCACTCTTACTGTCGTAAACCTCGCGATGATTTAATCCCGTCCGAATTCAAAATTCAAAATCAAGGCAAACAATAAGAGTTTTCAAACATTAAAACTAAAATTTTCTATATGTGCCAAATATTGCATAAATAATTGTGGTGGAGAATCCACATTTTTATAAAGTATTTAATTGCACTGAAATAAATAAAACAGTAATAAAAACAAATAATTAAGTGCCTTTACTAACTAATAAATTATCAAACTAAAATTAATTGGGGACTAGACATTTTGTGACGGTGGACTAAACTGAAATACTAAATTAGATGCTATGTATATATTTTACAGAAACTCAAATAAAAGGTAACTAAAATAAAACAGAAAAGTAAATAAATAAAAAAAAGGGAAAAAGAAACACAAACCCCCCTGGCCCACTGGGCCACGGCCCAGCAGGCCACCAGACCGCCAGACCGGCCCAGCCGGCCTCCCCTTA
>NC_041389.1:430239032-430242823 GCF_002162155.2 Triticum dicoccoides
GTCCCGGCCCCGTCGCCGGACCTCGCCGAACGCCTCCTCCTCGCCTCCCCCTTCTCCCAATCTGCGAGCTCCGACACCGCGCCCGACCCGCCGTACGCCGCCGCCTCGTCCTCGATTCACCGCCGCCCGGAGCCCGCGCAGCCGCCCGAGGACCTCGCCGGACTCCATCGATGGCGCCCTCTACCTCAGGCCCTCCCCGAGCACACGATTGCACAACGACAGGCTCGATGTGAGCCTCTTCCCCTCCTCCTCTCTTCCCCGCATCGTCGCGCCCTCTGCTCCCCCCTGCCGCGTGCCCTGACCGCGTCGGCCGCGCACGCGCGCCCCGTGTGGCCACGCCCCCTGCTCCTCGACGCTGGTTGCCCGCGGGTCCTTCTCGCCCGGAGCTCCCAGTCCACCCGCACGACGCCACCCCTGCCACGGCTGCTACTGCCGCACCGCCACGGCCCCCTCGCGCGCTCGGGTCCGCCCCAGTCAAGCGCCCGCGCCCGCCGCTGCCCTTCTGTCCGCGTCCCCATCCAGCGACCCCCGTGCCTCGCTCGTCCTCGTCCGGTGCCGCTAGGCGCCCCGACGGCGCCGCCCGGGTTCGCCCGTTGACGCCGTGACCGAAACCCGTCGCCCGCGCGCCCGTTAGCCCCTGGCCCAATGACATGTGGGGCCTAGCCCCCGGGACGTTAAAAATAATAATAGTAATAATAAAAATAAATAAATAGATAATAATAATTAAATTAATTAATTAATTAATTGAGTTAATTATCATAATTAGATTAACCTAATTAACTGTTAGTTAATTAATCAAGGGCCCATCTCCTAATTAATTATCATTAGTTTAATTAATCAGTTTAATTAAAATGTGTCACTGACCAGTGGGACCCACTGGTCAGGTTGACCAGTCAACTCTGTTGACTACTGACATTAGCATGACATCATGCTGATGTCATTATTTCATTTTCGAATTAATTAAATTCAGAAATTAATAAAATCTTTAGAAAATCATATCTTTTAATCCGTAACTCGGATTAAAATATTTTCAACATGAAAGTTGCTCAGAACGACAAGACGATTCCGGATACGCAGCCTGTTCGTCCGCCACACATCCATATCATAGCAAACTCGCAACTTTTCCCCTCCGATTCATCTGTCCGAAAACGCGAGACACCGGGGATACTTTCCCGGATGTTTCCCCCTTTCGCCGGTATCACCTACTACGGCGTTAGGGCACACCGGACACCACGTATTGCCTTGTTACGCTTTGTGATGCTTTGATCGCTCTGTTATTTATTATGTTCCCCATCCATTACTTCTTTCCGGTAGAACCCGAGACTGTCGGCGCCCCCAGTTCGACTACGGAGTTGACGACCCCTACTTCTTGCCAGAGCAACCAGGCAAGCCCCCCCTCCCCCTTGATCACCAGATATCGCCTATTCTTTTCTATACTGCTTGCATTAGAGTAGTGTAGCATGTTACTGTTCGGTTAATCCTATTCTGTTGCATAGCCTGTCATTGTTGCTACAGTCATTGATACCTTACCCGCAATCCTAAATGCCTAGTATAGGATGCTAGTTTATCATCATTGGCCCTACGTTCTTGTCAGTCTGCCTTGCTATACTATTGGGCTATGATCACTTGGGAGGTGATCACGGGTATATACTTTACATATATACATACTATACAGATGGTGACTAAAGTCGGGTCAGCTCGTTGAGTACCCGCAAGTGATTCCGATGTGGGGGCTGAAAGGACAGGTGGCTCCATCCCGATAGAGTGGGCCTGGGTTCCCGACGGCCCCCGACTGTTACTTTGAGGCGGAGCGACAGGGCAGGTTGAGACCGCCTAGGAGAGAGGTGGGCCTGGCCCTATTCTACGTTCGCGGATACTTAACACGCATAACAAGATCTTGGTATTTGATCTGAGTCTGGCTACTGGCCTATACGCACTAACCAACTACGCGGGAAAGTTATGGGCACTCGACGTCGTGGTATCAGCCGAAGCCTTCTTGACGTCAGCGATTGAGTGGCGCGCGCTGGGTTGGACTGCGTTAACGCAACTTCCTTTGTAATGGAGGTTGCTAGGTCTGCTCATCGGCCACGTACGCAATGTGCAGGTGTGCAATGGGCGATGGGCCCAGACCCCTGCGCGCATAGGATTTAGACCGGCGTGCTGACCTCTCTGTTGTGCCTAGGTGGGGCTGCGACGTGTTGATCTTCCGAGGCCGGGTATGACCCAGGAAAGTGTGTCCGGCCAAATGGGATCGAGCGTGTTGGGTTATGTGGTGCACCCCTGCAGGGAAGTTAATCTATTCGAATAGTCGTGATCTTCGTAACAGGACGACTTGGAGTTGTACCTTGACCTTATGACAACTAGAACCGGATACTTAATAAAACACACCCTTCCAAGTGCCAGATACAACCCGGTGATCGCTCTCTAACAGGGCGACGAGGAGAGGATCGCCGGGTAGGATTATGCTATGCGATGCTACTTGGAGATGCTACTTGGAGGACTTCAGTCTACTCTCTTCTACATGCTGCAAGACGGAGGCTGCCCGAAGCGTAGTCTTCGACATGATTAGCTATCCCCTCTTTATTCTGGCATTCTGCAGTTCAGTCCACTGATATGGCCTTTACACATATATCCATGCATATGTAGTGTAGCTCCTTGCTTGCGAGTACTTTGGATGAGTACTCACGGTTGCTTTTCTCTCTCTTTTCCCCCTTTCCCTTCTACCTGGTTGTCGCAACCAGATGCTGGAGCCCTGGAGTCAGACGCCACCATCGACGATGATTCCTGCTACAATGGAGGTGCCTTCTACTACGTGCAGGCCGCTGATGACGACCGGGAGTAGTTTAGGAGGATCCCAGGCAGGAGGCATGCGCCTCTTTCGATCTGTATCCCAGTTTGTGCTAGCCTTCTTAAGGCAAACTTGTTTAACTTATGTTTGTGCTCAGATACTGTTGCTTCCGCTGACTCGTCTATGATAGAGCACTTGTATTCGAGCCCTCGAGGCCCCTGGCTTGTATTATGATGCTTGTATGACTTATTTATGTTTTAGAGTTGTGCTGTGATATCTTCCCGTGAGTCCCTGATCTTGATCGTACACGTTTGCGTGCATGATTAGTGTACGATTGAATCGGGGGCGTCACAAATTGTGACGCCCGGATAATTAAGCTACAGTAATCCTCCGTTAATGGTGCCACGTCATCACATTACTGTAGCTAATCCTCACTTGATCCAAATCATTGTTCATATTCATACTCAAATTTAAAGTCAAAATTTAAATTTGCCAAACATGAAAACGAAAATGTTCAAAGTGTGGCAAATAATCCCTGGGTGTTTGTCATGTTGGAACCAACCTCTTTTGGATTCTGAAAATGCCCCTGGAAATTATTTAGTGGTCCAACATCATATTAAATGACCTTTTCAATCTCTAAAAATGCTTGAACAACTCCTTTGGCCGTGAAACTTTTTAGGCAACACCACAATATTGTGTCTGAACTATTTGCTAAGTTTCACCCTCGACAAAAATCATTTGATGTCTTATTTCTATCCAAAACAGTAGCTATCCTTTTGATAGAAAATAAAAGTAATAAAAATTACAGAAAAGAAACCCTCCCTTTTCCCCATCGGGCCTCAACCCCGTCGGCCCACTCGGCCACCCCCACAGGCCGGCCCACCTCTCCCCGCATAACCCCCCACCACCCACAAACCCTAGCCCCGATCCAGCCCACTTCCCCTCGTTCCCCACTCCCCACTCCTTCGCCCTCTCCTCGCACCGTTTCTGGATCGAGGGGCGA
>NC_041389.1:430243268-430244054 GCF_002162155.2 Triticum dicoccoides
CCCTCTGATTTCTTCGCCGTAGGCCGCCGTCCCAAGCCGTCCGTCCTGCTCGTCCCCCGCCGCGATCGCAGCCCCAACCCCTGCGCTCCAGGCCGAGGCCGCGTGCGCGTGCGTCCACGTCGGAGGCCGCGCCCCCGCTCTCCTGCTCCGGCCGGCCGCGGATGGCCATGGCCTCGCCCTCGCCGCCCCTGGCTAGTGTTACGCGCTGCTCCTACTTTGGTGTAGTTGCAGCTGCTGCGAGCTGCTGCTCGCCCTGGCCGTCGGTGTCCCTATACATCGTGCGTGCTGAGGCCACTGCTAACTTGGTTGGGCCCCTATTAATTAGTGGGAGCTAATCCCCCTTTATTACCCGTAACGCCCGGATAATCATGCTACAGTAATCTCACGTTAATGGTTGCCACGTCACCTCTATCACTGTAGTTAATCTTGGGTTAATTCAAAACCGTTTCGAAATTCCAATTCAAGTTAATGTCAACAAATAAAGTTTTCAAAAGTTGAAACAAAAATGTTCGGACAATGCCAAATATGGCATAGGCAATTATGGTGTAGATGACACAAATTTATAAATTACTTAAATGCCCAAATTAAATAGAACAGAACACAAAGAAAAAAAAGAAAAGGAAAAGAAAGGGAAAAAGAAGAAACCCCCCCCCTTCCCCCCTGGGCCGAAAGGCCCAGCTAGCCAGCAGCCAGCCACCCAACCGGCCTAGCTCCCCGCACCGCACCCTCTCCCTGTTCCTCGGTTCCGCGCCGCTACAGGGCATGGTCGCCACCGGACCCCCTCGC
>NC_041389.1:430244064-430245712 GCF_002162155.2 Triticum dicoccoides
GCGCCTCTCCCTCTCCCCTCCAGATCCATCTCCCCCTCGTTCCCCACCGCAACCGAGCGCCCCCATGGCCTCGCCGCCGTGAATCGCGCGGCCACAGTCACCGCCGAGCCGCGCCTGCGTGTCCGTCATCACCGCCGTCGTCGACCGGTGGCCTCAGCTGGAGCTGGGGAGCCCCGAATCAACGGATCCCCTTCGCCCACATCTCCGGCTGCCGCGTTCTTCTTCATCTCCGGCGCCGACCTCTACTGCTACTAATCCGTCACGGGCCTACGTGTGAGCCGCACGGTGAGCCCTCCCGCCTCCTGCTCCTCCCCGTTATCTCCCGCACGCGTTATAGCTAGCTCGGTGTCGCGCCCGAGAGCTCACCGCCGCCGGTCGCTTCGCCGCCGTGGCCATGGCCTCTGTTGTGCTCGCCTGAGCACGTCATCGTGCTCCTGATGCTCACAGGAGCCCAACGCGCACGCGCACACTTCCTCCCGTGCCTCCTAGCGTGTTTCCCGTCGGGGACCCGACCGCGTCGCCGCCCGCGCTCGTCGTCGGTAGCCGTCCGGTGACCCTTTGGTCCCGGGCTTGTGCTGTTGTGCTCGCGCACGCGCGAAGGCTTCGCCCCGCCCTTCTGGTTGCCCTATAGCACGCCGCATCGCCCATCCCCCCTCACGGCCGAACCCCGATGTCCGCCTCTCTGTTCGCCGGCGACAGCTCTGGCGACCTTGGCATGAACCACCACCACCACTAGATGCGCCTCTTCGCGCTTGTTCGAACGGGCCCAGGCACGCGCGGATCCGTGCCCTGTGCACAAATTTCGACGAACTCCGGCGGGTCGGTGCCGTGCTTTTGGTCGCCGGTGGTGAGAGCCCACCCAACTGACGTGGCATGTGCCGGGCCCCACCCCCGGGTCACTGCCAGAGGGCCATGGGGGGTCCCGTTGACTGGAATGACCGAGTCAACATGCTGACTGGGCAGCCCAGTGGCACTGACATGCGGGGCCCATGCCATAAACGAATAAAATAAATAGATAATTTGCTAATTAATTAAATTAGTTAATTAAAACCTAATTAGACACTAACTACCGGGCCCCACCCCTAATTAGCCTATTTAGTTAGTTTTAAAGCTCTGTTAATGCCCCTGTCCATGACATGTGGGTCCCACTGGACCCACCTGTCTGGTTTGACTGGTCATCGTTCACTGTTTTGGATAATGTTAGGATTAAATTAATAATTAAAATCAGAAAATGATTTAAATCTTTGGAAAATCATATCTTTTAAACCGTAACTCGGATGAAAATACTTTCTACATGAAAGTTGCTCAGAACGACGAGACGAATCCGGATGCGCAGCCCGTTCGTCCGACACACACCCCTAACATATCAAACTCGCAACTTTCCCCCTCCGGCTCCTCTGCCCGAAAATGCGGAACACCGGGGATACTTTCCCGGTTGTTCCCCCCTTCACCGGTATCACCTCATACCGTGTTAGGGCACCCCTAACACCGTTACTTGTCATGTCATGCATCGCTATGCATCTGTTTGCTTAAGTATTTATTGTTTCTTCCCCCTCTTCTCTCGCTAGACACCGAGACCGACGCCGCTGCTACCCAGTACGACTACGGTGTTGACGACCCCACTCTCTTGCCAGAGCAACCAGGCAAG
>NC_041389.1:430245925-430253930 GCF_002162155.2 Triticum dicoccoides
CCTATTCTTCTCTATATCTGCTTGCATTAGAGTAGTGTAGCATGTTACTGCTTTCCGTTAATCCTATTCTGATGCATAGCCTATCATTGTTGCTACAGTCATTGATACCTTGCCTGCAATCCTAAATGCTTAGTATAGGATGCTAGTTTATCATCATTGGCCCTACATTCTTGTCAGTCTGCCTTGCTATACTAATGGGCCGTGATCACTCGGGGGTGATCACGGGTATATATTATACATATATACATACTATACAGATGGTGACTAAAGTCGGGTTGGCTCGAGGAGTACCCGCGAGTGATTCACGGATTGGGGGCTGAAAGGACCTTTGTCCCGACGGCCCTCTGTGTGGATCTTTGTGGCAGAGCGATAGGGCAGGTTGAGACCACCTAGGCGAGAGGTGGGCCTGGCCCTGGTCGGCGTCCGCGGTTATTTCATAATAATACGCTTAACGAGATCTTGGTATTTGATCTGAGTCTGGCCACTGGCCTATACGCACTAACCAACTACGCGGGAACAGTTATGGGCACTCGACGTCGTGGTATCAGCCGAAGTCTTCTTGACGTCAGCGACGGAGCGGCGCGCGCCGGATTGGACTGGAACGCCTACTCTTGTATAAGAGAGGCTAGGTCTGCTTCCGGCCGCCCTCGCAACGTGCAGGTGTGCAATGGGCGATGGGCCCAGACCCCTGCGCGCATAGGATTTAGACCAGCGTGCTGACCTCTCTGTTGTGCCTAGGTGGGGCTGCGACGTGTTGATCTTCCGAGGCCGGGCATGACCCAGGAAAGTGTGTCCGGCCAAATGGGATCGAGCGTGTTGGGTTATGTGGTGCACCCGTGCAGGGAAGTTAATCTATTCGAATAGTCGTGATCTTCGGTAACAGGACGACTTGGAGTTGTACCTTGACCTTATGACAACTAGAACCGGACACTTAATAAAACACACCCTTCCAAGTGCCAGATACAACCCGGTGATCGCTTTTCCATAGGGCGACGAGGGGAGGATCGCCGGGTAGGATTATGCTATACGATGCTACTTGGAGGACTTCAATCTACTCTCTTCTACATGCTGCAAGACGGAGGCTGCCAGAAGCGTAGTCTTCGATAGGACTAGCTATCCCCATCTTATTCTGGCATTCTGCAGTTCAGTCCACTCATATTGCCTCCTTACACATATACCCATGCATATGTAGTGTAGCTCCTTGCTTGCGAGTACTTTGGATGAGTACTCACGGTTGCTTTGCTCCCTCTTTTCCCTCGTTTTCCTCTTCTTCTCGGATGCCGCAACCAGACGTTGGAGCCCAGGATCCAGACGCCACCTTCGACGACGACTCCTACTACACTGGAGGTGCCTACTACTACGTGCAGCCTGCTGACGACGACCAGGAGTAGTTAGGAGGATCCCAGGCAGGAGGCCTGCGCCTCTTTCGATCTGTATCCTAGTTTGTGCTAGCCATCTTATGGCAACTTGTTTACTTATGTCTGTCCTCAGATATTGTTGCTTCCGCTGACTCGTCTATGATCGAGCACTTGTATTCGAGCCCTTGAGGCCCCTGGCTTGTATTATGATGCTTGTATGACTTATTTATGTTTTTAGAGTTGTGTTGTGATATCTTCCCGTGAGTCCCGGATCTTGATCGTACACATTTGCGTGCATGATTAGTGTACGATTGAATCGGGGGCGTCACAAGTTGGTATCAGAGCCGACTGCCTGTAGGAACCCCCTTCCACACTCCTTGGCCGAAGTCGAGTCTAGTCACTACAAAACTTTTTACTAAGTTGGCTGTGTGCCTTACGGGCCCACGTCGCCATTGGGTGGTATTAGGATCTTTTACTTCTCAACCTTTACTCTGGGGCTCTGAACTCTCTCCAACTCGGGTTAAACGAATTTACTAACTCTGACATTAGGATCCCGTTACCACGTTCACCCCAAAGTTGGATAAGCCATAGTTATTTTGTAGGATAGTATTTTGAATAGTGCCCATATTATCATTTGACTGCATTGAAACATCTTTGTTTTCAGATGGAACCCACGAGGCAGGTCGTGCGCCACACTGCGGCCATTGGTGCCTCAGGATCACCTGTTGTGCTAGCTGAGATGATGACCTATCTGGGTTATCGCTGGCACCCTGAGTACACCGTCTACGAGGAGTACCAGGACTTTAATCAAGAGCAGTACCGTGCCATCGTCCACCTCTACTCTCGGGAGTATGAGTCCACTACCGTGTTGCACACCGCTCATGGTGTTGGAGTGACCATCGAGATGGCAGTCCACGATGCTGCTCATGCTGCTCTAACACGTCTTCATGGAGAGTATCAGGCGTTGGACACTTCCTCTTTCAGGCACATTCCTATCGCATCTGACGTTGGTGCGGAGGGATACTACACTGCCGCCTACTCCACCGTCACCCGAGAGCCCTTCCACCATCAATGCCTGGTTCTGCATGCTGATGGGCTAGACCGAGCTAACAGAGCTCTTCGCCACGAGTTGTACACCACTCGTTAGCACCTTTACAGGGCTCTGACGCTGTTGCACCCCTTTATCCGGTCTGGACAGCTGCCGCGTTCTGCGATCTACCCAGCCAGGACCGTGATGCCCCACGGTGTCGGTTGGCCAGAGGTGGGAGGCTACTCTCCCGCACTTGGTCCTCTTCTGCCACCTGAGCGTCGGGTTCTACACCAGAGTATCCGCGGCCCCCAGGCCACTGACGTGGAGGACTATCCGTTGCCTCACTACCAGCTGTCAGGCTACAGCTACCTTCACAGTACCTCCTGGGACTGATGTAGTCTTGCTCACTAGTATTAGATGCATTCGCCCACGAGCCTGCGTGCCGCCTATGATGACTTAGTCTATGTACTGAACTTTGTGTACTGAACTCTATGTACTGAACTCTATGTCCGACCCCTTTTGTAAGTGATGCCGACTACTATGTGGTATCTGTCGTGCTCCCTTTCATTATGCATGTTTCATCATGAATGATTCTTGTCTATGCAAATTTCTCAATACTGAACTACCCCTGTTATATATTAGCAGGATGGTTAGACCAGCTGGTCGTGGTCGTGGCGGCAACGCCCCACCACCGCCCGAGTACATGGCTGGTATGGTCCAACAGCTCGAGATGAATCGCCAGTTCATGGAGAATGTGATGGCTCAGTTCCCTCATCCCAATATGAACGGGCAGCCAGCCCAAGTGACTCTGCAGGATTTCATGCGCCTCAACCCAACCGTGTACCATAGCTCAACTCAGCCGCTGGATGCTGATGACTGGCTCCGTGACATCACCTATGAGATGGAGTCTGCTGAAGTAGCCCCTGCCCGCTATGTCACCTTTGCTTCCTTCTTTCTGAAGGGACCAGCAACTCAATGGTGGGACAGCCACAGGCGTACTCTGCCAGTTGGGACAATCGTCACCTGGCCAGACTTTCAAGCTGCCTTCCGTGCCCGCTTCATTCCTCAGGGGATCATGGACAGGAAGAAGCGTGAGTTCCGCAACCTCACCCAGGGCAACAAAACTGTGGAAGCTTATTAGCGGGAGTTTCTAGACTTGTCCCGCTATGCTGAAGAAGACATTGCAACTGATGCACGTAGACAGGAGAAGTTCCGTGACGGCCTTCAAGCTGACATCAAGCTCGCACTTCTAGTGCATGACTTTGCCAATTTCGCCACCTTGGTGAATAAGGCCATCAATGTCGAGACTGGTCTGCAGGAACACCAGAGCTCTCAAAGGCGCAACCGTGACACGGGCTCATCTTCGGGCCCGCCCTCGCAGAAGCGTAAGATATGGATCCCGAACAGCATGTACCGTCCAAATGCACCTGCCCCAAGACAGTCTTATGCTGCACCTCGTCTGCCTACTGCTCCAACTAGGCAGCCAAGGCTTCCAGCTCCACCACCCCGAGCTCCTGCTCCCACTCCCAATAATGGTCTGTGCTTCAGGTGTGGTCAGCCAGGACACCGTGCTAGGGAATGCAACCAGAATCAGAATCAACTGGCCCTTCCAGCAGCTGGTCGTGGTAACAACCAGCCCCGCAACAACAATGCCAAGTCTTATGGCCGTGTTCATGCCAACCACGTTGATCTGAACGAAGCTCAAGACCAGCCTGCTACTGTGATGGGTACACTCCTCGTAAATTCAGTACCAGCATCCGTTTTATTTGATACAGGAGCATCGCATTCATTCATGTCAGAAGATTTGCATTCATGCATGGCATTAAAAGTGAAGACATGAACGCTTCTCTATTAGTGCACACCCCTGCGGGCCAATGTCGGACCTCCATGATTTGCAACGACGTCCCCGTTGAAATCGAAGGACTAGAATTCCTTGTCTCCCCCATCGTATTGAAGTCCTGTAGCATTGATCTCATTCTAGGAATGAATTGGTTAAAGGCGCATACTGCTTCTATGGTTTGCGCCACCAAGACTGTCCATCTGCTACACCCTTCTGATGAAATAATAAGCTACAATGCTCGTCTGGTTCAGAATGCCGAGGCAAGGCTCTATGCATTGAATGCATTGAACGCTGCACCACTCGAGGGCATTGAAAACATTCCCGTCGTGCGTGAATTCCTAGACGTCTTTCCTGAAGAACTCCCAGGGATTCGCCTTGCTAGAGCTGTCGAATTCATCATCGACTTGAAACCAGGCACCACTCCTATAGCCAAGTGACCCTACAAGATGCCGTCGCATGAACTCCTTGAGCTTAAGGAGGAAATCGACAAGTCTCTTCGCAGTGGTTTCATTCGCCCAAGTTGCTCTCCTTGGGGAGCACCTTCTCTCTTTGTCAAGAAGAAAGATGGGACAAACCGATTAGTCCAAGACTACCGTCCTATAAACCAAGCTACCATTTAGAATAAGTATCCTCTTCCTCGGATCAATGATCTGTATGATCAACTGGCTAGTTCATCAGTGTTCTCTAAACTCGACTTGAGGTTGGGTTACCATCAGATCCGTGTTCGTGAAGAGGATATCCCAAAGACTGCCTTTGTGACTCGATATGGTTCATACGAGTACACCGTCATGTCTTTTGGCTTAAACAATGCTCCAACCACCTTCTCTCGCCTGATGAACTATATATTCATGGATTACCTCGACAAGTTCGTCGTGGTTTATCTGGATGATATTCTGGTATTTTCCAAGAACGAAGAGGAACATGCTGAACATCTTCGTCTTGTGTTGGAAAAGCTACGAGAGCATCAACTTTATGCCAAGTTCTCCAAATGTGAATTCTGGCTTCCCGAAGTAACCTATCTTGGGCATGTCATCTCTAAGGATGGTATTGCCGTCAACCCTGAACGAGTCCAGGCTATTCTTGATTGGACACCTCCGAAGAACGTTAAGCAAGTCAGAAGTTTTCTCGGTCTCGCCAGCTATTGCCGTCGATTCGTCGAGAACTTCTCCAAGATCGCTAGACCTCTGACTAACCTGTTGCATAAGGGCGTCAAGTTCCAATGGACAGACAAATGTCAGGAAAGCTTCCAGGCACTCAAAGACAAGTTGACTTCTGCCCCAGTACTAGCTCCACCTGATACTAAGAAGGACTTCATCATTTACTGCGACGCTTCATGTCAAGGCTTAGGCGCTGTACTAATGCAAGAGCGCAAAGTGATTGCTTATGCCTCTCGTCAATTGCGCCCTCACGAAGAGAACTATCCAGTTCACGACCTCGAGCTTGCTGCTGTTATCCATGCACTAAAGCAGTGGCGACATTACCTTCTCGGTAATCGTTGCGAGATCTTCACCGATCACCAAAGTCTGAAGTATCTGTTTACTCAATCAGATCTGAACCTCCGTCAGCAAAGATGGATGGAGATTGTTGCAGATTTTAACCTGGGTATTTTGTATACCCCAGGCAAGGCTAATGTAATGGCTGATGCCTTGAGCCGCAAGTCTTACTGCAACCACCTCCAGATTCACAAAGTTCAGCCCTCGCTTGTTGAGGAATTCAGGAAGCTGAACCTCCATATTGTTCCTCCTGGTGCTCTCACTCCTCCTCCTCCTGAGAGCCGCAAGATGAACCTCCATGTTGTTTCCCAGGGTTCTCTCAATACCCTGGTTGCTATTCCAGATCTCGTGGAAAGCATCAAGACGCTGCAGAAGTATGACTCTCAAGCCCACAAGATTAAACACTACCTTAAAGAAGGGAAGCCCTTGTTCTTCACTGTTGATGATACTGGCACCTTGTTCTTTAAAGGTCGCCTAGTGGTCCCTTCAAAAGGTAACCTGGATATGACCCAGGAGGTTATGAAAGAAGCTCACGATACACCTTTGTCTATTCATCCCGGTAGCACCAAGATGTACCAAGACATTCGTCAGAGATTCTGGTGGTCTAATATGAAACAAGATATTGCTCGTTATGTTGCTGAGTGTGACGTTTGTCGTCGTATCAAAGCAGAGCATCAAAGGCCTGCTGGAACTCTGCAACCTATCTCTATTCCCGAATGGAAATGGGACCATGTTGAAATGGACTTCGTCACTGGATTTCCCAAATCGCAAAAAGGTAATGATGCTATTCTTGCCGTCATTGACCGGCTTTCTAAGGTTGCACATTTTCTGGCGGTCAAAGAAACGATCACTGCTAGTCAGCTTGCAACTCTCTACATGTCCAGAATTGTTTCGCTTCATGGTATTCCACTGGTTATCAGTTCAGACCGTGGCAGCTTATTCACTTCAAGATTCTGTGCAAGTTTCCAAGAAGCTATGGGAACTCATCTGTCATTCAGTACTGCGTTTCATCCGCAGTCGCAAGGGCAAGTTGAACGTGTCAACCAAATTCTCGAAGACATGCTTCGAGCCTGTGTTATTTCTTTCGGCAAGAAATGGGAGGAATCTCTCCCGTATGCTGAGTTCTCTTATAATACTAGCTATCAAGCTAGTCTGAAGATGGCCCCCTTTGAAGTGTTATATGGACGAAAGTGTCGAACCCCTCTGAACTAGTCAGAAACTAGGGAACATCCACTCTTCGGTCCGGATATTATCCAACATGCCGAAGAACAAGTACGCATTATTCGCGAGAATCTCAAGACTGCTCAGTCGCGTCAGAAGAGTCAGTATGACCGTAAACATAAGGACATGGTCTATCAACCTGGCGAAAAGGCCTATCTTCGAGTTACACCAATGAAGGGTGCTCACCGCTTCGGGATCAAGGGCAAGCTAGCTCCTCGCTATATTGGCCCATTCACTATTCTCGAAAGGCGTGGAAAAGTGGCATACCAACTAGAACTTCCGCCAAACCTTTCTCAGGTTCACGATGTGTTCCACGTGTCACAGCTCCGCCGTTGCTTCAAGGACCCAATCCGAGGAGTGGATCATGAAGTGCTCGAATTACAACAGGACCTCTCCTATAAACAACATCCGGTCCGCATTCTCGACCAAGCTGAACGCCGCACACGCCAGAAGGCGATCAAGTTCCTCAAAGTTCAGTGGTCACACCATTCTGAAGATGAAGCCACTTGGGAACGAGAGGATCGTCTGTGTGATGAATACCCCGCACTCTTTCCTGCTACCTCCTAAATCTCGGGACGAGATTTCTTGTAGTGGAGGAGATTTGTAACGCCCGAATAATCATGCTACAGTAATCTCACATTAATGGTTGCCACGTCACCTCTGTCACTGTAGTTAATCTCGGGTTAATTCAAAACCGTTTCGAAATTCAAATTCAAGTTAATGTCAACAAATAAAGTTTTCAAAAGTTGAAACAAAAATGTTCGGACAATGCCAAATATGGCATAGGCAATTATGGTGTAGATGACACAAATTTATAAATTACTTAAATGCCCAAATTAAATAGAACAGAACACAAAGAAAAAAAAGAAAAGGAAAAGAAAGGGAAAAAGAAGAACCCCCCCTTCCCCCTGGGCCGAAAGGCCTAGCTAGCCAGCAGCCAGCCACCCAACCGGCCCAGCTCCCCGCACCACACCCTCTCCCTGTTCCTTGGTTCCGCGCCGCTACACGGCACGGTCGCCACCGGACCCCCTCGCCGCCGTCGCAGGGGGATAAGATAGCCAGC
>NC_041389.1:430254262-430257696 GCF_002162155.2 Triticum dicoccoides
CCCACGCTCGCCCTCGGCCCCCGCGCCTCTCCCTCTCCCCTCCAGATCCATCTCCCCCTCGTTCCCCACCGCAACCGAGCGCCGCCATGGCCTCGTCGCCGTGAATCGCGCGACCACAGTCACCACCTCGCCGCGCCTGCGTGTCCGTCATCACCGCCGTCGTCTTCCTCATCGACCGGTGGCCTCAGCTGGAGCTGGGGAGCCCCGAATCAACGGATCCCCTTCGCCCACATCTCCGGCTGCCGCATTCTTCTTCATCTCCGGCGCCGACCTCTACTGCTACTAATCCGTCACGGGCCTACGTGTGAGCCGCACGGTGAGCCCTCCCGCCTCCTGCTCCTCCCTGTTATCTCCCGCACGCGTTATAGCTAGCTCGGTGTCGCGCCCGAGAGCTCACCGCCGCCGGTCGCTTCGCCGCCGTGGCCATGGCCTCTGTCGTGCTTGCCTGAGCACGACATCGTGCTCCTGATGCTCACAGGAGCCCAACGCGCACGCGCACACTTCCTCTTGTGCCTCCTAGCGTGTTTCCCGTCGGGGACCCGACCGCGTCGCCGCCCGCGCTCGTCGCCGGCAGCTGTCCGGTGACCCTTTGGTCCCGGGCTTGTGCCGTTGTGCTCGCGCACGCGCGAAGGCTTCGCCCCGCCCTTCTGGTTGCCCGATAGCACGCCGCATCGCCCATCCCCCCTCACGGCCGAACCCCGACATCCGCCTCTCTGTTCGCCGGCGACAGCTCCGGTGACCTTGGCATGAACCACCACCACCACTAGATGCGCCTCTTCGCGCTTGTTCGAACGGGCCCAGACACGCGCGGATCCGTGCCCTGTGCACAAATTCCGGCGAACTCCGACGGGTCGGGGCCGTGCTTTTGGTCGCCGGCGGCGAGAGCCCGCCCAACTGACGTGGCATGCGCCGGGCCCCACCCCCGGGTCATTGCTAGAGGGCCATGGGGGGCCCCGTTGACTGGAATGACCCAGTCAACGTGCTGACTGGGCAGCCCAGTGGCACTGACATGCGGGGCCCATGCCATAAACGAATAAAATAAATAGATAATTTGCTAATTAATTAAATTAGTTAACTAAAACCTAATTAGACACTGACTACCGGGCCCCACCCCTAATTAGCCTATTTAGTTAGTTTTAAAGCTCTGTTAATGCCCCTGTCCATGACATGTGGGTCCCACTGGACCCACCTGTCTGGTTTGACTGGTCAACCGACCAGTTGACCTGCTGACATCACTCTGATGTCATGCCTACGTCATCGCTCACTGTTCTGGATAATGTTAGGATTAAATAAATAATTAAAATCAGAAAATGATTTAAATCTTTGGAAAATCATATCTTTTAATCCGTAACTCGGATGAAAATACTTTCTACATGAAAGTTGCTCAGAACGACGAGACGAATCCGGATGTGCAGCCCGTTCGTCCGACACACACCTCTAACATATCAAACTCGCAACTTTCCCCCTCCGGCTCCTCTGCCCGAAAACGCGGAACACCGGGGATACTTTCCCGGTTGTTCCCCCCCTTCACCGGTATCACCTCATACCGTGTTAGGGACACCCCTAGCACCGTTACTTGTCATGTCATGCATCGCTATGCATCTGTTTGCTTAAGTATTTATTGTTTATTCCCCCTCTTCTCTTGCTAGACACCGAGACCGACGCCGCTGCTACCCAGTACGACTACAGTGTTGACGACCCCACTCTCTTGCCAGAGCAACCAGGCAAGCCCCCCCCCCTTGATCACCAGATATCGCCTATTCTTCTCTATACTGCTTGCATTAGAGTAGTGTAGCATGTTACTGCTTTCCGTTAATCCTATTCTGATGCATAGCCTGTCATTGTTGCTACAGTCATTGATACCTTGCCTGCAATCCTAAATGCTTAGTATAGGATGCTAGTTTATCATCATTGGCCCTACATTCTTGTCAGTCTGCCTTGCTATACTAATGGGCCGTGATCACTCGGAGGTGATCACGGGTATATATTATACATATATACATACTATACAGATGGTGACTAAAGTCGGGTTGGCTCGAGGAGTACCCGCGAGTGATTCATGGATTGGGGGCTGAAAGGACCTTTGTCTCGACGGCCCTTTGTGTGGATCTTCGTGGCGGAGCAACAGGGCAGGTTGAGACCACCCAGGCAAGAGGTGGGCCTGGCCCTGGTCGGCGTCCGTGGTTATTTCATAATAACACGCTTAACGAGATCTTGGTATTTGATATGAGTCTGGCCACCGGCCTATACGCACTAACCAACTAGGCGGGAACAATTATGGGCACTCGACGTCGTGGTATCAGCCGAAGCCTTCTTGACGTCAGCGACGGAGCGGCGCGCGCCGGATTGGATTGGAACGCCTACTCTTGTATAAGAGAGGCTAGGTCTGCTTCCGGCCGCCCTCGCAACGTGCAGGTGTGCAATGGGCGATGGGCCCAGACCCCTGCGTGCATAGGATTTAGACCGGCGTGCTGACCTCTCTGTTGTGCCTAGGTGGGGCTGCGACGTGTTGATCTTCCGAGGCCGGGCATGACCCAGGAAAGTGTGTCCGGCCAAATGGGATCGAGCGTGTTGGGTTATGTGGTGCACCCCTGCAGGGAAGTTAATCTATTCGAATAGCCGTGATCTTCGGTAACAGGACGACTTGGAGTTGTACCTTGACCTTATGACAACTAGAACCGAACACTTAATAAAACACACCCTTCCAAGTGCCAGATACAACCCGGTGATCGCTTTTCCACAGGGCGACGAGGGGAGGATCGCCGGGTAGGATTATGCTATACGATGCTACTTGGAGGACTTCAATCTACTCTCTTCTACATGCTGCAAGACGGAGGCTGCCAAAAGCGTAGCCTTCGATAGGACTAGCTATCCCCCTCTTATTCTGGCATTCTGCAGTTCAGTCCACTCATATTGCCTCCTTACACATATACCCATGCATATGTAGTGTAGCTCCTTGCTTGCGAGTACTTTGGATGAGTACTCACGGTTGCTTTGCTCCCTCTTTTCCCTCGTTTTCCTCTTCTTCTCGGATGCCGCAACCAGACGTTGGAGCCCAGGATCCAGATGCCACCTTCAACGACGACTCCTACTACACTGGAGGTGCCTACTACTATGTGCAGCCTGCTGACGACGACCAGGAGTAGTTAGGAGGATCCCAGGCAGGAGGCCTGCGCCTCTTTCGATTTGTATCCTAGTTTGTGCTAGCCATCTTATGGCAACTTGTTTACTTATGTCTGTACTCAGATATTGTTGCTTCCGCTGACTCGTCTATGATCGAGCACTTGTATTCGAGCCCTCGAGGCCCCTGGCTTGTATTATGATGCTTGTATGACTTATTATGTTTTTAGAGTTGTGTTGTGATATCTTCCCGTGAGTCCATGATCTTGATCGTACACATTTGCGTGCATGATTAGTGTACGATTGAATCGGGG
>NC_041389.1:430258066-430272343 GCF_002162155.2 Triticum dicoccoides
GTTAGGTTAATTAATCTAATTGCCTAGATATTTTAGCCAATAGACACTGACTGGTGGACCCCTTCTAGTTAAATAAGCTAATAAAACTCTGTCTATAACATGTTCCTATGACACATGGGTCCCGCTGGTCCCTTTTGACCGGTCAAACTGCTGACTGGGATAACCTAGTCAATGACATGCGGGTCCCCATGGCCCTTTGACTAGTCAACGGTCTCAATTGACTGCTGACTTGGCAATCAACTAGACCCCACCAGCAGCCCCTGGTGCAAATAGCTGGATACACTTCTGTGTACCCATAGCAATTTAGTCTTTATTTTCGAATTAAAAATAATTTCAGATTAATTATTAAAACTTTGAGAAATCATATAAAATAAACCGTAGCTCGGATGAAAAACTTTTCTACATGAAAGTTGCTCAGAACGACGAGACGAATCCGAATACGCGGTCTATTCATCCGCCACACGTCCCCAGCATGGCAAACGTTGAACTTTTCCCCTCTGGTTCGTCTGTCTGATAGACGTCCGGAACCGGGAAACTTTCCCGGATGTTTTCCCCATTTACCAGTATCGCCTAGCATCGCGTTAGAACACCTCTATCCCGCTTGTTGTCTTGTTATGCTTATGTTTGCGTGTATTTACTGTTTCTTCCCCCTCTTCTTCTCCGGTAGAACTCGAGACCGCTGCTGATGCCCCTGTGCTCGACTACGTCGACGACGACCCTTCTTCCGTTTTAGCGGAGCTTCCAGGCAAGCCCTCCCTTTGATCATCCCGATATCGCCCATTCTATACTCTCATGCTTGCATTAGATTTTGCTACTGTTATTGTTTGCTCCTATTCTGATGCATAGCCTGCTTTTGTACCTGCTATTGTTACCTACCTCCTTATCCTAAACTGCTTAGTATAGGTTGGCTAGTGATCCATCAGTGACCCCCACCTTGTCCTTGTTGCCCCTGCTTCATCATCGACGACTCGATCAACGTGATCGACGACCAGAGCCTGACACCTTACATCACATCACGCCCCTTTTGTCGCTCGACTCTGCAGAGCTACTATCGAGTGCCTAGGGTGATCCCTCATAACGCACTCCTGATGATAATTCTGTAGTGTAGCTATTCGGTCGTGGTCATGGAGGGTGATTTCTTCTTTCACGATTCCCGATACGACTCTGTCGTTCAACACCTCAAGTGTGAACCTCGAGGGTGGTCCCTCTTACGTTCACCTTGATGATTACATTGAGTGGAATCCTCTGGGGGTGATTCCTCGGGTTTTCCCCTTGATGTTTGGACACATGGTTACCTTGACTTTACTTGAGACTTGGTGAAAGTCGGGCGGGCCCAGAGAGCACCCGCAAGATAATGACGTGGCACGGCTGGGCATTCTAGGCCCTTGTCGTAAGTCCACGAGACGGGGCGACGGGGTCACTTTCGATCATGAGTCTCTGCTCGTCTCCGCAAGCTAATAATACACTATGGTTTGGATATTTGTTCTGAGTTGGCATTTGGCCTTTACGCACCAACCACCACGCGAGAATAGATATGGGCCTCGACGTCGTGGTATCAGCCGAAGCTTTGTTAGACGTCCAGTTCAGCAGTTCGGCACAGCTGGGCCGGCACCATCCTATAATGGTGGAGCCTGGTCCGCCCTGCTCGCAACGACCCGGAGTGCAACGGGCGATGGGCCCAGACCCCGCAGTGCTTACGAGGTAGACCGGCGGGGACCTCTCTGCTGAGCCTAGGTCGGGCTACGACGTGTTGATCTTCCGAGGCCGGGCATTGACCCCAGAAAGGTGTGTCCGGCTAGAGTGATCGAGTGTGTTGGAAAACGTGGTGCACCCCTGCAGGGAAGATTATCTACTAATAGTTGTGTCCATGGTAACGGACGTTCAGACTTATATCCTGATCTTATACAAGTACAAATGGATACTTGAATATGTGGCTCTGGGATTGCTTTCTCGCAGGGAGTCAAGGAAGGATCTCTGGGCATTAATGTTACAACATGCTTGTTAAATTATAAACTGCTATTCTTTACTCTTCTACATGCTGCAAGATGCTCGGAGCTGCGTGAAGATGCTAGTCTTCGATAGGCTAGGCCTTCCCCCTCTATTCTGGCATTCTGCAGCTCAGTCCACAGATACAACCCTTCCATTTGATACCAATGCATACATACTATAGATCTGATGCTTACGAGTACTTTGGATGAGTACTCACTGTTGCTTTGCTACCCCTTTTCCCCCTTCTTTCTTCTTTCCAGTTGATGCAACCAGATGGTGGATCCCTGGAGCCAGATGCCACCGCCGATGGATGCTGCTACATGAAGACCGCCGATGACCAGGAGTAGTTAGGAGGTCCCAGGCAGGAGGCCTTGCCTCTTCGATGGTTGTTGCTTTTGTGCTAGCCTTCTTAAGGCATCCTTGTTTAATTTATGTCTGTACTCAGATATTGTTGCTTCTGCTGACTCTTGTGTATCGAGCTATGTATTCGAGCCCTCGAGGCCCCTGGCTTGTAATATAAAGCTTGTATTATTTTGATTTGTGTCTAGAGTTGTGTTGTGATATCTTCCTGTGAGTCCCTGATCTTGATCGTACATATTTGCGTGTATGATTAGTGTACGGTCGAATTAGGGGCGTCACACCTTGCTTGCTTGTGTGCTTGTTGTTGTTTCATCATATAGGTTGCTCACCTAGTTGCATATCTAGACAACCTACTTTGATGCAAAGTTTAATTTGATAAAGAAAAGCTAGAAATTGTTAGTTGCCTATTCATCCCCTAGTCAACTATATCGATCCTTTCACTCTATAACCTAGTACAAATAGTTTTACATGAGAGTTGAACTAGCTCTAGAAACTAGTTCCAATAATTATACATTAGAGTTTAACTAGTTTGTAACCTAGTACAAATAATTTACACTAGAGTTGAACTAGATCTATAACCTACTACATATAATTTTAGACTAGATTTAAACTAGCTCTCTAACCTAGTACAAATAATTTTACACTAGAGTTGAACTAGCTATATAACCTAGTACAAATAATTTTACACTAGCGTTGAAATAGGTCTATAACCTAGTACAAATCATTTTATACTATAGTTGAACTAGCTCTATAATCTAGTTCAAATAATTTTACACTAGATTTGAACTAGCTCTATAACCTAGTATAAATCATTTTACACTAGAGTTGCACTAGCTCTATGACCTAGTATAAACAATTTTAGACTAAAGTTGAACTAGCTCTATAACCTAGTACAAATAATTTTAAACTAGAGTTGAACTAGCTCTATAAGCTAGTGCAAATAATTTTACACTAGAGTTCAACTAGCTCTATAACATAGTACAAATAATTTTACACGAGAGTTGAACTAGCTGTATAACCTAGTACAAATAATTTTGCACTAGCGTTGAACTAGTTGTATAACCTAGTACAAATCATTTTACACTATAGTTGAACTAGCTCTATAACCCAGTACAAATAAATTTACACTAGAAGTGAACTAGCTATATAACCTAGTACAAATAATTTCACACTAGAGTTGAACTAGCTCTATAACCTAGTACAAATAATTTTACACTAGAAATGAACTAGCTCTATAACCTAGTACACATAATTTTACACTAGTGTTGAACTAGGGCTATAACCTAGTGCATATCGTTTTACAGTATAGTTGAACTAGCTCTATAACCTAGTACAAATATTTTACACTAGTATTGAACTAGCTCTATAACCTAGTATAAATAATTTTACACTAGAAATGAACTAGCTCTATAACCTGGTACAAATAATTTGACACTAGAGTTGAACTAGCTCTATAAACTAGTACAAATAACTTTACACTAGAATTGAACTAGCTCTATAACCTAGTACAAATTATTTTACACTAGAGTTGAACTAGCTCTATTAACTAGTACAAATAATTTTAGACTAGAGTTGAACTTGCTCTATAACCTAGTACAAACAGTTTTGCACTAGAGTTGAACTAGCTCTATAACCTAGTTCAAATAATTTTACACTAGAGTTGAACTAGCTCTATATACTAGTACTAATAATTTCACACTAGTGTTGAATTAGCTCTTTAACCTAAGACAAATAATTTTACACTAGAGATGAACTAGCTCTATGTCGGGGAAACGACACTATGGGATCACAAGGATCCCTTCTATGGTTGGCGGGAGAGAGGGGTGCGCAAAGAGAAGGTCCAGCGATCAACGCGATGGATTTTTACCCAGGTTCGGGATGCTGAGAAGCATAAACCCTAGTCCTGCATTGAGTGTGTATTTAGTGTTCTTGGGCTTCGACTAGCTGCTATGCATGCCCAGTCCAAAAAGTTCGAATCCTTCTCCAGTACACCTTGGGCCTCCTTTTATATGTCCTAGGGTCACCATAGTGGCACAGAGAAGGTGTAAAGTAGCTACAGTGCATATGCTTATCACTGACGTTGTAGGACAAAACGCATTAAATGTGTTGCTTACGTGCCCTCTAACTTTATCGGGGACGGAAATAGAACCCGTCCCGTCTGTCACGGCCTCACCCCGTCTCGACACGCATCCAAGATAATGCGGCATGCAACTCCAAGCTGACTGGCTAGCCGCTACATTGGAGTGGTGGCAGGATCTTCATGAAGATTTGCATGCTACCATGCAGGTGCTTGCCTAGTTGGCAGGCTGGTCACTGTGCTGGAACGGTCGCAGGGCGATGGAATCTTGTTGTGTGCGAGCCTCGCTGTGGCATCACAGTCGTCCCCGGCAAGAATCTTGCCGGGGCCTTGCAAGTCGTCCCCAGTAAGGGCCTTGTCAGGGATTTCGTCCTCTAGTCTTCACAAAGATCTCCATGCCACCAGTCTTCACAAAGATCTGCCTGCTACTACGCATGTGTCCCCGAGTCTTAGTCTTGACGTTTTGTATGGTGTCAAAGCTCTCAACCTCAAGGGTGGTGGTCTTGTCAGTGCTTCGCAAGCTGCCCCGGCAAGGATCTCGCCGGGGGTCTAGCTTGTGTTCTCCTCTGTGTTTACTGGCTTGAATGTCGTCTTGTATTTTGCCTTCAACTGCCCCGTCAAGCCTCACCACAAGTGCAGCTAAAACTGCCCGTGCACAAGTAAGGGGTACAAAAAGGGACGACTTATGTACACTTACACTCTATAACCTAGTACAAATAATTTTACACTAGAGTTGAACTAGCTCTATAACCTAGTACACATAACTTTACACTAGCGTTGAACTAGGGCTATAATCTAGTGCAAATCATTCTACACTATAGTTGAACTAACTCTATAACCTATTACAAAAATTTTTACACTATAATTGATCTAACTCTATAACCTAGTACAACTCATATTACACTAGAGTTGAACTAGATCTATAACCTAGTACAAATAATTTTACACTAGTGTTGAACTAGCTCTATAACCTAGTACAAATAATTTTACACTAGAGTTGAGCTATGTCTATAACCTAGTTCAAATAATTTTACACTTGATTTGAACTAGCTCTATAACCTAGTACAAATAATTTTAGACTAGAATTGAACTAGCTCTATAACCTAATACAAACATTTTACACTGGAGTGTAACTAACTCTATAAACTAGTACAAATAATTTTATACCAATATTGAACTAACTCTATAACCTAGTACAAATAACTTTACACTATAGTTGAACTAGCTCTATAACCTATTACAAATAATTTTACACTAGAAATGAACTAGCTCTATAACCTAGTACAAATAATTTTACACTAGAGTTGGACTTGCTCTATAACCTAGTACAAATAATTTTACACTAGAGTTAAACTAACTCTAGAAACTAGTTCAAATAATTTTACAATAGAGGTTAACAAGTTTATAACCTAGTACAAATAATTTTACACTAGAGTTGAACTAGATCTATAACCTAGTACAATTAATTTTAGACTAGATTTGAACTAGCTCTATAACCTAGTACAAATAATTTTAGACTAGAATTGAACTAGCTCTATAACCTAATACAAACATTTTACACTGGAGTGTAACTAACTCTATAAACTAGTACAAATAATTTTATACCAATATTGAACTAACTCTATAACCTAGTACAAATAACTTTACACTATAGTTGAACTAGCTCTATAACCTATTACAAATAATTTTACACTAGAAATGAACTAGCTCTATAACCTAGTACAAATAATTTTACACTAGAGTTGGACTTGCTCTATAACCTAGTACAAATAATTTTACACTAGAGTTGAACTAACTCTAGAAACTAGTTCAAATAATTTTACAATAGAGGTTAACAAGTTTATAACCTAGTACAAATAATTTTACACTAGAGTTGAACTAGATCTATAACCTAGTACAATTAATTTTAGACTAGATTTGAACTAGCTCTATAACCTAGTACAAATAATTTTACACTAGAGCTGAACTAGCTCTATAACCTAATACAAATAATTTTACACTAGAGTTGAACTAGCTCTATAACTTAATACAAATAATTTTACACTAGGGTTGAGCTAGGTCTATAACCTAGTACAAATAATTTTACACTATAGTTGAACTAGCTCTATAACATAGTATAAATAATTTTGCACTAGTAATGAACCAGCTCTATAACCTAGTACAAATCATTTTACCTTAGAGTTGAACTAGCTCTATGACCTAGTACAAACAATTTTAGACTAGAGTTGAACTAGCTCTATAACCTAGTACAAATAATTTTAAACTAGAGTTGAACTAGCTCTATAACCTAGTAAAAATAATTTTACACTAGAGTTGAACCAGCTCTATAACCTAGTACAAATAATTTTACACTAGAGTTGAACTAGCTCTATGACCTAGTACAAATAATTTTAGACTAGAGTTGAACTAGCTCTATAACCTAGTACAAATAATTTTAAATTAGAGTTGAACTAGCTCTATAAGCTAGTACAAATAATTTTACACTAAAGTTGAACTAGCTCTATAACCTAGTACAAATAATTTTACACTAGAGTTGAACTACCTCTATAATCTAGTACAAATAATTTTACATTAGAAATGAACTAGCACTATAACCTAGTATAAATAATTTTACACTAGTATTGAACTTGCTCTATAACCTATTATAAATAATTTTACAGTAGAGTTGAACTAGCTCTAGAACTAGTTCAAATAATTTTACACTAAAGGTTAATTAGTTTCTAACCTAGTACAAATAATTTTACACTAGAGTTGAACTAGCTGTATTACCTAGTACACTAGAGTTGAACTAGCTCTATAACGTAGTACAAATAATTTTACACTAGAGCTGAACTAGCTCTATAACTTAGTACAAATAATTTTACACTAGCGTTGAAGTAGGTCTATAACCTAATATAAATAATTTTACACTAGAGTTGAACTAGCTCTATAACCTTGTACAAATAATTTTACACTAGCGTTGAACTAGGTCTATAACCTAATATAAATAATTTTACACTAGAGTTGAACTAGCTCTATAACCTTGTACAAATAATTTTACACTAGAAAAGTAGAAATGAACTAGCTCTATAACCTAGTACAAATAATTTTACACTGGTAAACCTTATGTCATGCACTTATGGGAAAATTACTACTGCGCTTGGAGGCCCAACACGAGTCTAAAAGAATAAAGTTGTGTAGTAGACATCAAGGGCCGTCGGGAAAAACATGTCCTTTCAGCCCCAATCCGTGAATCACTCGCGGGTACTCTACGAGCCGAACCAACTTTAGTAACCACCTGTAATGTATGTATGTATGTATGTATGTATATACCCGTGATCAGCTACCGAGTGATCACAGCCCGATAGTATAGCATGGCAGACACAAGAATGTAGTGCCACTAATGATAAACTAGCAACCTATACTAAGCATGTAGGATTGCAGGTAAAGGTATCAACAATTGTAGCAACAATGACAGGCTATGCAACAGAGTAGGAGCTATCGAATCAACAACAGTAGCAAATCTAATGCCAGAATAAGAGAGAAGAGAGTGGGTGATATCTGGTTGATCAAAGGGGGTTTACTTGCCTGGAAGCTCAGTCGAGAGGGAGGGGTTGTCAACACCGTAATCGTACAGGGTAGCTGCGGCGTCAGTCTCAGTGTCTAACGAGAGAAGAGGGGGTGAAATAAATAAATATAATGCAAACATATACATGATGACGCATGGCATGACAATGAGTGGTGCTAGGTGTGCCCTAACGCGGTAATAGGTGATATCGGCAAAGGGGGAATCATCCGGAAAAGTATCCTCGGTGTTTGGCATTTTCGGACACATGGTCCGAAGGGGGACAGTCACAGGTTCGCTATGCTAGGGACGTGTGGCGAATGAACAGACTGCATATTCGGATTCATCTTGTTGTTTTGAGCAACTTTCATGTTCAAAGTATTTTCATCTGACTAACGGTTTATTTTATATTGTTTTCCAAGTTTTAATTCACTTTTAGAGTTAATTTAATTAGAAATTGCAATTACGATGTCAGTGTGATGTCATCATGATGTTAGCAGGACCAAAGGTTGACTAGGTCAACCCTGGCAGGTGGGACCCGTTCGTCATTAACTATTTATTTAATTAACAACTAATTAGCCCAACTAAACAGATCAATTAGGTTAATTAACTATAAACAGAACTACTTAATTTAATTAGTTAATTTTTATTATTGTTATTTTTCTAACCGTTCTAGGGCAGGGGCCCACTTCTCATAGGCCCAGGGGCGGGCCCCAGCTGTCATAGGCCCCTGGGGCCATAGTGGGCGTGGGCGACGGGCACAACTCGAACGAGCGACGGCGAAACGGGCGCCCATAAACGGGCGAACCCAGGCGGCGGCTGCGGCGGCCGACGACGGCGCGTAGCGAGCGAGGCGACGGGCAGGGGTCTTGGCGCAGTGGAGCAGCGGCGCGCGAGGCATGGCGGCAGTCGGGTGAAGAGGGCATCGGTGACGCTAGGCGACCGGCGACGCGGTGCGCGGTTGCTGAAGCAATAGGCAGCAGGGGGAAACGGCCACGGGCGTGGCGAGTGACAAGGCGTCGGGGGCGAGGCCACGGCGAGGCCACGGCGAGGCAGGCTTGAGCGGAACGGCAGACGGCGCGACGGGGCAAGGTAGGCGGAGCGGGAGCGGGACGGGTCGCTGCGGTTGGCGGGCGCAGGGTACAACGACCAAGCACGAGGGCGCGAGCGCGAGGGCGTGCGGTGGTGCGCCGAACGTGGAGAGCAGGGCCGCGGTGTGGCCAGCGACGGCTACGGGGCGTGGCGGGCGCGGTGGGGCTCGGCGAGCCCTAGGCGTGGTATCTGCGGGTGAGGGTCAGGGGCGCGCGACGACGCGGTGGCCGGAACGGGCGATGGAGATGGGGAGAGGGGGAGGCGCTCACGGATGATGCAGGGGATCGGGGCGGCGAGGCGCGATGCGACCAGCGAGGAGGTGGATGAGGAGGCGAGGAGGCAGTCCGGGCAGGTGGCTCCGGAGACAACAGTCCGACGACGGGATCCGGGCGGCATCGAGCGGCGGCGTTGGGCCAATGCATGAGTGCCCCGATCCGATTTGGATCGGGGGGGAAGAGCGACGTGGGGGAGTGGAAGCGAGTGGGTTAGGGTTTCAGTAGTAGGGGGTTGTAGGCGTGGTTGGGCCGGGGGAGAGCTGGACCGGCCTGGGGGTGGGCCAGCTGGCCCACTTGGCCCAGGGAAGAGGGGGGTCTTTCTTTTGTTTTGTTTTGTTTTTCCTTTTTATTTATTTTTCTTTTCTATTTTCTTTTAGTTTCCTTTTATTTTTGTTTCGGCAAAATACCAAAATGGCACCTAATTTGATGTTACCAAATATGCCACTGCCACATGAACTTGCTACTCAAACTAAAATAGTTTCGTAACTATTTAATATTTAAAAAATATTTAAATAATAGTTTTGCAATAGTTTTATTCATCTTATAGTATTTAAATATTTTATAAAGGTGTGGTTTCTCCACCATAATTACCTATGCATTATTTGGTTCATTCCGAACATTTTAGTTTTAATATTTGAAAACTTTTATTGTTTGCTTGATTTTGAATTTGAATTTGAATCTGTTTCTAATCAACGCGAGTTTATCAGCAGTAACCGAGGTGACGTGGCATCAATTGCAAAGGTTCACTATAGCTTAATTATCCGGGCGTCACATGAACACTTCACTAGAGCTTGCAAACAAAAAAAACTTTAGATATCAAATATCTTTTAACCTATGTTTGTTTCTGAAAACAATTTTCATTTCCAAGAATATCACATAATTATCCCAAACATTTTGAAGTTTCGGTTTCTCATAAGCAAGCAAACCATAATGTAATTCTAGCCTTTTGGATTAAAGGACATGAGTCTCGTCATCCATAGCATTAGCAAGAGAGTATTGTAAACATGCAGTGGGACAAAATCCTTCTTGGCATTTTTAGAGGACGTTCCTCTCAATCATAAATATTCAACAAGATAAATAACATCTAATCAATTTTAACAACAAAGGTGGAACCATGAGCCATAATTCTACAACTATAATGTCAGCTACACATAGAATTTGTCCATAATTAATTTGCACTAGTGATTAAACTTAATTAACTCATACATAATTGTGCTCCCACTCAAAGCAATATCTCCCATAAATGATTTTAAGTGATTCACGACCCTGATCTGATTCACAGCTATTGATGTGGATATCACTGATGACGTGAACTTCAACCGGTACGCGAATCTTTGCCGATCATATCTCCATATGACTCTTGTTCATCTTTCGATGTTTCATGCTCCGAGCTCAGAACAATTCTTCCAGAACTTTGAGACAACCAAGTGCTATCTGCATACATGGTCTAGCCATCCCCGTCTTACACCTCACAACCCGTTTGTACTCATGTGCACATGATGCACTCCAGAATGCTATGTGTTATAAACGAACGCAACACTTGGAAGAGCACATTTTAACTTGATATTTACTGTGAGAGATCACCCTAATAATTGACTACTATGCAATCAAAGGGTGCAAACAACAAAGGGATAAACATCTTAGGCAATTCATAATAGTGTTATATGGTATAGCCCTGGGCGCCGGGAAGTCTTCACGGTCTTCTTGAATCTTTAGTTGAAACATCGTCGTGGCGGTAGAAAAATCATTGCATGGCAGCCGTTTCAAAAACGCTGCCATGGCGGCAATTTCAGTAAACGTTGACCTGACAACTGTTTCAAAAACGTTGTTGTGGCACCAATTTTAGAAAACGGTGTCGTGCCATGAAAATTTTAGCACCTCCTCCCGGTGCCTAGTGAAGCTCCGAGTCTTCCGTGTACACTTGCCACCATCACCTGTAACCTGTAGGCTATCTCTACATCTATTATATTATAAAGTGGCAATCCCGTGGCTCGAGACATCATGCCGTGATGTGCAGGCCACTTAACATTACAACATATAATCAACTCACATATAAACTCATTATCATGATGAAGGCTATGCCACATCATATAAAAACTTGCGAAATCAAGTTAGACGTCCTCTAACCGGTTTGAATTTTTTTAATTACGTGGCTTATAGGGTTTCCGGATAACACTGGCTACCTACATACATAATCAAGGCGATAATTCTTGTTGCTAGATTAACTTTTGAGGTGTGTGAGGGAAGGGACTTAATTAAAAATCTCTAGCCCCACACTAAACTAGTCAAATATGCATGACCCCCTAGAAGATCGTTCATCTTCATCGCCCTGTTGTGTTTGCAACGGTTCACTATTCTTGACTATGATGAAGCCCAAAGAACTATTAGCAGATCGTCGACAGCAAGAGCCGATTGATTGTCAGAACTTTGTACAAAGCTACATCATGCCACCACTGAACTGAACCGAAGCAACACTCGAGGGAAACATAGCAAGAACATCAAACCCTCACATCCACATGTGATCTAGATCAAAACATGCATCTACTCATAGAACCACTTATGATGCCACCACTGGGAAACGTAGTAGAAAACAAAAAAATGCCCTACGATCATCCAGGAACAATATGAAGATGCATATAAGGTTTGGATCACGATCATTCCAACTCTAGAGTGTAGCGGCAAAAGACGAGTCGGTGTAGACCGTACTTGGAGTCCCTCGTACCGTAGATGAACGATCCCGTGAACTGCCCACGAATGATCCCTCGTACGGAAGACCGAAAGCACAACCTCTCTTTTGGGTATCTACTAATTATTAATGAAGTATATTAAAAATAATAAAGATGTATAAAAGATTCTGCTATGTGGTATATGATGAGCGGGAGTACATACTTCCAGGAGTACACAACCTGGCCTCCCTGGCCTAATGCAGCAACAACAATGCAAATCGTATTCCTTAATGGAGGCGTCATATTGATGAGTACACTCCTTTACCACTCACCAACGTGTATTTGCTATTGCTTGTGGACATTCTCTTGGTAGCACTTGGCATAGAGACCATGTATTTGTGGTTGGCAACCTACCATAACATGCAATTTCCATTTTTCTTTTTAGGGGTGTACAGTCGTGTAATACGTGGCTATATGCACCCTTAGTTGGCGCATAATTTAGAGGTAATGGATGTTTCACTTTATAAGAAAAACATTTATAGAAAGCACTATGGGAAACAACTTTGTTTGTATCACTTTCTGGGTGCGCCTCAGAGTGACGATGCCATGCCCTCGAGGTGTACCAGCGGAAATAGGATTTAGCCCGTTGGCCACGGGTGGCCCAGGCTCACGATGCACACTGGAGCGCATCATCAAACTTGACGTACAAGAAAAGACATCTAGAAGACCCGGTGCAATCTTGTAGGATTAAGCTAGATCATAACCTACCCGGATACATGTAAACCCTAGCCTCAGCCCCCTATATAAGGCAAGAGAAGAGGCATCTGTGCGGCCCTCTTCGACCTTTCCATAGCTACCTGATCCTAGCGATCTCACCATTGCACACCAAACCCTAGTTCTCATACGAGGATATATCCATATTACACATCAAAGTAGGTGTAGGTATTACCGTGATAGTCAGGGCCCGAACTTTGGTAAAAGTTTTGTGCAGTGCCCCATCATGAATACTATCGGGTTTATACCACAACACATAGTGACAATGCAAAAGGCTTGCGGTGGCGGTGAATGTCATTGCATTTGAAAAAAAAGAGAAATGGCATGACACTAAAGATAGAAGTCTGGTAAATTATGGGTTCTATAGTCATAGTGCATAAACAATTATTATAGTTCTTTTGAGTATATAGTCACAACATGGTTGTAAGGTTTCATAAATCCCTATTCGGTCCCACCCTAACCGAATATGTGCTTCTGTCAATTTTTCTTTCTTTCTAGTGCTTCACATGCATGAATAACTATTATTACATAGCTTTTGAAAGCGCCCGCAGACATGTATTTTATACGTAAAACTTTTTGTCCATGAGATAATGCGCACACAACTGTCTAGGATGCACAACTAGTTGCACAGATTCTTAATACAACACATTGATTCGACATCCTGACATCCTATGCATGATCCACCGACATGACACGGTTTTCTTATGAGAATCATAAATTCACAATACCAACACATGACAAAACATCATAAAAAACACATAGAAGATATACTAAAACAACACATACACTTGTGTTCTTTCTCATCCATCCTTGTTCATATCCGCTCTGTCGTGCGGTCTCCTTCGTCACTTTCCCTTTTTGTCTTTCTTGCATGGTTGCCCTCTCTCTTCTTTGCCGTCCCCCACTTCCACGCGTCACAGATCTGCCACCACTGGTGGCATCAAGTCGGGACTATTTGTTAGGCATTTTCTTTGAGTCCAAGACACGCCGGCATTGAACAATTGGCTATTAGGTCGCCGTTGAGGTTAGCCGGTCATCAACCCCTTCTTCATCCTCTCGGCTCCCAAGAATTCCTTTTGAGGGGATACTTAGTTTTTTTTTGTTTTTGAGACAGAGCATTCCACGTTTTCTTTAGAATGAGCCACGTTTGAGAAGGCATTCATCGGAGAGAAAAAGAGAAGGCATTCGGTAGTTATTTTTTCTTCTGAGCATTAGGCATTCGGTAGCTAGTTTTGTACAGAAGAATGCAGCCGGTTCAGGCCCATGGCCCAGCCTCAAGAATGACCTAAAATTTCTGCACGCCGCCGCCGCGCCGCGCCGCTACCCCTGAAACAGCCAAGGAAACCCTTGCCCCATTTCAAACTCGCGAAACCTCCCGAATCCGAGCGAACGCCGCACCAAACTTGAAAATTTTGGCCTCACAACGGGCGGGCTCCCGACGCAGCCTCCCACTTTCCTCCCGGTTTAAATTTCAAACCCCCCTCATTCCCCACAGGCAGA
>NC_041389.1:430273226-430331956 GCF_002162155.2 Triticum dicoccoides
CTGCTGATCTGACCATCTGTCCGATCCGCCGCCACCCATGGCGATGGAGTGCGACGACTGGGGCGACGGCGGCGGCGACATGAACGCCGTCCCGGACGGCGTGGTGCAGCACATCCTGTCGATGCTCAGCAACGTCCGCGACGTGGCGGCGTGCGCCTGCGTCTGCCGCCGCTGGCGCGACTGCGTCCCCTACCTCCCGGCGCTCTTCTTCCCGCGGAACGCCTTCGACGCCGCCGCCGTGGGCGGGGGCGCCGCGGACGAGGCCATCGGCCGGATGGTGGCCGCCGTCTCGCGGCTCAGGGAGCTGGTCATCTACTGCCCCTTCTCCATGGCCCGCCTCCCCGCTTGGCTCGCCATGCGGAGCGCATCGCTCCGGGTGCTCGAGCTGCGGATGGACGCGGCCGCCGACAAGGAGGCGGCGGGCGGCGGTCACCTGGACTGCGTCGCCCTGGCGACGGGTCTGGAGGAGCTGAGGCTCTGGGGGGTGCTGATGACCAACGCGCCGGCGTGGGGCCGGCTGCAGCAGCTCCGCGTGCTGGAGATCGTGGGCGCGCCGCTGCGGGATACCGCGATCACGGAGACCGTCGCCGCGTGCCCCAACCTCACCGACCTGTCGCTGCTTGGCTGCGACTGCTCTGGCGATGTATCCATCCAGCTCTCTATGCTCCAGCGGTGCCGCCTCGACTTCCTCGGCGGCGGCAACTGCTCGCTCTTGCTCTCCGCGCCCCGCCTCGAGTCACTCGAGGCCCAGGGCTTCACCTGGATCAGTCTGCGGGGCGGCCACAACCTCCGCCGCCTATCGATCGCCAAGAGCACAGGTGCGCAGCATACCTCGAAATCGAGATCGATTTCGAATCATCTGCCGCATCGTCATAACTTTGCAAGATTGTGTTGTCCGGATGCAATAAATCATGTCGTGAATTGTGATGAAAATGATGCAGGGAGGGTGTATAAGGTGGACACCGGGAGGCTCCCAGATCTGGAATACCTCTCGCTGCGCGGTGTCCAGTGGAGCTGGGCCGCCGTCAGCTCGGTGTTGCAGTGTGCGAGCGAGGTGAAGCACCTTGTGATGAAGATTGAATTCTGCGGTGATTTTGATGTGCTCCAGCCGTTCCCAGAGATCGATTTGGTCGATTTCTTCAACGGCCACCCCAAGATCACCAAGTTTGAGATCCATGGTGCCATGTTTGCTGCTCTGTGCCAGAAAAACAGCCTGAAAAACGTGAGTGGCACGCCGCCTTTATTGCTCTATTGTAACATCATATACTAATATTAGCATGACTTGTGTGACCATGGTTAATTCCTGTGATTTCTCAATGAAGTTGGATTCAAGGTTCTGCATCCCTTGCTTGGAAGAGCTTTTGATCACGGTGCGCTCGCCTCTCAATGCTGAACAGAAGCTGAGCACTCTTGAATCGCTTGTGAAGTACAGTGTCAAGCTCCAGTCAATGGTCATCCGAATCTCACAGATGAAGAATTGCCATGATGCTGCTGACGATTTATTTGAGGAGATATGTAAGTTCAAGTACATCAACTACAGGAAAGTGCGGATTGAATAAAAGGAGACCCTGTGATTTATTCTTCAGTCAATTTGATTGAGGACTTCATTTTTTTACCATATTCCCTGATTTTGATTGTTGTCATTACTGGAGGATGCATGTTTAGCCCTCTTGAATAACTTTGGAGTTGTGTTGTCTAGTTGATTGATATTCATCTAGTCGATGGTTTGATGACTAGAACTTGTTGAAACAATTTTGGTTAAATAATTGAGGACTTCATTTTTCCTCGTCATATACCCTGCTTTGAATTATCCACATTGTTGATGGAGGATGCCTTTTAGCAATTTTAAGTAATTACTAAAGTTATGTTGTTTACATCATGTATTCATGTTCATCTGGTTGATAGTGTGGTGACTACTCCTCCTGATAAGACTATTTTGATTTGGTCGATGTACTTGGAAGCTCCTCAAACATTTCTATCCTTATTGAACAATTTTGTGCATGGAAACTCTTATACATGAACATCAGTGTGTGTATTAACTTGATTCTTTTATTTTTCACTATTTATTGATTTACCAATTTAGATCCATTGAGATGACTTTACATTCCATGGCTGTTTATTTTGGAACAATTTAGATACTTGTGAATTTAGTATATTTCTGTTAGAATAGTTTCTCCGTGGTCTGCGATGAGTATATGCTTACCACTAGGGAAGTCTCTACGGAATACCAAAAGAGTAATGTGTACTCCCTTTGTTACGAAATACTTGGAAGTTTTAGGTTTGTTCCTAACTCAAACAATTTTAAGTTTGACCAAGTGTATAGAAAAAATATTCTAACATCTAAAACATCAAATTATTCTCAATGTTTTATCATAAATATATTTTCGTACTATATATGGTTATTATTGTAGATGTTGGTATATTTTTCTATAGACTTGGTCAAACTTAAAGTTGCTTGACTTGGGATAAACCTAGAACTTCAAATATTTTGAGACAGGGGAGTATATTCTACCCAGGCATCACTCCAATTAAGTAACAATAGCCCTGTGGTTGGTTTTGTTGTTCTGTCAATCATTGGTAGTAATCACTTGGATACCACCAAAAAGATGTGAATTCAGTTTTGATTTTGAATTATGCAACAATATTAAAACATCGAATCTTCTGGATTACAATTGCACTCCAATTTAGGATATAAATAGTTTTGTGCTTGGTTTTGCAAAAGAACAAAAAAACTATCTATTGTAGGTGGTGATCGGTGGTCACCACCAAACATATGTAGATTTAGTTTTGATTTTAAATTCCACAAATGAATTAAAGTTCACATACTGAATGGTAATCTCCCAAATTATAACTGTACTCTAATTTAGGAAACAAAATAGCTCTATGCTTGTTTCTGTTATATCTTGTCAATTATTGGCGGTAACCGTTGGAATTCCATTAGAAAAGATGTGAATTTAGTTTAGGTCTTGAATTCTGTAGCCAAATTAAAGTAGTCACATATTGAATGTTGAATCTCATGGATTCCAACTGTAGTCCAGTTTAGAAACAGAATGGCTGTCTGTTTGGTTATGTATTTTATTTGTCAATTATTGGAGGTAACTGGCCAGATACCACCAAAAAGATGTGAATTCAGTTTTGGTCTTTTTCTTTTTGTGGGGAATTCAGTTTGGTCTTGAATTAGGTAGCTAAATTAAACTAATCAAATGTTGAATATTAAATCTTTGTGTTCCAATTATGCTCTAGTTTAGGAAACAAAATAGCTTTGTTATGATCCTTTTTCGCGTTTATGTTTTGTGCTAACTGCTCGTCAAGTGGTGTTGGCGGTAACTATTGGAGTGCCGCCAAAAAGTTGTCAATTTAATTTTTATTTTTAATTTCGTAACTGGATTAAACCAGTCACGCGTTGAACCTTTTTTTGCGGGGGTCACACATTGAATGTTGAATCCCTTGGATGCCAACTATATTTTGGATATCTCTGTTCAACATATCAAATCTTCATAAAAACGTCCCCTACTGACCAGGTGAGCCCTTCACTCAGTCCAATAGAGAAATGCATACATAAATGATGATACATTTTCATGAAAAAGTTCTACTAGCAATAATTGGTTTACACCTCAACAAAAATAATACAAGGTGCAATATTGAAAGTTTTTCTCTCTCTAGCAATATGGCCCATGTTAAAAAAAATTGCATCTCTATTCCCCCATCTCTGCAACATAGCAGCAAAGAGATGAAGAAAATCCATGATATCCACCATTGGGTCCGCTGTTTCGCCGTCCACAGCTGCAGCTTTAACTATAATGGAAATTTGACCGCCAAAAAATATACATCAGCAGATGAAATTACTGACCCATCGGCTCGTAGGTGTATTACTTTGCACCAGTTATCCCGAATTTCTACCGTAAAAGGAAGGTATTCTGAAATTCTTCCTTTTGTGAGTATTCCGCACTACCTCCGCAACTAAACATAAGACGTTTTTGAACTGCAAACACGCCTTATATTTAGTTATAGAGGGTGAATGTGCTTATAGTTAAGCTCGGCTCAAACCTCCGAGCTGAATCGGAGGGCAAATGGAGCCACAACTCCACGGCCCTGGAGAGAATTACCCCTACTTAAGCTTTCTTCTCTTTCTTAATTGACACCCTTTGCTGGTCAATCTTTTGCTTCTTTGCCTTCGAAGTAGCGAACAACTCGACCATGGATTTTCTGAGCCGGCCGGGCATTTGGCTCAGGTTTCTGCGTCAAAGGGGAAATGATCATGGATTCACCAATGCAAATGATCATTCCAAGAGTGAAGTCAGATGAACCATGGTTCCTGTTCACTCGAGCATGCTCTCTAGCTTCGCGATCAAATTAACGTACCTCGCTCACCGACTCCATCATCTTGATATGCTCCTTTGATACGTGTTTCACCTGGCAGATAATTCAACGGCCGGTAATACACTCTCATGCTAAACAAAAGACACAGAGTAATTATTCGGTGCACGTACGTACCTTGCTCAGGATGTTCCAAAGAACCCCTTCGGTGCAAGGCGGAGTGGTGAGGGAGCCGTCGTATCTGTAGTAGCTCGAGGCCTTGTCGACCCAGACGGACGGATCAACGGGCTCCTTCACATCCTCGTTCTCGTTGTACTTGCCGGCGAGCCTCTTGAAATATGGCGCCAGCTTCATCAACATACACGCATATGTTATGTCAGCAAATTAAAGCTCACACCGTGAATTTTTGCATGGGGAGGCACGTACGTACGTACATCAGTCAGCGTCTTGTCGGGGTCGCCGGCCTCTTTGGTGGAGTAGAGCACGGAGACGACGGCGCGCGCCTTGCTGGAGTCCTCGTGAACCATGTGCAACTCCATGTCGAACCTGTCCTGACACCGCTAGCCAGTAAGTGCGTCTACAGCCGGACATTACTAATTTGAACCTTCAAACGCCCGCGGACACAACCGGACAGTAACCGGAGTGTACGTTTTGACTCCTCATATTTGCTGTCAAATAACCACGCCCCTCAAATTCTTCTATCATTTTCCCAGTCATTCCGTCGAGCACATTGCGTGCGAGCTCGCAGTGTACGTACGAGGCCAGCGGCTGCGCCAGCGAGTGGTTGTGGCCAGCGGATGCGGCGGCTAACAGCTAGCTAGCTAGCACGCTAGCACGGCTATGGGAGCATGGCGGCCAGCTCAAGCACGCACAGCTGGGTGAGTACGCGACCGCGACGGCAGTTGCTAGCACAACGGACATGCCGTGCTCCGGCCTGGGCGCGCACGAACTCCGGCCTGGGCGTGCGAGAGCTTCGGCTCGGCCGCGGCGCGCGAGAGCCCCGGCTCGGCCGCGGCGCGCGCGAGCTTTGTCCCCGGAGCGCACGAGCTCCGGCCTGGGCACACGCGAGCTCCATCCACGGCGCGCACGAGCTCCGGCTTGGGCACGGCGAGCTCCATCCCCGGTGCGCACGAGCTTCGGCTCGGCCACGGCGCGCGCGAGCTCCGTCTCTAGCGCGATGCAAGCTCCGGTGGCCTTCCTCCCTGATGCGGGCGAGTCCAGGCAGCCTACCTCCCCGCAGCAAGGCGCCGTGATCTTCTCGGCGCAGTGCCTGCAGGTGGGCCCGCAGCTGACGTGGAGCACTGCCCGGGCGTCGGGCAGTCTTATATTGCCTTTGTATTTGAGACGGGTGTAAGGTATACCGGTTAGTCCAGACGTTTAGTGAGGAAGCGATGAGTCCGATTGAGTCATTCTTTTAACCGGGTACTGACCGAACTGAGGTTTCGAATATTTTGAAGGGAAATTCTGTTACGAACTATCGATGTTGTGCTCCCTCTGGCATGGATGCTCACCTGGTGCCATTGGCGGTGTGCTCCGAGGGCACGTGCCAGTGCACCTGCTGGAGCACGTAATCCTTCTTCTCGATCGTCAACTTGCCATTCCCACCTTTCCATTGCAGCTACAAGACGACGACCACAACATTCATTTCTTTTCATTATACACAAGTAAAAATCTATCTTCGACAACAAGTACTCCCTCCGTCCGAAAATACTTGTCCGAGTATTTCCGGAGGGAGGGAGTATACGTATACTGGTAAGGATTGTAGGGGTTTTGGAGAAGGAATTACGATGAAGTCGTGCCCGCGGTTTTCCAGTGTGCAGGCGCTTAACTTGTAGGTCTGCTCTAGAGGGCCCATGTCCTTGTTGATTTTCACCTTGCGGATGTTGATCGGGGACTGCTTCTTGCCGTCGCCACAGGCAGCCCATCCCTTATTCAGCTTGGCCCATTTGTCGGGCCCAGTTGGGTCTTTCTCCTTGTAGTTGAACAGAGCGTCTGTGCCAGCCAAATTAAGCATGGGCGTTACTAATTTCAAAAATAAAAACACGGGCGTTACTGATTTCGAACGACTATTCCGAGAAGAAGTCACATGCAAATTGCAAGCGAGTAAAAAACAAACGACAACATGCTCAAAATTTAAAATGGGCTTTGGACAAAAAAAAATCAGATATAACATTGGTTTTTGAACGAACAATTAAGAAACCAGAAGAACATGTAGAATTTCATGCCGGGAACGGTAATCTGTGTGCGCGCGTTGCCCTCCTACTACCTCCGTTCATGAACTGCTAGTAAAACATCTTATATTCAGGAACAGAGGGAGTAGTTTGCTATGCACGCACTTGAGGGTGGATTTTTATTTACTCAAAGATGAAACATCAAAGGAATACAAACATAATGAGCGCATATACGGCCTCTGCATATTTATGCACACAATCAACATCAACACACACATTACACTTAATAGAAGCTACCGTGGGCCAGTCCGGGCGTTGGCGCCATTGTTGATTCCGCACAAGAAAAGCAAAGGATAGCCAAGTGAAAGCAGGACGGCGGCTGGAGCGTGTCTCCGTCGAGCCGTCTCCGTTGATTGGTCAATGTTAAACTTTACCGGTGCATGCACTTACGAGAAGCTGCCGCCTGATCAGGCCCAGACGCAGGCGCATGGGCAGGTGCAGACGCCGGTCCAGACGCATGCTCTGGCGTTCGTGCCCGCGCCGGTTTAGATTCCACAAATGTGAAGGCGAAGATCACAAGGATGGCTGACGTGAAGGCAGGGCCGGCGGCTCGAACATGTCTCCGGCGGGCCGTCTCCATTGGTCGGTCAATGGCAGCCAATCGACCACGAGCTTGAACCGACCCATCGGAATATGATCGAGAGAGAATTAGAGAAAGCAGCGACAGCTGAGCCCGCGCGAGAGGGAGGCCTTCAAAGTAGGACGCGGGTAACTAGCGGACCTCACGTATCTTTAGACTTTAGCATGGTCCGGTTCATGTTCCTGCGACCTGTGTGTACATCGGACGATGTAAACATCGGACCGGGCAACCGCTACGTATGACCAAGCTGACCACTAAGTATGAAATGATGCCATTGAGGCGTAGAATGAATATAGTGTGGTGTGGGTGCCGATGACATGTCGTGGCAGGTCTACCACATGAATGATCACCATGCATGCGCGATCGAACCACGCCACGCACACACGTCATGCTATTTTTTTGACAGGGTAAAAAAATCCCAAAAGAAGTTTCAAGGGCTAAAAAATATGTTTCTCAATCTATTAACCATATCCCTCTCTTTATTTACTATTCAACCAGCTTTACATCAGCCCTTAGCCAAATTGCTATTTTATGAGCAACACATTAAGGCCTGTTTGGTTCCAATAAGTCACCTGACTTATAAGTCAGGTGACTTAAAACCAGTGACTTATAAGTCACGTCTGTTTGGTTGTCACCTGACTTATAAGTCACCTGACCACATCTTCCCACACCAATGCATAACATGAAGGTGCTGGGACCCACGCAAAAGGGGATGCCTTATAAGTTTTAAGTTGGGGTGGAGCAACTTGTGACTTATAAGTTGAGGTGACTTATAAGTTGGGTCTGTTTGGCAAAATAAGTCATTTTTTTCTTCATTTTTTGACTTATAAGTTGGTGACTTATTTGGAACCAAACAGACCCTTAGCCTCCTAGGTACACAAACGAGGTATAAAGGGAAGCCGCACGCAATATGATAGCAGTCATCAAAGATTTCAGCCGCTGGACTCACATACCGCCCTCCTCCATCCATCGTATTGATAACCTTAAGATTATTTGAATTGACAGTAACCTTATTGTGGCCGATTATTTGTGCTAGGCAAAGACCATATTGCACTGTAGTCGCTTCAGCAGATAGCACATCGGAGAAGAAGTTAATTTGCCAGTTCCCTGCATTTATAATTTTGCCCCTATCATCTTGAATAATTGCACCAACTGTCCCCTTAAGAAGGTCCCGATCAAAGGAAGCGTCCACATTGAGCTTAACATGTCCATTAGGAGGTAGCATCCATCCTCCCAATTTCCTCTTAGCTTTTGGCTGCGTTGCGGAAGCGTAGTTTGGTGTCAACCCAAATCATCGATATTATCGAGTAGAGAGACGACCGGTCTGCCTTTCAGCACACATTCCACGCACACCATCGACAAGACTAGTTTTGAGGTCAACCATAAGAGTGTCATTGTCATCACATCTTCTCGAGCAAGCCACTCCAACTTCATCACAACCAACCACTAAAGTAGTGACCTGCGCAAACAACCATACCAAATGTGTGCTGGTCTATGCCAAACAATTAGCTACTCGCGTTGACGGCTAGGCAACTCCGAGTTCGATGATCCATGCTATGCAAGGCTCGCACGACGGAGGTTCAGTGCAACTAGACCGTCCATCACTTGTCACCGTCACCACCAGGACCACACAACAACTTCGACTCCATAGCAATAGAAAAAAAGCACGAAGACTCGACAAACATGCCAAAAAATCGAGTACCAATACGTCATCACGACCCAAATACCGAGTTCAGCATCATTGCCACAACAACCACAACGGCAAACCTTCTGCATCGGCCGTTGGGTGCCCACCGACTGCATGCCATGCAACTCCAGGAAAAGTACAGGAGGGATCAAAGATCTTCAAAATGGCACACCAAAGGACAAATTAAGGTTGAAAACAATGCCGCCACCTCACCCGACACCATGATCTTAGCTTTCGCCAGAAGAACAAGAGTCGGGGTGGAGGATCGAAGAACCACAACCAGCCCAATGAGCCAAGCAAAACCTTCGCCCAAAGCATCACCACCACCCAACATCCCTAGACAAATGACTTAAGGACGAGCCACCAGTCTCCAATCGTAACCGACCACGAGCATCAGGGCCGGACTCAACCCAAAAAGCAAATGGGGGCCCAAGCTAAGTGGGGCCTGTCGGTGTCAAAACCGGCAAATCTCGGGTACGGGGGCCCAAACTGTGCGTCTAAGGATCAATAGTAATAATGGAGAAGGGACACGGTGTTTACTCAGGTTCGGGCCCTCTTAATGGAGGTAAAACCCTACTCCTGCTTGATTATATTCGAGGGTATAGGGGTTACAAGAGTTGATCTACCACGAGATGATTCGGCTAACCCTAGATAGCTAGCCTAGCAATGTTATGATCCCGCCTCCGATCTAACCCTCCGGTTTATATAGACACCGGAGGGGCTTAGGGTTTGTACAAAGTCGGTTTTACAGAAAGGAACAATATATCCAGACACCTATACTTGCCATCCACGCATGTGAGAGTCCCCACCGGACACGAGAGATAATCTTCTGTCTTGTATCTTGACGGCCCATCAGTCCGGCCCACATCTGTAGACCGGACGCCCGAGGACCCCCTAATGTAGGACTCCCACAGTAGCCCCTGAACCAGTCTTCAATGATGATATATTCGTCGCTCAGATTGTCTTCGGCATTGCAAGACGGGTTTCTTAAAGAATACACATCGGCTTTCCTCTGTAAAAGAATTGTATCTGGCATTTCACAATAAATACAACCATTAGCCGCGAAGGCATGATATATAAAAAATGAGAACAATGTCTTTTACTGACAACTTTTCCGGCGAAGCGTCAGACTTGACCTTTCGGCATTTCGAACCGTTTTCACACCCCGCGTTCCGTGTTTCGAGGCCATGCCTCATTGGCATGTCCTGTCAAAACAGAGATCGTGCCCACTTAATACAAGATTACATATCAATGATATTTGGGTAATCCAACCGACTGCAGCGCATACCCACATCGGGAACAGACGAGGTTTTAAGGCTAGGGGTGTGGGCGCTCGATATTCACAGCTTATATAAATGGGTAATGATTCATCTTTTCTATCCCACGCCTTCTTCCTTCCTTCGCCTCCCTATCTCCGAGCTCTAGCGCCCGAGCCTGGACACCTCCCACTGCCACCAATCTCTCCAGTCATGTTCGGATCCGGCTTTCAGGGCAAGTGGGTGGCCTCCTCCATTAGGGAGAAGGACATCAAGGATCTCCAGGATGCGGGGTACCTGAGTACGGACATCTCGTACAGGATCCCTGCCAAGAAGCAAGTCATCCCTACCCCGAAGCCCGGCGAAAGGGTGGTATTTATCCCCCACTTCCTCCGCGGACTAGGGTTTCCACTTCACCCTTTTGTCCGTGGCCTCATGTTCTATTACGGGCTAGATTTCCATGATCTAGCCCCAAACTCATTCCTCCACATCTCGATGTTTATCGTCGTGTGCGAGGCGCTCCTCCGCATCCCCCCCCCCCCACTTCGGCTTCTGGATCAAAGTCTTCAACGTGAAGCCAAAGGTGGTGGACGGGCAGCACACAGACTGCGGAGGTGCGATGGTGAGCAAACTCCCCAACGTCACCTGGCCCAAGGGGGCCTTTGTGGAAACTGTGAAGATATGGCAGTAGGAGTGGTTCTACATCACTGAACCTCGTGGCACCAACTGGGCGGCCACTCCTGAGTTTAGATCCGGACCCCCAATGCGGCTCGCGTCGTGGATCAACAAGGGTCTGAACTGGGGGTCGGCCGACGAGGTGATGATGCTGCAAAAGCGCATCAAAAATATGATAGCAAAGAACACCAGCCTCACTGGCGTGGTTCAGGTGATGCTGTTCCGCCGGACCCTTCCTTGCGAGCGCCGACCTCTCCATATGTGGGAGTTCAATCCAGAAGGGCCGCAGGCCCTGTAGTGATTCTTTGGCACAACGCACGAAGATATCTGGAGGCTGCTTTTCAAGGCCCAGAAGTCGTGGTCAGAGAGAACTGACGATATCGGCCTCAACTGTACTCATCCAGCCTCCCCGGTAAGTTTCAATTTCCGAACATAACTTAGTTCAAAAAATCACAGGGGTGTATTGAGACTTTCATACTTTAAACAGGGATGGACGAAGAAGGCGGAGCGGATCAAGTGTCCAGCTCCACTGCCCGAAAACCCAACTAATCCTCTATTGACGAGGATGTTGGTTTCGGCGCCGTACCAGGCACCGGAGAAGAAAACCAAGAAGAGGGGCAAGGAGGCCAAAAACGTCCCCCACCGTAAAGGTCCCTCGGACACTATGTCTATGGAGTTCGAAGCCCTCTCCTCCCACGAGGGAGATGAAGACGAAAAGGAGGAGGAGGAAGAGAGCAATTCTCCCCCTAAGGGGAGGAGGAAGAAAAGGGCGGCTTCCACAGACCAGAAGCGGAGGCGTCCAAATGGGGGAGAGTATCTCTCACGGACGACTCGGATTCGGATGCCGAAGTCATCCCCGACCATCGCCCCAGGTCGAAGCCTCCTGCAGAATCGTAAGTATCTCCAGATGCCTTACATACATCGGCATTTACAATTGTATTTTTTAACATACCGTATTGTGTTTCAGTCCGGCCCGCGACCTCCCCCAACTATCCTTATCTCCGGAGAATTTGCTAGAGCCGGGGATGGTGGAGAGCGAAACGCCTCCGTGGGCCTCCCCGCCAACCGCCACGGGCGAAACCGAGGTTTTGTCCCGAAGAGTCTCTCCAGGCCATGGAGAGAGGCGGGAGGTCGTCAAGACGGCACCAGAGGGTAACACCTTGGCTGCCGAAGACATGGGGGGACCCACCCCCATGGAGACTGATAACGGGGGCCGTGACCAATCTGGCCCCCAGCCGAACACCATTTCGAAGACCCATACGGCTCCAGAATCGGGCCAATGACCCCCTTTGAAGGAGGGGGGAGTGTCAACTCCATCGGCGGCCTCCATCAATCCGGAGGTGCCAGATACTTTGGCAGAAGCACTTCGTCGTGCTTCCGTCGTGGAATAGCACCATACCCCTCATGTGTACGGTGGTTGAGAAGATTCAATCTGCCAAGAGTGGGCTGAACGAAGCTTTTACCAGCCTATTAACAGGCTTCGAGGTATGCGATGTAATTTTCTAACCGATTTTAATAAAGGAATATGTCTGTGTATAGATGGTAGCCCCTGAGACTCTGTCCGGTTTTGAAGAAGCCAGACAGAGGATCACATAGTGTTCGGAAGAGGTGACACTCTATTGTACAACAGGCTTCCCGGCTGGCGGCGAGCACCCAGTCCGCCGAAGTTTTCGAACTTATTCGGAAGCTGCGGCTGGCCGATGAAGAGGTTGTCCGCATTAATAAGCGGTTTGACGAGACGCAAGGTATGCATTCATTGAGTATATATCTCCAATTGTATATGTGTTAATCATTTGAAACAGACTAAAAATGTTTTAACTGTGCCCGCAGTTGGCGCCGATGAGGTCGAGTCCTTCAAAAGCGCCCTTGCCGAAGCCCAGAAGGAGGCGAAGGCGAGCAAGGTGGCCGCGGACAAGGCAGTCAAAAGCTTACAGGAGGAGCAGACCACCTGCCAACGACATGAGGCGCGGGTGTGTGAGGTTGAAAAAGAGCTCACGGACACCATTGCTAGATGCGAGTCCTTGGAGAAAACGAGTTCGGAGCAGGCCTCCGAGCTCACCAAACCCCGCGAGAGCCTGAAGGAAGCCCGGGCTAATGCCGAGGATGCTCGCCAAGAGATCCAAGAGGCGAGGCGGATTGTGGCTGGTAAGGCCTTTATTATGCAGAGTAGGTATGCCAGTAGAGGATATATTTTACTAACCCGAGTTCGGAGTTCTCCAGGCGCCTTTGCCGTTGCGGACACCGCCACATTCTTCTGAGCCGAGGAGGGGAACTCAACGGAGAAGCTATTCTGGTCGCAGTATCTTGCGGCGGAGCTTCCAGGCCCCCTGAAAGTGTGTTATGTCAACTAGAGGGGGGGTGAATAGGCGATTTTTATGAATTCTTCACTGAGGAATTTGCCGGTGAGGAAATTCCTTAGCGAAGAACTATTAGCAGCGGAATAAGTACTCAAAAGTAAGCATAACAGAATACAAGCATGGTCATCATGATGAAATGAAGACTAGCACAGAGTACAGAAAGCGTAATCACAGGATAACACAAGATGAAGACAATCAGACTGAAGAAATTGAACTGAGGAAATTGAGAAAGTCTTCAGTCAGAGTCTTCAAACACAGATATGAACAAATACTCAACACAGTAATGAGGAAATGAAAGGGTTGAGGAAATAGAACCAGTAGGTTGGTGAAGACAATGATTTGGTAGACCAGTTCCAACTGCTGTCTCAGTTGTACGTCTGGTTGGAGCGGCTGAGTATTTAAACTCAAGGACACGTTGTTGGGGATATTACTACTAGGTGTGAACCGGCCTACCTGGGCCGGGTTAACTTCATTAGTAGTATAAAGGTGATTAAGCAGATGAAGGCCCAAGGCCTGTAGTCGGTTTAGAACCTGTAGCCGTAAACCGGCTTGATATGTAAACTTGTATTGTAAGATAGGAATAGAGAGAGACCAACCGGGATATGAATATGAACCGGTATGGGACTCTATGAACCGACGGGCGTCACCCGTGTATATAAGGGGACGATTCGGCGGCGGTTCAAGGACAGACAACAACAACTCGAGCCTAGGCGAAGCTTGTTTGCTCCCTAGCCATCGAAACCACATCAAATCCATCACAACTAGACGTAGGCTTTTACCTTCATCGAAGGGGCCGAACTAGTATAAACCCTTGTGTCTTTGTGTCCGCTTTAACCCCTTCAAGTTAACCCGTAGCGATGGCTCCACGACTAAGTCCTTTCACAAGGACATCTGCCGTGACAAATCCACGACAGTTGACACCCACCGTGGGGCTATCGCACGACGGTTTGATGATCTTGGAGGGCAAGCTCAAAGGACTCGAAGGCTATGCTGTGGGCCGGATGACCAAGAGTCATCGCGGCAAGCTCTACATCGACGATGCAGGATGGGGTCCCGAAGCCGGCTCGATCGAGTACGGGTACCGGGTCCCCTTTGGTGGCATACACGTTTTTATCGGCAAGATTGGTGAGCCTGGGCCTGAGCCGGACATCCGCACCGACCTCGTCGAGATGGCTCAGCGTGCGAGATCTACCCAGGATAAACCGGCCGTGAGGCATGCCTTCGTGGGAGTCATCCACGGAGGAGAGCATGAGGACGAGTCAGAATACGGTAGCGAGACCGTCGTCTATTCCGGCGACGAGTCCTCAATCGGAGAGACCGAATCATTGTACCAGTTGCAAGACGACCAAATCAGGGGCTGTTCCGATGGCGACAGTGTTCCGGACCCCCCAGATCAGATCAACCGGGTTGGAATATTCATGGCCGGCACGCAGGCGGCGAATCACTCTTCGACCGCAGCAGCAATGCTCTCCGGATCAGCAGCGGCAGCGGTAGCAAGGGCAGGAGGCCTTGTGCCCCCACCAGTTCAAGTTCTGTCTGACCTGTTTGATGCACTAGCGGTACTTATGGCAGAGGCCAATCCGGCGGATCAGGAGGCCCATGATGCGGAGATTGCAAAGGTGAGAGAGCAGATCACACAGGCCAAAGCCGACCTGGCAGCAAAGAAGGACATGATGGCCGCAGAGCGGGCCGCTTTGGACGCCCAGGCCTATAAGCTCATGCTCGACCAGAACGCATCACAGGAGGTCTTGAAGCGGAAGCACAGATCACGCCTGCCGTTAGGGTTCGACCCTCGAAATCTCTTTCACACTCCGGAGGCTGGAACCAGTAATCCGCCGGGGCACCGGGAGGTAAACCGGGTCGAGGCACCAGGGCCAGGAGCGACAGTTCAACCCCGCCTGATGGAACCTCCTCGGCAGAACATCGTGATTCCTCCACCGGTCCAGACACCTCCGGGTCATTATTCTAATCCTATGGACAATCTCGTCGCAGCTGCTGCATGATTAGAAGCTATCCCGATCGAAGGAGACTCTCCGCAAGCAATAGAGACGCGCCGGGTTAAGGAACTTCTCCGGACCGCTTTGATTCAGCAGGAGGCATATTCATACATCCGCGATCGGATTCATTCCACACCTCGTCCAAGCTGGAGCTATAGTAGGTGCCTGGATGAACCGGCCATATCAAGCAATGCGCGGGGCCGTGAAGCGGCCCGTGGCAACAACCTGGCCGGTGGTGTTCACGATGCTCAGGATGTAGTGGACCGGGCCCGGGCACGAAGGGAGGCCGAGTTAGCAGCACAGAACGAGGCGGATCAACTTACACCGGTTCGTCCTACCACCTCTGCTGGGCCAGGGGTCACATCTAGCTTGGGAGTGCCCTGTTTAGTCCCCGCTTTACGCAATGTACGCCTGCCCAAGGACTTCAAGGGCCCGCGCAAGGTGCCAAATTACACCGCTGATTTATCTCCAGAAGCGTGGGTAGAGAGTTATGAGATGGCAATGGAGATGCTGGATGTGGATGAGACCGCGTGTCTAAAGTACTTCACCATGATGCTTGAAGGCACAACCCGTACTTGGTTGAAGAGCCTGCCGCCTAATTCTATCAGTTCATGGGCCCAGTTGCGGACCCGGTTTATCTAGAATTTCAAAGATACGTGTAAGCAGCCTAAGTCCATAGTAGACTTGGCGGCTTGTGTTCAGGAGGATGGAGAGTCAACAACCCATTGGGTACGCCGCGTTTCTGAAGTCTTGCACTCGTCTGACAGGATCAATGCTGACTCTGCGATCTTAACCCTGGAGGGCAACTGCCGGTTTAAGCCTCTAAAGTTGAAGTTGGGGCGTATGAAGCGGTTCTGTAATGACATGGGAACTCTCATGGCCGCTTTAGTGAAGTATGCTGATTCTGATAGTACCAAGGATCCTGAGACTGACGATGACGAAGCAGGGAAGGGAAAAAAGAATAGCAACTTTAAGGGGCATCAATACAAACCGGCGGGCCATGGAAACGGAGGCAAGCGTAAAGCGGATGGCAGCATGGACTTTGTGGCTAACACTAATGCGCAGGACAAGGGTCAGCGGCGTAGAGGTAAAGCGGCGAATCATAATGGGGCTCCAAATCCTAACCCGGATCGCTTAAACTATTTGCTAAATCAGCCTTGCCCAAAACACGGGACGAAGGAGGCGCCGACTAACCACCTCTGGAAGGATTGTTACATTATGCAGGAATTTAAAAACTCTAATGCCTTCCAGTATGACCGTGGGTCAGGTGGTGGCTCAGGATCCGGTTTCCATGGGCCGGGTCACGATGGAGCTTCCGGTTCAGGTTTCAATCAGGGCGGTAATAATAACCAGGATAACCAGAGTGGTCAAGGGGGTTACAACCAACAGCAGCAGCAGCAGTGGTCGGGTTATCAGAGCCAGCCAAAACAGTTGAAAAATGGGCAGTATCATGTTTTCACAACTAGCTTGGATAAGCGCGACCGGAAACTTCACAAGCGAGCAGTGAACTCTGTTGAACCGGCTGTACCGCGTTATTTACACTGGTCGGAGCAGCCTATCGTGTGGAGCAGGGAGGATCACCCCCCCGGGTTGACAATCCGGGCCAGTTGGCATTAGTGGTAGACCCTCAGGTGGGAGGTTATAAATTCACCAAGGTACTCATGGATGGAGGGAGCAGTATTAACATCCTGTACTATGAGACATTCCGCCGCATGGGGCTAACAGACAAGGATCTCAGACCGTCTAATACGGTGTTCCATGGTGTGGTGCCTGGAAAATCAGCGTATCCTGTTGGTAAGATAGCCTTGGAGGTGGCTTTTGGGGACGAGCATGATTCCCGATCTGAAACACTAACCTTTGAGGTAGTGAAAATTCGGAGCCCGTATCACGCCTTGTTTGGGCGGCCGGCTTATGCCAAATTCATGGCACGGCCTTGTTATATCTATTTGCAGCTCAAGATGCCGGGTTACAAAGGGACAATAACGGTTCATGGGAGCCGCAAGATTGCTTTGGAATGTGAGGAAGGTGATGCGGCCTATGCAGAGTCGATTTGTGTCACGGAGGAGTTGAAATATTATAGGGACAATGTTGATCCGGCAGACATGACCCCTTTGAAGAGGCCGACTACAGAGCATGATTCAGATCTGAAGTTCAAATCGGCGGCTGAGACCAAGCTTGTTGACTTCGTGCCTGGCGATTCGTCCAAGCAGTTCACTGTCAGTGCCAACTTGGACCCTAAATAGGAAAGCGCGCTCATCGAGTTCATCCGTGAGAATCGGGACATTTTTGCATGGAAGCCTTCTGACATGCCAGGTGTACCGAGGGAACTCGCTGAGCACACTCTTAATGTTGATCCCAAGTATAAACCGGTAAAATAGTTTCTCCGCCGGTTTAACGAAGAAAGGCGCAAAGCTATTGGAGAAGAAGTGGCCAGGCTCTTAGCAGCTGGTTTTATCATTGAAGTGTTCCATCCAGAATGGCTCGCTAATCCGGTGCTGGTACTTAAGAAAAATGGCACTTGGCGTATGTGTGTGGATTACACGGATCTCAAAAAGGCTTGTCCAGCGGATCCTTTTGCCCTCCCCCGCATTGACCAGATTATTGATGCCACGGCGGGTTGTGAGCGTTTGAGTTTTTTGGATGCGTATTCTGGGTATCATCAGATCAAAATGGCGGTTAAGGACCAGGAGAAGACGGCGTTTATTACTCCCTTTGGAGCCTTCTGCTATGTATCTATGCCTTTTGGGCTAAAGAGCGCCCAAGCCACTTATCAACGGTGTGTACAGAACTGCCTGCATAAGCAGATCGGCCGCAATGTGCATGCCTATGTGGATGATATTGTAGTCAAGTCAAGGCAGAGGGGGACGCTGGTTGATGATTTGAAGGAAACCTTTGACAACTTACGGGTTTACAAGATGATGCTTAACCCGGCCAAATGTGTTTTTGGTGTTCCGGCAGGCAAGTTACTGGGCTTTCTTGTATCCAACAGAGGAATCGAGGCTAATCTGGAGAAGATTACGGCTATCACCTCCCTGGCTAAACCGAAGTGTATCAACGATGTTCAGCGTTTGGCGGGTCGGATTGCCGCGCTGAGCCGGTTTATCAGCCGCCTCAGAGAGAAGGCCATCCCTTTATACCAGATGCTGAGAAAGATAGATCAATTCGTCTGGAGTCCGGCTGCTGACGAAGTGTTGGAGGACTTGAAGCGGCAATTAGCTAATCCGCCCATTCTTGCAGCTCTGGTCGATAAGGAGCCGTTATTGCTATACGTAGCAGCCAATGCTCGCGCAGTTAGCGTGGCTATTGTAGTAGAACGCAAGGAGGCGGGCAAGGAGTATCCGGTTCAGCAGCCGGTTTACTATATCAGCGAGGTGCTTATTGAATCCAAGCAAAGGTATCCGCATTGGCAGAAGCTGGTATATGGAGTTTTCATGGCAAGCCGGAAGTTGAAGCAGTATTTCCAAGGGCACCCTATCACAATGGTCAGTTCAGCTCCCTTGGGCGATATCATACAGAACCGGGAGGCGACCGGCCAGATTGCCAAGTGGGCTATAGAACTTGGGCCGCACGGATTGAAGTACGTACCCCGGACGGCGGTGAAGTCTCAAGCACTTGTTGATTTCATCAATGATTGGACTGAGTTGCAAGCACCAGAGGAGAAGCCGGATCACACATATTGGACTATCCATTTTGATGGATCCAGGCAACTGGAAGGCTCAGGGGCTGGAGTCGTGTTAACTTCCCCACGAGGTGATAAGTTTTTTTATGTTCTCTAGTTAATGTTCCCTTGTACTAATAATGCAGCTGAGTATGAAGCCTTGCTCCATGGTCTCCGGATGGCTAAAGAGATGAATCTAAGTCGGGTTAAGTGCTTCGGTGACTCGGACCTCGTAGCTCAACAGGTGTCTGGCACTTGGGATTCTAAAGACCCACTCATGGCTGCATATCGTCGTGAGGTGGATATTGTTGCAGGTCACTTCAAGGGTTATCAGGTGGATCACGTGGATCGTCGAAAAAATGAAGCGGCGGATGCTTTAAGCCGGTTGGGCTCTCAGCGTAAACCGGTCCCGCCTAATGTCTTTCTTGATGTGTTGCACCATCCGTCAGTCAAGCTCCTAGGTGAAGCGGATTTGACTATTCCTGATCCGGAGGCTCAATTGGTGGCAGCCCTGCATGTTATACCGGATTGGACAGTTCCTTATCTTGCGTACATGAACCGGGGAGAGTTGCTAGAGGATGAGACTCTAGCCAGGCAGATAGTCCGGCGATCCAAGTCTATGACCATTGTCAATGGCGAATTGCATCATTGCAGTGTATCAGGGGCGTTTCAACGCTGCGTCTCCCCTGAGGAAGGCTGTGAAATTTTACGCGAAATCCATGAAGGGGATTGTGGTCACCACGCCGGTTCAAAGTCTCTGGTGGCTAAGGCGTTTCGTCACGGGTTCTACTGGTTGACAGCTCATGCTGATGCGGAGGACTTGGTTAAACGGTGTGATGGCTGTCAGAAATTTTCAAGGCGTGCTCATGTGCCGGCTCAAGAATTGAGGATGATTCCAATTACTTGGCCGTTTGCAACATGGGGGCTGGATATGGTCGGACCTTTTAAAAGGTCCAAGGATAAGAAAACCCACCTTTTGGTGGCAGTCGATAAATTTACCAAGTGGGTTGAAGCGGAGCCTGTTAGTAAGTGTGATGCAGCTACAGCAGTGCAATTAATTAAAAAGGTGATTTTCCGGTTTGGCTTTCCACACAGCATCATTACTGACAATGGTACCAATTTATCCAAGGGCGCTATGAAGGAATTCTGTGAACGTGAGCACATCCGACTTGACGTATCGTCAGTGGCTCACCCCCAGTCCAATGGGCAGGCAGAACGAGCTAATCAAGAGATCTTGCGAGGCATCAAACCCCGGCTTATGGTTCCATTGCAAAGAACACCGGGTTGTTGGGTTGAAGAGCTACCGTCTGTGCTATGGAGTATCAATACTACGCCCAACCGATCTACCGGATACACGTCGTTTTTATGGTTTACGGAGCAGAGGCGGTTCTCCCTAGTGATATCCGGCACGATTCGCCTCGTGTAGCGGCTTATGTTGAAATGGACAATGAGACAACACGGCAAGATGCTTTGGACTTATTAGATGAGGAGCGTGACATAGTGGCTGCCCGCTCGGCGATTTATCAACAAGATCTTCGTCGCTATCACAGTCGCCACGTCAGAACCAGAGCTTTTCAAGAAGGAGATTTGGTACTCCGGCTCATCCAAGACCAGACGGATATGCACAAGTTATCCCCACCTTGGGAGGGACCTTTCGTGGTCAGCAAGAATCTGCACAACGGGTCGTACTATCTGATTGATATTCGAGAGCATAAAGACTCACGCACATCAGAGGAGGAGACCAACAGGCCGTGGAACATAGCTCATCTTCGGCCTTACTACACTTGAGTCATTGGCTCTATCTATGTACATATTATGACAATGTATATATTATCGTTGATATAATAATACCGGAGCCTCAGCTAAAGCGGGGTCTCTGTCTTTTTCCTATCATGTGTGCTTACATGGACTTGTTCTGTCTTAGAGCGGCCTCCGGTTTACCCCTTGAAATTTGCTTTTCAAAAAAGCTTTGTGATATCACTTGGGGCCGTGGTCGTGTCCGAACCAATGCGACACCTTTTGATAGGCGAAAGCCACCAGATCACTTGGGGACATGGTCAAGTCTGAACCAGTCACGCCTCTTGATCGGCCTAAGGCCACAGAATCACTTGGGGGCTTGGTCGAACCTGAACAATTGCCACACCTTTTGATCGGCATAAATGCCACGGTTTCATTTGGGGACCTGGCTGACTTGAACCATTGTCACTCCTATTGGGGGCTTGGTCCTGTCCGACCATGTTAACACCATCTGATCAGCTCAGTAAAGCATGTTTTTGCAAACAGTTTTTATCATTGCCTTTGCTTCCATATTTCTTTTATGACTATTCTTCAATTTTTGTTGTGTTTCCTTTAAACCAACAACACTTTTTTACCGGTTCAGCTGACGGAAATTGGTTCATTTTTAATCCGGAGAAATATGCCCGGTTTAACTTTCCTGTTAAAATCATGGAGTAGCAGGGGGGCTTATAATGACCCAGCACGGTTTACATGGTAAGCCAGCATTTTAAAAACACGGGAGTTGTTTTCTCCCCTTTGATGGTAATGGTTTATAAAACCTCCGTTTCAAGCCTGGCTAAGCCAACTTTATGCCCAGCGATGGCAGGTATTTTGTATCGCATATTTGATTATATGTTTTAAATACATTGATATATATATATCAAGGTTATAAACCGGTTGGCGGTATAACCGCCACCGCAGTTCAAGATTTTCTGATTGCAGGAAATATAAACTGAGGATTTCAAGCAAAAGCATCAGTACGTATGCACGAAGGCATATTTAAAGTAGAAGTATTGGCTATTCTATTACAAGGCAACGCGGTGCCCAAATAAGATCATTGTTATTTTGACGGATCATAATAAGGCAGTTGTTTAAACCGGCTTCCGGTTCAAGCCTGCTCATCAAACCGGTCTGATGGTTGTGGGTCGTCCCGCGCCGCTTCAGCTTCCTCATCTCTATCCATTGGCTGGAAATCAACAGTGGTCCAGTCGATTCCCATTAAAGCTTGAAAGATAGCCTCTTCATGGATCAGAGAAGACGGTTCAATATTAGGAGCGTAACTATGCTTACGGATTGGAGGAACCAGATTCTCCGCTTCAGGAATTGGTGCAGCCACTCGTTTGTTCTGATCATTGTACTGAGCTTGATAATGCGACAAATCGGCCTCTTCAGCCAATTGACAAGCCAGAGGGCGTACTGCACGGTTTATCGCCCTCAAATCATCTTCATTGAACTCTGAGCCGTCTTCCTTCAAGCTGGGATAGCCTTGAACTGCCTCAACAGGATCGAAATCCGGCACCCATGCTTTTGCCCGGATCAAGGCATTAATGGCTCCGGTTCGAGCAGCAGATTTTTTCAGTTCTTCAATCCGAGCAGGAAGCATTGACAACCTATTAAGAGTGTCTTGGATTAAAGTGGGTGCCGGATTGTTATGAGATGCAGTGGTAATGATCCGCTGCGCTCCGGTATACAGCTGTTCAATTAAAGTGTAGGCAGCCTTCAACTTCTTCCGAACATCTGACCCTAAGTGACCAATGCGTGTACCTGCAACAATACAGGAAAGATCACAAACCGGATCTATTATAAGAAGGCCAGAGTTGTCCAAGAAACCAAAAGGAGCTTACCAAAGATAGCAGCGGTCATGGAATGTACTTGCCGCTTTACGGCGGTCAGCTCATCTACCACCGGTTTAAGGGCAGCTTCAGCGTTTTCAGCTCTTTTTATTAAAGCGGCCTTCTCAGTGGCCCAATCAGTCCGCTCCTTCTTGAAGCCCTCCTTCAGCTGTTCTGTGATGCTCAAAGCGCTGGTTATTTCTTCCTTTGCCTTGTCGGTTTCAGCTTGTTGGGTTTTCAAAGTTTCCTGCAGATCAGTAATCCGGTCCTCTTTGATCCTCACTTCAGCCTGCATAAAGAAGGTGCTTGGCTTTAAACAAACGGTACAAGAATTTGAAGTACCAACCACATAACAAGTTATACGCTTGATACTTGGGGGCTAATGCACCTTCAATTTTCATCTATTACTAAATCGCAAAGTCCCAAGCTCAATACAGGTATTCAACTTGGTTGGGGGCTAATGGCTATTTGCTCAGTTATGTTCTGATGTTAGAATCTTTATTGGAGTCCCGGTTTAACTATACTAAGTTGAACCGGCCCTTGGGGGCTACATTGATGGATTTCAAAGTATTGAGGACTATATTCAAGTCCCGGCTTGAAGAAGGTTACAAACCGGCCCTTGGGGGCTAGGAGGATTAATACAGTGGCAGTAATTAAAGAAAGAAGAAGCACAAGGAAGTTACCTCAAATTTATCTCTCATCATCTTTACCAGGCCAGCTTCACAGTCACGACTAGTATATAGCCGGTTCAAGTAACCAGAATAAAGATCTTGGGCACTCAGAGCAGCATATGTTTCCAGATCAACATCCCATTTGCCTTTGTTCATGGCAGAAAAATATTCTTTCACAGTATGCTTGGCCAAAGCGACAGGATTCCCTGGTTCAAAGCGACCTACGCCGGTAATTACAACGTCATCATCCTTGGACTCGCCGGTTTGCGTTGGCGCGGTCAGTTTATCGGCAGGCTTTGAAGGACTGCAGGATCTATCAATCTGGACGGAGCTGGCAGGCTGGTCAACAGGGACTGAGGTATTGATAGGCCTTTTCTCAGGAATAGCATCATCTTGCAAGGGAGGATCATTGGGAATATCCTCATAAACGAACGTTTCAAGATCTGGTGTTTTATCCTGTTCAGGGGCGACATCTTCCTCGGCCGCTTTATCCAGGCGGGCTTTCTTGCTCGGTTTAGGTTTAGCCCTGAAAGAGAAACAAAGAGTCAAGGAACAGCATAAGTTATAACGTGGTATACCAGAAGCATATGTTCAGTCTAGCTTACCCAAGACCATTTTCAGTGGTGGCAGCTGAGTGGCCGACGATTCACCAGAGGAAGAATGGGAAGTAACCTGATAATCAGAGTCGGACGGATTAAGAGGTTGAAAGATGAAACCCGCTTTAGGATATAAATTAATAAAAAGGTCGGAGATGTCGGAGTGGCATTTTTGAACCGGACTGTTTGGTAAACCGGCGGAGGTAACTACCTGGCCGCTGTGCCGGGTTGTGCGGCGAGCTTCATGTTGCTGAGTCTTCATAAGAAATTTGGGATTGAAGTAAGCAAGAGGATGAGAAAATTTAACTTTCCGGTTTGCCTGGCGAAATTTTGGCAAAGGCAAATGATCTAAATCAGAAGAGAGAATAGTTACCTCAGCGACATCAGCATTACTGGCTTCAGCGTCGTCCTGACAAGTATCATCATCAATAAGGCGTGTAAAAAGTAAGCCTAGTGAATCGAGTTCTACCTCAAGGTCCGAGTTACCCACATCATCATCAACAGCCGGATCAGATGAAGCAGCGGTTTTCCTCTTTTTAGCAGGCTTCTTGATGACCTTGGTCTTTAGCCGGGTTGACCGTTCTGCTTTCTCCGGTTTGTCTTGTGGAAGCTTCTTGCTCCAAAACGGATTATCACCCTGGTTAAGCAGCAATTGATGTCAGACAGAGATAGCAATAACAGGTTCAGTAAAAAGTACAATCAAAATCTTACAGCTGGCGGTTTGTTGGTAGCACAGAAAGGGAGCAGGCCGGTTTTAGCGCAGAGGTGCTCCGGTTCGTTCAGCATTTTCTTCACAGCCTCTGTGACTTCATCATCGGAGAGCTGGATGTTGGTGTGTCGGAGTGGGTCATCAACGCTACCAGTATACTTGCACATTAAACCGGAGCGCCGGCTGAGAGGCAGTATGCTCCATGATATCCAACATCGTGCGAGATCTACTCCTGTTAAACCGTTGGCCATGAAGGCTCGGAGCTTGGATAATTGCAGAACGTATTTACTCCTCTCCTTGGCACTTAACCTTTTTGGGAAGGGGTGTGTATTGCTGAGCCGCTCCGGACGAAAGCCAGGCAAAGGATTTTCATCATCAGGGGAGGTATCTTTGCAGTAAAACCATGTTGCATTCCACTCCTTCGGGTGACTATGTAGTCTGGCATGGGGATAAGTGATTTCTTTCCTTTTTTGAATTGCCATACCGCCCAATTCGGTATTGGGGCCATCAGTGAATTCTGTGCGGCGGTTTAAGTGGAAGCAGTCTCTGAACAATTCAACTGTGGGTTTCTCTTGAAGGTATACCTCACAGAGCACTTGGAAGTGACATAAGTTGGTAACAGAATTGGGGCCAGTATCTTGCGGGCGGAGTTGAAAATTGGCTAACACATCCCGGTAAAATTTGGAGCCAGGCAGTTTGAAGCCCCGGGCTAAATGGTCCGCAAAAATCACAACCTCTCCCTCTTGAGGTGTGGGAGGACATTCATCACTAGGAACCCTCCAGTGGATAGTATCTTTGCTGTCTAAAGCGCCAATCGAAACTAAATCATCCAGCTGAGTTTCTGTGACGCGAGAAGGAACCCAGTTACACTCATATACTTGTTTGGCCATGATGAGATCTACAAGAAATAAGTGATTCCGGTTCAAGAATGCGCTGGTATGAACAATGTTAAACCGGAGGCAGTACACTTAAACCAGATTTCTATGAGGTAGCATAATAAGACTGGAGAAGTCTGGCGGTTCAATAAGGGGACTAATGGTATATACCGGTTTAATAATTTTTCCTATATTAAATTAAACCGCCTGATCTAAACATTGAAAGCAATTGAGTTTGCGGATGGCTAAGTATGCAGAAACAGGTTTCACAAGGTCCTATTGTAGTAATGGATCTGAAGCAAGTTCAGAAAAACAGAAAATATTCAAAAGATTAAAGCAGAATGGAAGTGAATCAATGGGCAGGTATGTAGATGAGATCTATGGACTTGAGCGTGAAACTACATGTGGATGCTAAAAGGCTACTACTAATCAGAGCAGGGTTTCACAGATCTACCCAGGAGTCTAGGTACGAGCATGAACAAGTGAGGAACACGGCAAGAACACGAAACCCTAGAACAGATCTATGTTAAGAAGAGCAGAAGGCTTACCAGAATCGAGGAAGATGCGGAAAGCTACCACAGTGCTCTGGAGCGTTCAGGTTGATGCAGCAGCCCAAGACGGTGCAGAGGTCAATGGCGGCAGCGGAGCTCCGAGGCTGGCGACGCGAGGAAGACGAAGAGAAAGAGACGAAGGGGAGAAAAGGAAATGACCCTCCGGTCCTATTTATAAGGCAAAGGACGTGTGTCAGGCACGTGAATCCAGGAGCCACAAAATTCGGAAGTGGAGCTGCTGCCTTGGGTATCGCAGATCTATCAATGAAAGAAGGCGTCATAAATGTTAAACTTCGTGATGATGTCATGCCGATCTAGAGCAACCAGAGATGATGACGACATGGCGGTTTACCAATTACCAGAAGATGTTGAAGACAAAGATTTTTGTGAAGGATTGACATGAACCAGTTCAAATCAATCTGGGGCCTAATGTTGGGGATATTACTACTAGGTGTGAACTGGCCTACCTGGGCCGGGTTAACTTCATTAGTAGTATAAAGGTGATTAAGCAGATGAAGGCCCAAGGCCTGTAGTCGGTTTAGAACCTGTAGCCGTAAACCGGCTTGATATGTAAACTTGTATTGTAAGATAGGAATAGAGAGAGACCAGCCGGGATATGATCCGGCGGCGGTTCAAGGACAGACAACAACAACTCGAGCCTAGGCGAAGCTTGTTTGCTCCCTAGCCATCGAAACCACATCAAATCCATCACAACTAGACGTAGGCTTTTACCTTCATCGAAGGGGCCGAACTAGTATAAACCCTTGTGTCTTTGTGTCCGCTTTAACCCCTTCAAGTTAACCCGTAGCGATGGCTCCACGACTAAGTCCTTTCACAAGGACATCTGCCGTGAGAAATCCACGACACACGCAGTCCCGGACACCCAGTCTCTGAGCACGCAGCTCAGGACACCCAGTCCTCACCGTATTCTCCTTGAACTAAGATCACACAGATCCCGTCCAATCACTCGTGGTAAGTCTTCAGGCGACTTCCAAACCTTCACAGACTTGGTCACTCGGCGATCCACAATTCCTCTTGGATGCTCTAGACCTTGACGCCTAACCGTCTGGAAGAAGCACAGTCTTCAAAGGTAACAAGCATCGGATCCACGCAGGATCAATTTCTTCAGTGATGCTCAATTACTTTGGGGTTTGTAGGTGTTTGGGTTTGGGATTTTCCTCACTTGATGATTTTCGCTCAAAGTCCTCAGAGGATGGGTTGCTCTCAAATGACAAGTGTCAAGTTCTCTCGGAGCAGCCAACCAGCTAGTGGTTGTAGGGGGCAGCTATTTATAGCCTAGGGAGCAGCCCGACATGATAAGACATAAATGCCCCTCAATGATATGACCGCTAGGTGGATAAGATATTTTGGGACAGCTGGCGCGCAGCACAGCAACGGTCGGAAATTTGACTCTCAGATTCCTCAGGGCTATCATGTTCCTCACTGTGTAGGTAATTCGCACTGGCGAATTCCTAACTTCTCAGTCAGAACAAATTCATCAGCGACCAGAAGAACTTCGTCTCTGTCACTGAAGAAAGTGACTGAACTGTATGAGATTTCCAAAGGCTTCACTCGAAGGGATTGGTAGGTGTAGGATTTTGAGTTGAGCATCACATGGAAATTTTTCCTTAGTATTTCCTCGACCCCCTTTAACAGTACGGTGTTTCCTATGACTCAAAAAGGAGAAAATGAAACTATGAAAACAAAAGTCTTCACGCTTCATGTTCCACAAATGAATACCAAGTCTTCAAGGTCACACCAATTTCTTCACTTTCAAAGTCTTCAGAAAGTCTTCAGAATATCAAAGTCTTCAGTTGAAGAACTTCATTTTTAGGGGTCGACTTTCTCTGTAAATATCAAACTCCTCATAGACTTATAGACCTGTGTATACTCACAAACGCATTAGTCCCTTAACCTATAAGTCTTCAATACACCAAAATCACTAAGGGGCACTAGATGCACTTACAATCTCCCCCTTTTTGGTGATTGATGACAACATAGGTTAAGTTTTCAACGGGGATAAACATATGAAGTGTATACACTGATATTGAGGAATTTGATTGCAAGATATAGAAGAACTCCCCCTGAAGATGTGCATAGTGAGGAATTTGCTTTTGAAGCGTTGCACATTTGAAGAGTTGAATCATGGAGATCTCCCCCTATATCTTGTAATTCATACACGCATTTGATATATAGTATGCATGATGAAATATGGTGCCTGATGAGATTCAACATGCGTGCAATGTCATTAACGAGGAATAAGCATGCAGAGCATAATGCAACAAAAGTATCAGCGCACCATCGGGTTTAAGATTACAACTCGATCCAAATAAAAGTTTCAGAAGAACGAGAGTTGTAACTTAAAAAATGCCCTTAATATAGACCCGCTTGAAGACTAACTCAGATTTCTCCCCCTTTGTCATCAAATGACCAAAAGGATTGAAACTGAGGACTAACGCCCCTGAAGAATTTCAAGTTGATGGAGGAGCGCCAGCGTTGTCGGGGTTGTTTGTTGTAGCAGGGCCTGCCGCAGTGTCGTCCAAATCTTCAAACTCATCAGTGTCACGCGATGAAGAATAAGAGCTGGCCACCAAGGAGGGAACTTTGACCTTCTTGAATTTCTTCGGTGGAGGTGCAGACCAGTCAAATTCTTCCTTGAGACCCATATTCTTCAGATCAGCAACGCTGTAGACATTGGAGAGAACAACCCAGGTGCGGTTGAAGGTTTCATGGAGGTAGTAGTGGTTCTTCTTCACTGCATTGTGTGTTGAGGTCATGTTGTGAAGAATTGAACCAAACTGACGCTTGACCCATTTATGATTGCGATCAACCTTCTGATGCAGACTGAGGAGTAACTCACGGTCAGTCATCACCCTGGGTGCTGTGGCTTGAGGATTTTGCTTGGCTGAGGTATTGGTGGCAGAGTCATGTGTGGCAGAATCGTCATTGGTAGAGTAAGATGCAGCCTTGCGAAATTGACCATCCAAAGGACGAATGCCTTCATATCACAGCAGCGGCCTTGCCTTTATCATCAGCTGATGAAACTGTCTGTTTGAGGACTTCAATGGGAGGCAAGTAGCTACCGTGGTTTAGAGTGTCAGCTTTGTAATTTAGTGAAGATCTTGCCCTGATGAATCTCATGATCCAAGGAGCATAGGGCTTCAGCTCGAATGGTGACATAGCAATATTGGCCAGAGTCCTCATGAAGAAATCATGGAAGTTGACGGGAACGCCATGAATGAGGTTGAAAAGCATATTCTTCATGATGCCAACGACTTCTTCATCATTTGAGTCGTGGCCTTTGATATGACTCATTGTCTTCATCAGAATTCGATAGACAGTCCGAGGCACATAGAGTAATTCCTTGACGAGGAATTTGGTTCGTGGGGCCTGCCTTGGCTTCAATGGCTTCATCAGCACTTGCATATAGTGATTTGAAAGTTCTGGTTCGTTGTAGATACAACGAGCATCATCAAGTGGAGGACTGAGTGGTAGAGCACAAAGCAATTCAGTTGCAGGTGCCTTGTAGTGAGTATTTTCAGACATCCAGTCTAATACCCAGGAGTTCATGTCTTCAGCGTCTCCGGTGATGTGCAGAGTTGCATAGAATTAAAGAATGAGTTCTTCATTCCAGTCACAGATATCAATGCAGAAATTCACAAGTCCTGCGTCGTGAAGAACACTGAGGACTGGCTCAAAGCCGGGCTGAGACTCCATGTCCACATGAGGAATATGTGCATGATCGAAGACATTGTCTTTGTTGAAAAGCACTGAGAAATAGAAATTGGCTTGGCTGGCAGTCCAGAAACGCCTCTTCCTTATGCGACCAGAATCATATGGATTATAATCAGTGAAGAATACATGCTCGACAAAGAAAACTTCAGCCTTGAACTTCTGTTTGCTTGAGAACGGATTCTTTTGCTTTGGCAGAGGAATGTCAGTGAGTTGCATCACCACCTCAGGAATCGCGAGCTCAGGTTCTTCAGGCTGAGGAATTTCTTGTTCCTCAATAGGTGCAGACTGAGGATCAGCAGCAGCAGGTTCATCAGCACTAGTGGCTGGAATTTCTTCATGCACAGAGAGAGTGGGTTGAGTTTCTTCAGAGCCCATTTGAACTGTTGGTGCAGGGGACTGAGGAATCTGTTGGAGCGGGGTGAAGAGAGGAGTATTGGGGTGCTGACTTTCCCAAAAGTCATCATTCATCACAGGTGTGGTGCATCCTATATCCACATCTTCATCTTCAATTTCCTCAACACCAGCCTCTTCAGCTGTGAACTGAGGCATAGGTGAGGAAATGATTGGCGTTGAAGGGATTGCGTCCACTTCAATTTCTTCATTAATCTGCTCTGACGAAGCAGCAGAATGATGTTCTTCATCAGATTCGATGGGGATCTCATAGTCTTCTCCAAAAGGAACAAGGTCCTTTGACGGCATGGAGGAAATCGGACCAGCATCAATTGGATTTTCAAGTGAGCTGGTCATTGGCTTCATTTTCTTCGCAACCAAAGAATTTGACACAGCTGATGCCTTCCTTTTCTTCACTGCAGCTCGCTCTGCAGCCTTGATTTTCTTCACATCAAATGCACATGGAAGAATTGGTGTTGGTGTAGGTGCAGATGGAGCTGAGGAATCTGGTTGAATTTCTTCAGACGCAACTGATGCAGTTGCCCTGACTTCTTCAGTTTCTTCAGGCGCACCACTAGTGGATGCCCTGGCAATTTCTTCAGCGGCTGGAATGGGATCATCAGCCCTGGAACTAGCATTTTCATCAGCAGCCTGAACTTCATCAGCAGTGCTGGCATGTTCTTCAGTCGGCTGAGCTGAGGCATCAGCCTGAGGAATTTCATGTTGCGTTGAGGCTGCAACATTGGTGAATTTCTTTGTCAGGTTGACGAATCTGACCTTGGCCCCTTGCCAATCAGCATAATAAGCATCGAAGTTTTTGCTGAGGTCTTGAATTTCAGTCTGGACCTTGAGAAGTTCTTCAGGTGTCATTTTGACAACGTTTTTCTTCAGGAACTTCTCCTTTCTGTATTGAGCTTTCTTGATCTCTCTTGCCTTTTCAAACTTCCATTTCTCTTCAGTGATGAAATGGGTCAGCATGTGATTTTGACCAGGGGTCAGATGGAAATCAGGCATGGGGGTGTTTGGATCCTTGTGCCAGAGATCAATATAATCGAGGATTTTCCTCGGATCCAACAGCAGTGGCACAGATGTGCCTTTGGCTATAGCGGCCTTCACCTGTCTGTCTCTGATGATTTCTGCGAGTTCATCATCAGAAGCTTCATCATCAGATGGCACATGGAATGCGACCTGTTTCTTCTTTGGACTTGGCCGAGGACCTCATCCAGCTGTTGCTTTGGTCTTCAGCAGAGTCGGGCCAGATGATGAAATTGGTGCAGCTGAGGAACTTGCTGAGACACCAGAGGCAATCGAGAAACCAGCAGTCCTTTGACATGTAGTCAGATGCATAGGAGCTGAGGACTTTGTCGGAACTGCTGAGGACTTGGCAGGAGCAGGAGCAGTGTGAGGAATTTGCCGTGAGGGCGCTGCTGAGGAACTTGGCTTACAAGCAGGCTTCTTTGGCATGGATTTCCTCGGTTGGACCGAGGCCTCAGTAGCAGTAGAAGTGGCAGAATCCTCATTGAATTTCTTCACTGCCTTCTTGGCTTGTCTTGCCAATTTGGCTTGGCGCTTAGCCCATTCTTCAGGAAAGTCCTCACCGCGTTTGATGCTTGTGGGATCAGCTACTTGGCCAGGTGCCAATGGAGCTCTTGGGCATGGAGGATTGAGGGTGAATTTCTTCATGTACTTTGGAGTCACATATCTGTATTCCCTCCATTCCCTTGCCCATCTCCGTTCAATCTTCCGAATGTGCACCTTGCGCTGATTTTTGTTTTCTTTGCCATATTTTGCTTCATCAGGTGTGCAATAGTTAGCATAAATTTCCTCAGGGATCTCAAACGTAGTCATAACCTTAGGTTTCTTTCCTCCTTTCTGCGGCTTCTTACCGTCTGCCACATTCTTCAGTTGAGGAATTTGAACAACTGAGTTCTCTGAAGAAGTATGCAGTTTTTCTTTGAGGAACGCTGCAAATGAGTTAAGTTGATGAGAACCTAGTGATTCAGCAGCAGACATGAGTACCTGTGAACAGAGTACAGGCGCGAGGAATTTGGAGAGGTCATATGCGTTCTGAGAAGGTTTTTGGAAAGAACAAGTTTTGAGGAATGTGACCAGATGAACCTTGAAGAATTTCACTAAGCGATCTTTGTCTTAGGTTCCAGAGTTGTATAGATCGAGGATCCACACAATTGAGGAATCTTGAGGAAAACCATTGCTTAGAGAAACGAATCAAGAGCATAGTTTGTTTGAGGTGTTCATATATGTGAAGATTTGAAGAATAAACACCTTTGAAGATTTTCAGGAAAGTTTGAGAATCAAAGTGAGTAATAAAAGTAACTTTTAATTACCCGAAGTGAAGAACACGACGAACTGAGAAGAACAGACGGGAAGTTCGTCAGGTTAGATCTTCCTTGCCCTAACTCGGCGGAGGAAGACAGCTACGGCGGCGGCGGAGTGAAGATTTCCGCGGTCAGCGTGAGTACGGCGGCGACGAGGTCGAGGCAGCGAAGCTCTTCCTCACCGGCGATGATGGAGTAGAAGTGGCGCTAGGGTTTGAGGAGCTCGAGCAGGAGAGAGAGGTTGAGCGGAGTAAATGAAGTGAGGAAGGGGAGAGGGGTATTTATAGACACAGTGAAAAACTGTTCGCCCGAAGATTTTGGACGAACGTGCCCCTGCCCTTTCTCCTTCACGCGACATGTGTCACCCACGTACTGTGTAGTGGAGATCGTGTACGATCGTGGGTGAATAGAATAATGCATCATGGGATGCGGAACAGTTTGAGCGGCAAAACCGAAAATTTGGATAAGATTTGTTTTAAAGTTTTGTTCGCAATTTCTTCAGCTGACAAGGACACGGTGAAGATTTTGAACGAGTTTCAAATATAACGCACATGAAGAATTAGTGAATAGATTGGTTTGAGTATAGCATAGAGGGGGAAGGGTCCGATCACATTCACTTAGCAGAAAAAACAACTTGAAGAAATAGCTATAAGTGAATGTTGTAGAGGACATAAACTCATATATATATATATATATATATATATATATATATATATATATATATATATATATATATATATAGCCAGTGAAGAAAAACGAAGGGAACAGTGAAGATTTTGCAAAGTTGAAGAATTTGAAAACTGAAAAATTTGAAAAACTGAGGAAAAACTCAAATTGAAGATTTTCAACTTTTTGTGGTGGCGTGACCCATCGTATAAGAATGATGATTTCAGACACCGCGTACAATTGTCATAGGGTTCTGAGAATCAAATTCTTCATTAATTTCTTCACACTTAGAGTGTTATTCTTCATTGATTGAAGAAAAACGTTTCTTCATGTGTTGCACATCTAAGTCATCAATTTTGCATAAGTGTTAGGATGTGTGTCTTTTTCAAAGAACATTCGAAGAGTCTAAGATATTTAGCTCACACCGCAACTTGCTAAATCTCTTCTCATCCAAGGGCTTAGTGAAGATATCAGCTAGCTGTTCTTCAGTCTTCATGTGCTCGATAGAGATGTCGCCCTTCAACACATGATCACGAAGAAAATGATGACGAATCTGAATGTGCTTTGTCTTCGAGTGCTGAACTGGGTTGTGAGCAATCTTGATGGCACTCTCATTGTCGCATAGGAGAGGCACATTCTTCACGTTGACGCCATAGTCCTTGAGTGTTTGCTTCATCCAAAATAGTTGAGCACAACAAGAGCCAGCAGCAATGTATTCAGCTTCCGCAGTAGACAGTGATACGCAGTTCTGTTTCTTCGAGGACCAACAGACCAAAGATCGTCCGAGGAAATGACAAGTGCCAGAAGTTGACTTGCGGTCCACACGATCACCAGCATAGTCAGAGTCAAAATATCCAATGAGATCAAAAGCAGAGCCCTTGGGGTACCATAATCCTAGTGTTGGTGTGTGAGCTAGATATCGAAGAATATGCTTCACAGCCTTATGGTGTGATTCCTTCGGTGCAGCTTGTAATCGGGCACACATGCAAACACTAAGCATTATATCTGGCCTAGATGCACATAAGTACAATAAAGAACCAATCATGGAGCGGTATACCTTGTGATCGAAGTCAATACCATTTTCATCAGTGCATAGATTGCCTTTTGTGGGCATGGGAATTTTGATGCCTTTGCAATCTTGCATGCCGAATTTCCTCAGTACATCTTTGAGGTATTTCTCCTGAGATATGAATATGCCATTGCGCTGTTGACGAATTTGAAGACCTAAGAAGAATTTCAACTCTCCCATCATTGACATTTGATATTATTCACTCATCATATAGGCAAATTCATCACTATAACGTTGGTCAGTACAGCCAAAGATAATATAATCAACATATATTTGGCACACAAATAGTTCACCATCATAAGATTTAGTAAAGAGAGTAGGGTCGAGTGAACCGGGTGTGAAGCCATTCTTCACGAAGAATTCCTTCAATGTATCATACCACGCCCTAGGGGCTTGCTTGAGGCCATAGAGGGCCTTATTAAGTTTGAAGACTTTGTCAGGATTCTTTGGATCTTCAAAACCTGGGGGTTGAGAAACATATACTTCTTCCTCAAGCTTACCATTGAGGAATGCACTTTTCACATCCATTTGATATAAGATGATATCATGATGATTAGCGTAAGCAAGTAATATGCGAATAGCCTCAAGTGTAGCAACAGGTGCAAAAGTTTCATCGAAATCAATTCCTTCAACCTGTGTGTAGCCTTGAGCTACTAGTCGTGCCTTATTCCTTACCACAAGGCCATTTTCATCTTGCTTGTTGCGGTAGATCCACTTTGTGCCAATGATATTATGCTTGCGAGGATCTGGATGTTTGACCCGTTCCCAGACATTGTTGAGCTCGAACTGATGTAATTCTTCTTGCATAGCCTGAATCCACTCCGGCTCCAAAAATGCTTCATCTACCTTAGTGGGCTCTGTGATAGAGACAAAAGCATAGTGCCCACAAAAGTTAGATAAATGTGAAGCTTTTGAGCATGTGAGAGGACCTGGCGCTTCAATGTCATCGATGATCTTGTCAACTTGTACTTCTTTTGCAACGCGAGGATGAGCTGGTTGACGTCGAGGTATTTGATCATTTTCCTCAGCACCATTGACTTCATCATTATCTTCAGGTGCGTCAGCTCGACGTTCTTCGCGTACTGGAATGAATTCTTCAGCAAGTTCTTCAGTAGGAATGACATCCTCAGTTGCCTTGAACTTGATAGAATCCTCAGGTGCTGGTTCATCTAACACAGAAGGTAGGTGCTCTCTTTGCGAGCCATTAGTTTCATCGAACTGCACATCTACAGTTTCAACAATCTTGTGAAGAGCGATGTTGAAGACTCTGTAGGTGTGCGAGTCCTTTCCGTAACCAAGCATAAAACCTTCATGTGCTTTCGGTGCAAATTTAGAATTGTGGTGAGGATCTCTAATCCAACATTTAGCACCGAAGACTTTGAAATAACTCACATTGGGTTTCTTGTCAGTGAGGAGTTCATAGGCCGTCTTCTTGAAGAATTTGTGAAGATATACTCTGTTGATGATGTGGCATGCAGTATCAATTGCATCAATCCAAAAACTATGAGGCGTTTTGTATTCATCAAGCATAGTGCGAGCCATCTCAACAAGAGTTCTGTTCTTGCACTCCACGACGCCATTTTGCCGAGGAGTATAAGGAGCAGATAACTCATGAGTAATACCAAGTTCATCAAGATAGTCATCAAGACTGGAATTTTTGAACTCAGTTCCATTGTCACTTCTGATGTGCTTGATCTTCACACCAAAGTTGGTTGAAGCCCTCGAGGAAAATCGTTTGAAGACTTCCTGCACTTCATGTTTGTAAGTAACAATGTGTACCCATGTGTATCAAGAGTAATCATCAACAATGACAAAACCATATAGAGATGCAACATTGGAGAATGCTGAGTAATGATTTGGTCCGAAGAGGTCCATGTGAAGCAATTCGAATGGACGAGTAGTAGTCATGATAGTCTTCACTGGATGCTTGGCCTTGGTCATTTTTCCAGCTTCACAGGCTCCGCATAAGTGATCCTTGAGGAATTTGACATTCTCAATGCCAATGACATGCTTCTTCTTCGCAAACGTGTGCAAATTCCTCATGCCTACGTGACCAAGTCGTCGATGCCATAGCCAGCCTTCTGAAGCTTTTGCAAGTAGACACACGGCTGGTTGTGGTCCTGTAGAGAAATCAACAATATACAAATCTCCTCTCCTAAAGCCTTCGAAGACTTTGGAATTGTCAGCTTCCATAATCACAACACAGCGATACTTGCCAAAGACAACAACCATATCAAGATCACAAAGCATTGAGACTGACATGAGATTGTATCCTAAGGACTCAACAAGCATGACTTTGTCCATGTGTTTATCCTTAGAGATCGCAACCTTACCAAGACCCAATACCTGACTTTTGCCTTTGTCAGCAAAGATGATATGCTTCAGATGTGAAAAGGTGCATCCATCAAGAGATTCTTGTCACCAGTCATGTGATTTGTACATCCACTATCAAGGACCCATTCAGTGGTTTTGGGTTGATCATCCTACAGATGAATTAGTGTAACTTACAATCTCATATGCTTCCTCAGTGAAGAATATGATATCAAGTTCATCAGATGAATTTCATCAAGCGGTAAACAGATATAGCAGTAGGAGGACGTGTGAAATGAAAGTTCATTTCATCATGGTTAGCCTGCGTCCTTTCAGGCATTTTTGTCAGGTCCCCAGCAAATTCTTCAGACGTTAAGGCACGTCTGGAGACCTGACCCTGCAGAAGAGATTAGTTCTTTTTCTTCACCACCCACATCTGAAGGGGTGGCAAAGAGTTCATCACTCTGCGAGCACCATAAGAGAACGGTGGCATAGAAGCCAAACCATTTCGTTTCGCATATGAGGGGTTAGGGTAAGCATATGAATAAGCAGAGAAATTCTTCGAGAACATATGAACATAATGATTTGAAGAATAATGTGCATATTCGTAGCCCTTAGCTCTACCCTGTGAAACAGAGTTGTTAGCACGATGATAGTCATATGAGGACTTTGATCCATTTGAGGAATTTGATCCACGTGAGGAATTTGGTCCATATGAGGACTTGGATCCATATGAAGAAGTAGGTCCATATGAAGAGTTTGTTCTGGGGTTCCTATTCTTCACATGTGGTGTCATGAGGACATTCACCTGAAGACTTTCAACATAACTTTTGGGAACCCAGATTTTCTTCATAGGGGAACCGTTCCTGCAGTTAGTCCCAACATATCTAGCAAATACTTCACCATTCTGATTTTTGAACAGTTTATAGTTGGAGTCAAATGACTCATCAGAAGAATGAGGAGATTCACATGTAAAGCCAAATAACATGGATGGATCAACTAGAGGTCCCTTTGCAGCAACCCATGAGGTTTTGGGGTACTGCTCAGGCTTCCAATATGTTCCATCAGCATTAAGTTTCCTCTCAAAGGCAATACCCTCTTTCCTAGGGTTTCTGTTGAGGATCTGCTTTTTGAGCACATCACAGAGAATCTGATGCCCTTTGAGGCTTTTGTACATGCCTGTCGTGTACAGTTCCTTCAGCCATGCATCGTCAGTGATACTAGCAATGTCCTCAGATGAGGAATTAGTGATAGCAGAGGCAGGTGAAGAATTTGTAACAGTTGAAGCATTTGAACATTCAGGTGAAGAATTAGCAGATTCACGTTCAATGCACTTTAAGCATGGAGGAACAAATTCTTCCTGAGAAGTGCTGATTTGTTGAGCAAGTAATGAATCGCGCTCCTTCTGAAGATCTTCATAACTCACTCTTAGCTTCTCAAGATCTTGCTTTATTTGAAGAAATTCATAAGAAAGTTTCTCATGATCAGATAAGAGAGTGTTATGATGACTTTAAAGGTTATCAAACCTAGACTGAAGTCTCTGAAGATTTTCAGTCAGGGCTTTAGTGCGATCCATTTCTTCACCCAACATATCATCACTTTTGTCTAGCATGTTTTGAACCTTTTCAAAAGCCCTTTGTTGTTTTACAGCAATCTTTGCAAGTTTAGAGTAGCTGGGCTTGAGATTCTCATCAGATTCATTTTCACTAGATTCAGAGGAGGTGTATTTGAGTACCTTTGCACCTTTTGCCATGAAGCAATAGGTGGGAGCGTAGTCATCATTATCTTCATCAGGCTTGTCGGTGGGGTCAGTTTCTTCAGTGTTGAAGATGGACTTGCTAACGAAAGCAGTGGCGAAGGCCAGACTTGCCACACCAGATTCAGATTCTTCAGACTCCTCCTCTTCCTCATGTTCCTCAGATTCAGCTTCAGAGTCCATTTCCTTGCCAATGAATGCTCGAGCCTTCTTGGAGCTGCCCTTCTTGTGAGATGAAGACTTTGAAGATTTTGATGATGAAGATTTTGACGATTTCTTCTTCTTCTTCGCATCATCAGAACAGTAATCCTTGTATTTCTTCTTCTTCAATTCCTTTTCCCAGTGAGGACAATCTTGAATATAATGACCAGGTTTCTTGCATTTGTGGCACAACCTTCTCTTATAGTCACTTGATGAGGAATCACTGCTTCTTGAGGATTTTCCAAAGCGACCACGTCTTGAGAACTTCTGGAATTTCTTCACGAGCAGTGCTAGCTCCTGGCTCAGTTCTTCAGGATCACCAAGGCTACTACCAGAGTCCTCACATTCAGACTCAGACACAACCTTGGCCTTCAGAGCACGTGGTTTGCCATAGCTCGAACCATAGAGATCTCTCTTTTCAGCAAGCTGGAACTCGTGAGTATTTAGCCTTTCGAGGATATCAGCAGGATCAAGAGACTTGTAGTCAGCCCGTTCTTGTATCATCAGACCCAGAGTATCAAATGAGGAATCAAGCGATCTCAACAGTTTCTTCACCACCTCATGGTCAGTGATGTCAGTGGCACCGAGGGCTTGAAGCTCATTTGAGATGTCAGTGAGGCGATCGAAGGTTTGTTGGATATTTTCATTGTCGAGTCTTTTGAAGCGGTTGAAGAGATTTCGAAGAACATCAACTCGAGAGTCACGCTGAGTTGAGACTCCTTCATTCACTTTGGACAGCCTATCCCAGATAAGCTTAGCAGTTTCCAAAGCACTCACTCTTCCATACTGTCCTTTACTCAGATGGCCACATATGATATTCTTCGCTTGAGAATCGAGTTGCTTGAATCTCTTCACATCGGTAGTGTTCACTGAGGGTGAGACAGAGGGAACACCATTTTCCACAACATACCAAAGATCGTTGTCAATTGCCTCAAGATGCATTCGCATCTTGTTTTTCCAGAAGGGGTAGTCCGTTCCATCGAAGGTAGGACACCCAGCCGAGACCTTGATCATACCTACGGTCGACATAACTAAAACTCCAGGCGGTTAAACCAAAATCACACAGAACAAGGGAGTACCTTGCTCTGATACCAATTGAAAGTGCGTTATGTCGACTAGAGGGGGGGTGAATAGGCGATTTTTATGAATTCTTCACTGAGGAATTTGCCGGTGAGGAAATTCCTTAGTGAAGAACTATTAGCAGCGGAATAAGTACTCAGAAGTAAGCATAACAGAATACAAGCATGGTCATCATGATGAAATGAAGACTAGCACAGAGTACAGAAAGCGTAATCACAGGATAACACAAGATGAAGACAATCAGACTGAAGAAATTGAACTGAGGAAATTGAGAAAGTCTTCAGTCAGAGTCTTCAAACACAGATATGAACAAACACTCAACACAGTAATGAGGAAATGAAAGGGTTGAGGAAATAGAACCAGTAGGTTGGTGAAGACAATGATTTGGTAGACCAATTCCAACTGCTGTCTCAGTTGTACGTCTGGTTGGAGCGGCTGAGTATTTAAACTCGAGAACACGCAGTCCCGGACACCCAGTCTCTGAGCACGCAGCTCAGGACACCCAGTCCTCACCGTATTCTCCTTGAACTAAGATCACACAGATCCCATCCAATCACTCGTGGTAAGTCTTCAGGCGACTTCCAAACCTTCACAGACTTGGTCACTCGGCGATCCACAATTTCTCTTGGATGCTCTAGACCTTGACGCCTAACCGTCTAGAAGAAGCACAATCTTCAAAGGTAACAAGCGTCGGATCCACGCAGGATCAATTTCTTCAGTGATGCTCAATCACTTTGGGGTTTGTAGGTGTTTGGGTTTGGGATTTTCCTCACTTGATGATTTTCGCTCAAAGTCCTCAGAGGATGGGTTGCTCTCAAATGACAAGTGTCAAGTTCTCTCAGAGCAGCCAACCAGCTAGTGGTTGTAGGGGGCGGCTATTTATAGCCTAGGGAGCAGCCCGACATGATAAGACATAAATGCCCCTCAATGATATGACCGTTAGGTGGATAAGATATTTTGGGACAGCTGGCGCGCAGCACAACAACGGTCGGAAATTTGACTCTCAAATTCCCCAGGGCTATCATGTTCCTCACTGTGTAGGTAATTCGCACTGGCGAATTCCTAACTCCTCAGTCAGAACAAATTCATCAGCGACCAGAAGAACTTCGTCTCTGTCACTGAAGAAAGTGATTGAACTGTATGAGATTTCCAAAGGCTTCACTCGAAGGGATTGGTAGGTGTAGGATTTTGAGTTGAGCATCACATGGAAATTTTTCCTTAGTATTTCCTCGACCCCCTTTAACAGTACGGTTTTTCCTATGGCTCAAAAAGGAGAAAATGACACTATGAAAACAAAAGTCTTCACGCTTCATGTTCCACAAATGAATACCAAGTCTTCAAGGTCACACCAATTTCTTCACTTTCAAAGTCTTCAGAAAGTCTTTAGAATATCAAAGTCTTCAGTTGAAGAACTTCATTTTTAGGGGTCGACTTTCTCTGTAAATATCAAACTCCTCATAGACTTATAGACCTGTGTATACTCACAAACGCATTAGTCCCTTAACCTATAAGTCTTCAATACACCAAAATCACTAAGGGGCACTAGATGCACTTACACCCCCGAGCGACCAAATGAAGCAGCTGTCCGAGCTGCAGAGGGTGGCCAGCTTGGCCATGAAGGACGTAATAGTTCGTCTGTGGCCGGTCGAAGCCGTACCTAGCAGCCACTTCGGGCTCATGAAGAGGCTGGTGGAGGCGCTTCCTCGGATTGATGCCCTTGAGCGGTCATCCTGTATTGAGGGTGCTCGGATGGCCTTTGCCCGTCTGAAGGTTCAGTGGGTGAAGAAGAAAGCCACCGAGATTGCCACCATAGGGCCACCGCAGGGCAAGGAGCACCGACGGCCGGAGAGGTACTTCGACGAGGTCCTCAAGGGAGCCCGTATTGTAGAAGGCCAGTGCTCCAAGGACATAATATTTGAGTAGTTGTGTCCGATTTGTAAGAGTTATGTAATGAACTCGTAATGTATGATAGTTATGATTATGCTTTATTATCAGTTTATCCTCCTAGTTAGTTGTTTATATGTTTGAAAGTTTACCTGTCGTCGGCTTCATCCCCCACGTAGATACTACAGCGGTGTTCGGGACCACATGACCGCACTTTATCCAACGTCTTGGTCCGATGTAGGAGGTGTCTTGCAAAGTGAACCAGGCAATTAGACTATGCGGTTTTAGTACTTTCATTTTAGCCATAAGAGTCCATTGGTGGCGCTAAGTACTAGCCCCTCGTTGCATGATCGACAATCCAGAGTGCGGTGCCTTTGCAATGTGGATGTTCAAAAACCCCAGCCCCTCATATAACACGACATAAATCGCGAACGATTCGTAGTACGACACTAAGTCACCGGATCGCTAATCCGCTCTCGCTTATCATGACAGGCAGTTTTCGGCTTTCTCTACTGAGGTACTTGACCGGACGGACCGGAAATATAATCATAGTAGTTCTCCCTTTACTACCTTAGCCAAACTTGCGGAATGTAAGGTGGCAAACATAGGAGCCGGGCAACCCAACTATAGACCAAAGACATGATTCAGAGCAGATGCATATAATGCAATATCCGGGACGCCGAAGAGTTCCCTATGGGTGTTCAGACTTAAGAATTTTAGCGGGGCCGAAGACAGCCCCTGGTATGAAGAACGTGTCAAGGCACGTATGCCAGTCAACCGTAAGAGGGAGCACAAATGACAAGGAAAAAAAATCCAAAAACCCAACCAAGAAGGTGATGAGCATCTGTGCCCTTTATATGTTTATTGATATGTCGATGACGGGCAATGTCGTTCAATATTGGGGTCATATTGCATGCCCAGAGAAAAAGGAAAAGATTTTACATAAGGGAAAGTCTACCACAGGGCCCAAAAATCATAGTTCGGAAAAGAAAATCCAATGATGCCCTGCCGCACGTCTGCGCCCTTTCTCCTTAGTAGCGAGTCCTTTGAGAGGAGTACTTGACGGTTCGGAAATGCGCCCACCTTAAAAGGGTCTCCTGCGACAACTGATACGTCTCCAATGTATCTATAATTTTTGATTGTTTCATGCTATTATATTACCCCGTTTTGGATGTTTATGGGCTTTACTTTACACATTTATATCATTTTTGGGACTAACCTACTAACCGGAGGCCCAACCCGTATTGCTGTTATTTTTGCCTATTTCAGTGTTTCGAAGAAAAGGAATATCAAACGGAGTCTAAACGGAATGAAACCTTCGGCAGCGTGATTTTTGGAACAAACGTGATCCAGAGGACTTGGAGTGCAAGTCAAGAAGCAGTCGAGGCGACCACGAGGGTGGAGGGCGCACCCACCCCTACAGGGCGCGCCCCTATCTCGTGGGCCCCTTGGGCGGCCACCGACCTACTTCTTCCTCCTATATATACCCATGTACCCCGAGAACATCAGAAGCGACCACGAAAAACTATTTCCACCGCCGTAACCTTCTGTATCCGCGAGATCCCATCTTGGAGCCTTCGCCGGTGCTCCGCCCGAGGGGGAATCGACCATGGAGGGCTTCTACATCAACACCATAGCCCCTCGGATGAGTTGTGAGTAGTTTACCATAGACCTTCGGGTCCATAGTTATTAGCTAGATGGCTTCTTCTCTCTTTTTGGATCTCAATACCATGTTCTCCTCGATCTTCTTGGAGATCTATTCGATGTAACTATTTTTGCGGTGTGTTTGTCGAGATCCGATGAATTGTGGGTTTATGATCAAGTTTATCTATGAGAAATATTTGAATCTCCTCTGAATTCTTTTATGTGTGATTAAGTTATCTTTGCAAGTCTATTCGAATTATCAGTTTGGTTTGGCCTACTAGATTGATCTTTCTTGCAATGGGAGAAGTGCTTAGTTTTGGGTTCAATCTTGCGGTGTCCTTTCCCAGTGACAGCAGGGGCAGCAAGGCACGTATTGTATTATTGCCATCGAGGATAAAAAGATTGGGTTTATATCATATTGCATGAGTTTATCCCTCTACATCATGTCATCTCTCATAATGCATTACTCTGTTCTTTATGAACTTAATACTCTAGATGCATGCTGGATAGCGGTCGATGTGTGGAGTAATAGTAGTAGATGCAGGCAGGAGTCGGTCTACTTGTCACGGACGTGATGCCTATATACATGATCATGCCTAGATAATCTCATAATTATTCGCTTTTCTATCAATTGCTCGACAGTAATTTGTTCACCCACCGTAATACTTATGCTATCTTCAGAGAAGCCACAAGTGAAACCTATGGCCCCCGGGTCTATCTTTTATCATATAAGCTTTCCATCTACTTTTATTTGTGTGACGCCCTTGACTCAATCGTACACTAATCATACACACAAATGTGTACGACCAAGATCAGGGACTCACGGGAAGATATCACAACACAACTCTAGACACAAATTAAAATAATACAAGCTTTATATTACAAGCCAGGGGCCTCGAGGGCTCGAATACATAAGCTCGAATACACAAGAGTCAGCGGAAGCAACAATATCTGAGTACAGACATGAGTTAAACATTCTTGCCTTAAGAAGGCTAGCACAAAAGCATCTACGATCGAAAAGGCAAGGCCTCCTGCCTGGGAGCCTCCTAACTACTCCTGGTCATCGACGGTCTCCGCATAGTAGTAGGCGTCGGCGGTGGCATCTGGCTCCTGGGCTCCGACATCTGGTTGCATCAACCGGAAAGAAGGAGAAAGGGGAAAAGGGGAAGCAAAGCAACCGTGAGTACTCATCCAAAGTACTCGCAAGCAAGGATCTACACTACATATGCAACATTATCAAAGGAAGGCTGTATATGTGGACTGGGTTGCAGAAATGCCAGAATAGAGAGAAGGCCTGGTCCTATCGAAGACTAGCATCTTCTGTAAACCACCATCTTGTAGCAAACAGGAGGGAGTAGAGTAGCATAAAGTAAAGTAGTAGTAGTGTTATCAACCTCGGCCAGAGATCCTTTCTCGACTCCCTACGAGAAAGAAATCCCAGAGCCATACTATCCAATTGTCATCACAAACCAATTCTCATCACAAGTATCCAGTTCTAGTTGTATCGATCAGGATACAACTCCAAGTGTCCGTTACCGTAGGACAGGCTATCGATAGATGTTTTCTTCCCTGCAGGGGTGCACCAACTTACCCACCACGCTCGATTAACTCCGGCCGGACACACTTTCCTGGGTCATGCCCGGCCTCGGTCAAACAATACGCCGCAATCCGACTTAGGCTTAATAGAGAGGTCAGCACACCGGACTAAACCTATGCCCCCAGGGGTCATGGGCCATCTCCCCGGAAACTCCTACACGTTGCGAACGCGGCCGGTGAGCAGACCTAGCTACCTCCCTAAAAAGGCAGGAGCTTACCAGTCCAACCCGGCGTGCGCCGCTCAGTCGCTGACATCTATTAAGCTTCTGCTGATGTATACGACGCAGAACGCCCATACTATGCCCACGTGATGGTTAGTGCTATCAGGCCAGAGGCCCCTCAGATCAAATATCCAAACCGTTAGTGTGTTGGTACTGCGGTCACGAGCAGAGACTCACGAAATATGTGACCCCGTCGCCCCGTCTCGAGGACTTGCGGCAAGGGCTAAGAATGCCCGGCCACGCCTCGTGTTCAACTCTCGGGTACCCTCCAGGTCAACCCGTCTCCACATCACTCGCGGGTACCCCTCAGGGTCGACCCGCCTTTCCAAGTAACAATTGTAAAGTATAAGTATCCGTGTGTCCAAACATCAAGGGGAAAACCCGAGGAATCACCCTCGGTGAATTCCACTCAATGTACTCATCAAGGTGAACGTAAGAGGAATCACCCCCGAGATTCACACTTGAGGGGTTGCACGGCAGAGTCGTATCGGAAGTGGTTAAGGCGGAATCACCCTCGATGACCACGACCGAATAGCTACACTACAGGGTTAACATTAGAAGTGCTGTAGAGGTCTCACCCTCGGCACTCGATAGTAACCCAGCAGTGTCGAGCAACTAAGGGGAAAGTGATGTGCGGTGAAGGGGCCTGGTCTTTGATCCTGTTGATCGGGTCTTCGATGATGAAGCAGGGGCAACAAGGACAAGGTGGGGGTCACTGATGGATCACTACTCAACCTATACTAAACAGTTTAGGATAAGCAGGTAGGTAATAACAACAGGTTACAATAAACAGGCTATGCATCAGAATAGGAGCAAACAATAATAGTAGCAAAATCTAATGCAAGCATGAGAGAATGGAATGAGCGATATCGGGATGATCAAAGGGGGAGCTTGCCTGGTTGCTCTGGAAAGGAGGGGTCGTCGTCGACGTAGTCGATCACAGGGGCAGCATCGGTCTCGGGGTCTACCGGAGAGAAGAGGGGGAAGAAACAGTAAATATAAAGCAAACATAGCATAACAGGACAACAAGCAGAGCTAGACGTGTTCTAACGCGGTGCTACACGATACCGGTGCGGGGGGGAGTCAACTAGGATTGTTTTCCCGGTTCCGGACCTGTGTCAGACAGATGACCGGAGGGGGAAAGTTCCATGTTCAGCATGCTAGGTGTCGTGGAATTGTCACGGCAGATGTCCTTAGTGTCAGGACTTAGTCGCGAGGCCAACGCATCTATGCGGTAGCTTGAGAGGGGTTGATCGGGACGAGAGACGCAACAGACAAGACAAGGATTTAGACAGCTTCGGGCCCCGGGAAACATCATCCGCAATAGCCCTACATGCTGTTTGAGGCTAGGTCTCATTATGCTCATCGAGAGTTGCCGCATAAGCCGGCTCCCCCTTTGTGTCTAGCTCTAGATATTGTTTATTGTTCCCCCCTTGGGGAGCCCTGCCCCTCCTTATATAAGTTAGAGGGGCGGGTTACATGTGGAGTCCTAGTAGGACTAGGACTAGTCTATCTTCTCTTACAAGTTAAATACAAGTCCGGGTCTTGCTTCCTCATAAAGGAAATATTTGTCATCCCTTTCCTCTTAAGCCGGCCCATCATAACGTGAGCCGGCCTTCTGGGCTTTGGGCCTTGTTGTCCATCTGACCCGCCCGCCGGGTTACTAATGAGTCGGAAATATTGGGCGGGTTATCTGTGAATCGCCAAGCTCCAGGCGGGTCACCAGTGAGTCACCACGCTCCAGCCGGGTCTTCTGGTGAATCGCCAAGTCCGGCCGGGTCATACCACGGGGTATATCCCCGACATTAGCCCCCAGTTTAATTTGGATTTATCCATGTTAAACTGATCCTGCAAAATAAACACCAGAACAACTTTGACAGGTTGTACTCCGGGTTAAAAATTCTTGTAAACCGGCACCTGATCATCCTTAAATCCTTGTCATTTCTTCCTTCTAAAAAATCCGAGTCAATAGACCAGTTTCATAACCAATTTGCTTGTAGAAAATATTTTGTAAATAAAGAATCCTCTTGAATCGGCCTTGAATGCTCTGACTTGACAAAAATATTGGTCTTCAAATATTCAACTGATGTTCAGCCGGTCTAAAGATGTAAAACTTGCCGGTTTAATATTACCAAAATTGCCGGGTTATAAAAACTGTTAATTCCGGGTCATGATTGTTGCCAACGCCAGTTCATGTTTATTGATGACGCCGGGTTGCGGACACAAGGTCGTAATGGTTGGTGACGCCGGGTCAATCCGGTTTGCTCAAAATAGAGAATTTGAAAATAGTTCTTCCATAATAATATAATACCTGTAGCCCCCAAGTCTTGAGTAGAACAAAGTGATGGCTTAAGACTTGTTTCAATATAAATACTGCCACTTAAGAAGAAATCCATGTTGTTCATCCCAGTCACTTAGTAAAAACTGAATACTCCATATTATGTAGCCCCCAAGTGCCGGGTCATTATGCAATAATAAGCAGGGACTTTGTAGGTATAATCATATAGATTTGAGCAATGATGTGTAGCCCCCAAGGGCCGGCTCAGTAAGATAATATTGAGCTGGGACTTGATATATACTTCAATGAAAATAACATCATATGATGTAACCCCCATCATGGGACTTGAATGCACGTCCACAAGGTTAAGTGCCTTGTGTTGTACCAATTGAGCAGTGGACCCTTCAATATAAAGAATAAAAGCTTTGTACCTTCAATTGTTGACAGGAGCAATTGGTAGCCCCCAAGGGTCGACTCATTATAATGTGATGAGTCAGGTCTTCAATAATATGAGCAAAAAATTACTTTGCATTAGCCCCCAAGTGTCATGGTGCTTGCTTGCAGTGACATGAGACTTGCATATTTGATGTAATCGCAACTTTAAATAATGTAGCCCCCAAGTGCCGGGTCGTAAGCCTGCAGTAACTCGGGACTATTCCTTCAATTGTAGAAAAAATCATATCTATTGATAATATGATAGCCATTGTGCTAAAGCGACTTTATAAACCTCAATAATACCGGTTATTAATAACCATGATAAAATCCAGCCATGTTGGCTATTCAAGATAATATAATCCGGTATGAAAACCTTATTCGTTCAGTATCATAATGAAAATTCAGCCAAGTTTGGCTATTTAAATAATATAACCCAATGATTTATAAGCGCATGATTCCAATGGCGCAATCCAAATATATACTGGCGACTTATAGTCCCAAGCCAGGCCGGTTTAATAAACACCGGATAATTTTTCATCATATACTGGCGGCTTATCGTCTTAAAGACATGCCGGTTTAACAAACACCGGATAATTTATCATCATACTGGCGACACATAGTCGAAAGCCAGGCCGGTTTAATAAACATCAGTGATTTATAATCATGCTTTATTCAACCTGTTTCTGCATACAACAAGTTTAAAGTGTCCTGGCGGTTTACCACTGGACGGGTCATAATGCCCAACATATAACCTAAGTTTATAACCAAGGTTGCACTTAAGAATAATCAAATATGAAATATATCATACCTGTGATATTGAATCACATTGCTGGTTTTACCAACTTTTTGTAGTAAGAGTGATAACCCCAATCTTGAGTAATGATAACTCCTTTCATACTGTGCCGGTTGATGATAAACCGTAACGGGTTGTGATAAACACCGGTTTAACCATATATAATACTGGCGACGCGTAGTCAAACCAGACCGGGCTGATAGTCTCCGGATTATAACTTGATCCTATATTGACAACTTGTAATTGAAAGTCAAGCCGGGTTAATGAACGCCGGTTTACTCCATAATAGTATGGTAATAGAAAATCAAAGCGGGCAGATGGCCTCCGGATTAAGATTTGACCGTGTTCCGTCAATTTGTAATTGACAGTTGAACCGGATTAAAAGTTGTCGCAACAAAAATCGAATAACAGTTATGAAAAAAAATATGGAAGCAAAGGCAATGATAAAACCGTTTGCAAAAAAGGAGGCTTTACTGAGCCGATCAGATGGTGTTACCATGGTCGGACACGACCAAGCTCCCAATAGGTGTAGCTATGGTTCAAGTCAGCCAGGTCCCCAACTGAAACCGTGGCATTATGCTGATCAAGTGGCGTGGCAATGGTTCGGGTTCGACCAAGCCCCCAAGTGACTATGTGGCCTTAGGCCGATCAAGAGGCATGACTGGTTCAGACTTGACCATGTCCCCAAGTGATCTGGTGGCTTTCGCCTATCAAGAGGTGTTGCATTGGTTCGGACACGACCAAGCCCCCAAGTGACATAACATGGTGCTTTGAAAAGCTAACCCAAGAGGTAAACCGGAGGCCGCTTTAAGACAGAACCTACGTGTAACCACGCATGATGTAAAAAAGAACAGAGACCCCGCTTTATGAAGCAGAAGCCCCCATGTGATCAATAATATGTTAGGCCAATAAGGCAGGATACCCATGTTTGAACCGCGCATCATGGCAGCAGGTCCTCTTTGGTAATTTTTTAACTTTTTTGCAAGAGATAAATTCTTCTTGAACCGGGATCTTGAACCGGATATTGAGAGCTTCAAAGCTTTGTGGGAGACATCTTTCCCTTGACCCGGATTTTAAACCGGAATCTTCATTTTCAGCCGGAAATTTTCTGACGGTCTTTAAACTCAAACTTGCGAGAAGTTAATTCCTTTTTGAACCGGACATTGTTAAACCGGATTTGGGTGCTTCAGAGCTTTGTGGGAGAACAGATTTCCCTTGAACCGGATTGTAAACCAGATATTTGAGAGCTTCAATGAGACTGACTTCCCTTGAGCCGGATTTTATACCGGAATCCTTTCTGATGACCCGGATCTTCTTCATTGAGCCAGGATTTTGTAACTGTCATATACTTTCTAAGCCGGAGATTTTCTGACGGCCTTCAAATAACAGTAGCCTCCTAGACCGGGTTATCTTTCCCTCCATCGTCCTGGGGTTCTTAAATTTGCTAAAACTAGCAAGATTTGTTGAGTCATGTCATCGTAGCCCCCGAGTCTCAAGGTGACTCGAGGAGTTGGCTTGAAACTCTTCATATTTGACCATGATATAAACCGACATAACTTGTATATCATTGGTGTTGATAGCACGATGTAAATCCACAGAAGGTTGAGGTGACTGCGGCGGGTTATAAATGATCCCGTATGAGCCGTGTCAGCAACTCGGCCAATGGTTCCTTCCAACTGGCGATTTGAAGTTAACCAAACTGTAGTGGCGGCGACTTGTGCGCCTACCCATTGAGCCATCCAGTGCAAACGGCGGTTGATAGTATATGATAATTTGCCTCCTTTTTGTTGAAAGAAAACCGGGCTACCCAAGCTGTGACTTGCTCATACTCAATAAACAGCTCATGCAGACAGGTGCGGCCCGGTATGTTGATGTAGACCAGGCCACGAGAGACGGACGACAAAAACGACCGCAACATCAGAGGCAGCTCGGATAGATGAGTCGGCCGTGGCATTGTAAACCGGTGCGGATGGGGAAGATCGGCACCGGTGTCGTAAACCGGCACGGACGGGCGAGTTAATCGCGTCGTTTTGATGTAGTGAACAATTGTCCTGCATCAACAATATTGAAGACCAAGGCAAAGATAAACTGCTTTTTGACAAAAATAATATGTGCCAATAAAATATATTTAAAATGGATATCACCTGATGTGCCAGGCCAGAAATAATCCGCCATGAATTTGATGATCACTAGGTTAAGTTGAAATCACTCACGAGTGAGTCGGCCGTGGGAGCAGACAGATGAGCCGGGCGCGGCATTGTAAGCCGGCAGGGATGGGTGAGTCAATCGTAGGCGCAGTAAGCCACGTGGACGGCGAGTCGATCTCGAGCATGGTCCCAACGAGCTGACGTAAACCGGGCCACAAGGGTGGCGACTTGTGCATGTTCATTCACCGGGCGGTATGACACAGACGAAACGCCGGTGCAGAATTCTGCTATCGCATGCTCCGTACCCTTAATATAATACCTCATTAGTAATGAACAATTGTCCTGCATCAAAAATATCGCAAGGCAAAGTAATTGTTCACACAAAAATTAATATGTGCTGAAATAAACCGGACGGATATCACCTGATTCATCTAGACGACAGATGATCCATACGCAGGGTAGGAATTAACTTAGATATATGAGTCACCAGCACTTCTTCCCTCTTTTTCTATCTTGATAGTGGCTCTTGACCTCTTCGTGAGAAGTAGCACTTGAATACGAAGCAGTAGTTGGCCTCCTTTTTTTTAGCTGCACGTAACATGTACACAGTGCAGATGCATGCCAGTATTTTCTTTCTTGCTCTTCACGTGGAGCGTCTTGTTGTTCTTGAAGCAGTAGTAGTGGCGCGCGGCAGTTCCAGCTTGTACGGCTCGGGGATCCACGAGGAGAGCGTTTCAGACACAGAGCCAATCCGGCAGATGAACAAGTCCAGGCCTCCAAGTAGAAAAAAATATTATAATGGAGCAGCTAGCGTTGGCAACTTGATCGATTGATGTAGATGTACCCCGACGCGACAAGTGCGGCTCAGGGAGGCAAAGTGAGACAGCAACTCGGATGGGAGACGGGGCGCGACAGCGACCCGGACGGGAGGCGGGGTCCAGACCAGCCACAGGTCGTGGCCGGCTTGGGCTGCAGCTGGCCCGGGCGGCCACGTCTCGAAGACGGCGGCTTCTCAGCCGAGACCGAGAGGGAGCGTTTCGGCGATTTAGAACCAGATGCGGAGACGAGTCCCTGGCTTCATCCACGCATGTACTGCCTCAAATATTCCTTTGCAATTGTATCTGTTGTCCTTGGATCAATGCACCGAAAACTTGCATGCGGCGGCGCACATGATAGAACCCTAATTTCTGTTGAATTAATCTCGCATAAACTATAAACTGGACTGATGACTTGAGGCTGACCCAGCTCCTTCCAAACCGGCTCTTCTTCATCCGGAAACTTGCGGACTTGTTGAAACCCTAGAAGAGATCCCTTCAAGAACTCAACACCACCGTGCACATGCCCCACGGTGGGCGCCAACTGTCATGGAATTGTCACGGCAGATGTCCTTAGTGTCAGGACTTAGTCGCGAGGCCAACGCATCTATGCGGTAGCTTGAGAGGGGTTGATCGGGACGAGAGACGCAACAGACAAGACAAGGATTTAGACAGCTTCGGGCCCCGGGAAACATCATCCGGAATAGCCCTACATGCTGTTTGAGGCTAGGTCTCATTATGCTCATCGAGAGTCGCCGCATAAGCCGGCTCCCCCTTTGTGTCTAGCTCTAGATATTGTTTATTGTTCCCCCCTTGGGGAGCCCTGCCCCTTCTTATATAAGTTAGAGGGGCGGGTTACATGTGGAGTCCTAGTAGGACTAGGACTAGTCTATCTTCTCTTACAAGTTAAATACAAGTCCGGGTCTTGCTTCCTCATAAAGGAAATATTTGTCATCCCTTTCCTCTTAAGCCGGCCCATCATAACGTGAGCCGGCCTTCTGGGCTTTGGGCCTTGTTGTCCATCTGACCCGCCCGCCGGGTTACTAATGAGTCGGCAATATTGGGCGGGTTATCTGTGAATCGCCAAGCTCCAGGCGGGTCACCAGTGAGTCACCACGCTCCAGCCGGGTCTTCTGGTGAATCGCCAAGTCCGGCCGGGTCATAACTCCGGCCGGGTCATACCACGGGGTATATCCCCGACACTAGGGGCATGTGAGAGATGAACGGACCGCGTATTCGAATTCGTCACGTTTTTCTGAGCAACTTTCATGTATAAAGTTTTTTTGATCCGAGCTACGGTTTATTTTATATTAATTTTCAAAGTTTAATACATTTTCTAAAATTCTGGATTTAACACTAATTCAAAAAATTAAATGGACTAACAGCTAGGTGCACCCGAAAATATACCCAGTAGTGTTTGTTAGAGGCTGACAGTGGGGCCACGATCAAAGTCAACAGCCCAAGCAGCGTTGACTTGTCAAAGTGAACAATACAGGTGGGTCCCGGCTGTCATTGACTCGTGATTTTTCAGATAATTAAATAGTAATAGTTAACAGGGGTCCACGTGTCATACTCTGTAGTTGTTTGTCTAGTGGGTTAAATTAAAAGGGGTAGTTAGTGGGGTTGGACCCCATACGTTAGTGAAACAACCACATGGGGGGTTTAATTTCTAAAAGGGGATTAGCCCCGAGAGATGGCCGGCCCGTACGTGAAGTGGCCTTGGGCCATGCCTGGGACGACACACGCTCGACTTGGCCATGGCCGAGCGCGGTCAGAGGAGGTGCAAGGAGAGGACGAGGGTGGTGCGCCGGCTGGCCGAGGTGGGAGCAGGCTAGGGACAAGGCCAGGGTGCACACGGAGCGGCCAGGGCGCCGACGCGGTTGTACGCAGATAGTAGCAGGCATCGGCGGTCGTAGGGAACAACGAGCAGCAGCGGCGTCAACAACAAAAGCAACACACGAGCAGCACATCAGCGGCATGGGCAGCAACACCAGCAGTAGGAGCGGTAGCTAGCGACTAGCAACAACAGAGGGCAGGCACGCAGGCGCGCGTGCATGCGCAGGCCACGGCCAGGGCGAAGGCGGGCCCGGGAAGGAGCGGACAGGGGCACACGGGATTCGGACCGGGCATGGCGAGCCACGAGCGCGAGCTCGGTCACAGGGGATCCGGCGTCCTACTTCAAGAGGAAAACAGGAAGGGGAGTGGGAAAACCGAGGAGAGCTCACTACGGGGAGGTCGTGGACGAGCTCGAGGGGGTTGGGGACGCACGAGGACGGCCGAAGGCGAACGGGTCGACGAGGTGGACGATGATGACCGTGGTTGGGGAAGAAGGATGATGGCGATGGCTCCAGTTGCTCTGGCTCGACTTGGCGCTTGCAGACGATGCAGAAGAGGACGGCGATGCTCCTCGACTTCCTCCTAAGCACCGGGGAGGCTATCGGCCACGAGCACGACGACGACACGACGATTGCGGTCGGGTGACAGAGGAGGGAAGAGAGCGAGCGAGGAGGATGGGGAATGGGGATTAGGGTTCGTCTCGGCGCTTGGGGTGGATCTTATCCATCTCCAGGACGAGCGGATGGCCGACACGGTGCCACCAGAGGCATGGATGGGCGCCACGCCCTAGTCTCTGCCTCTCCCCTGCGAGGTAGGAGAAAAGGCCGGCCAGGTGGGCTGGGCCTGGTACAGTGTAAGTACTGGGCTAAAGTGAACATGAGGTTTCTTTCCAATTTTCCCATTTCTTGTTTTCCTCTTTTATTTAATAACAGAGATAGAAAATGATTATTTAGAGTAACCAAAAGAGCCGAGAAAAATGTGGGACTTTATCCTATTAAATAGTTTGCATTTTTTTAGGCAGTGCCACAAAAAGTTTGGAGGCCAGAGGAATCCATTTGCATTTTTCACAAATAAAATAGCACTTTAAAATGCTGAAATTGCATTGTAATAATTGCTACAGTCCATCTTAGCTCTTAGGTGATGTTGTTTTCCTTAACAATTAAATGTTATGGAATTTTGGCTAAATGATGAACTATTTTGTAGCAACTTTGGTGCAACTCCATATTTCACTTGCAAATTGAATTTCATTTCAAAGTGGAGATTCAAATGATATTTGAATCGAAGTTGATCAAGCACTGTTTAGCAAAACGATCAGCTTTAATCACAGTGGGTTATTGTAGCATGACACTGTGGGTGTTACAAATCTCCTCCACTACAAGAAATCTCGTCCCGAGATTTAAGGGGTGGAGTAAGGGGGGAAGACTCGGGAAGGACGGAACTCAACACAAAATAGGTACCTAGGGGCTATCTCAGTGTCATGGCATAGAGGCACCTCTCGAGTCGAGATTCAAGAAAGATGTCGAGAGCAAGGCAAGGAGGTGCAATAAGAAGCTTCAGCCGGGTAGGCAATCGTCTGTTGCCTGAGACAGAGGGTGAAAGAGGTTCAGAGCAATGTGAAAAGGTATTGCGCCTGATACCAGAATAGATTGCTAGAAATGTGGCTCGCGATTTATATACGAAGCCAAGTGCGAGGAACAATTTTGGAAAACATGGGTGTACACAAGAGTCAGGTTTCGATCATGTGGAATTGTGGGTTATGGGCCCACCATGTGGTTCAAAAGTAGGAAGGACGCCGACATATTGCACGGTCATGGTAGCAAGGCATGTCAGAGGATAGCCTGTCAGTTATGTTGGCAACAACGTTGGTACCAAGGGCGAGGGACGAAGAGAACCATTTTCCTGCTCGTAAGACGAGGCAGACCAATAGGCAAAGTTCTCGTCCATCGGTGGTTACCGGAATGTCACCAGCAATAGTAACAGGGTCTTACTGACAGAGTTGTACACCGAGGTGCTTACTTAAGCATGGATTTATCTCTGCTCAGACAAGTTAGATTACAAGAAAGGTAAAACAAAACAATGGAAAGGAAAATGTGTTTAAACACAAATATCAGGAGTACATTAATCCCAAGGACGAGCAGAGGATGAAATCCATGACAAGGTAGTAGATTACCTTTTAGGTAAAGGGGGGAGGAAATACATGACGTTACCCATACAACAGTGTTTGGATAAGTGATCAAGAAACATTTAGCATTGCGCCTCCAAATGTTTTTAAAGAGGTTCGGAGTACCACAATCATGCTTTGAGAAAGCATTGTCATGGTCATCAGGTAAAGGTCAGACCTTGGGAACACAAAGGGTCCATCGGAATTTTTAGAACATATCATGCTATTTTAACAGGGAAAAGATGAGCAGGTGGCCGATGGGTTCAGTAGAAATCCATCGACATGTCAAAAAGGATGTATTCCCAAAATTAATATGAACAAGTTTGTGTTTGGGGGGAAGACAAGAATGTTGTCGATGCTGACACAAATCCTCGAGAGGCAAGGATGGTATTTCTAGCCATGAATTCAATTGACATCTCTGAAGAAGCCAAAGTGTTGATGGTGATCACGACAAATTTTGTCGAGAGACTCTATGAAGATGCCATTGAGCTAAAAGGAAGGATGGAGGGAAAGGCTATGAGAACCACAGATTCGACACAAGCTCGAAGTCAAGCTTGTTGTTCGAGGTGAAAAGATAAGATGAGGAAGTTCGACGTAAGCTTAGCTCATTGTTGGAAATTGTGCTCCAGGAACAAGGACTAGGTAGCACAGTTAAAAAAAATTAGTACGATAATGATATAGCCGATCAGGCTAGGAATGACTTGAAGGATTATTGAACTCGTAAGCAACAAAAAAATACTTAGAGTAATTAAATTGGAGTGCGGACTCAGTTCGGTTATTAGTGTCCTAGAGTGTCTAACAACTCAGAACCCGTGGAAAATTGGAATCGGCGAGAAAAATAGTTGATGAAGAATTCGTAAGAAGTTATGAAGTTCCATGATATTCTCGAGATACCAAAGTGTAATACTCGAAGGTAGAGCAGAATCGAGGTTGGACATGCGTATTGATCTGCAGAAAACAAGCGCTTTAACTTGTCTGAGAAATGGGATCAAAGAAAAACAATCATGGTCGGAACCACGGTTGCAAATGACCAAGCATATATACAAGATGAACTTATCATAAGGGGGTTATTATTATAACAAGAAGCTTCCACGATAAGTTCCACATCGGGTCCATGGGCATGAACACAAAGGTTCAGGGTCCACTCCCACTTCATCAATGCATAACTTTTCATTCACTTCACATTTTCGAAGAAGTTTCAATGTTGGAATTTTATCTAGCAGAACACCAGAAGAGTAAGACTCATGAAAAATCTCGAGTTCACATGGATTAAGGAAGGCATAAGTTCAACCCATCAGGGCAATTTTACGAATCTATACAACCATCAACCAAGCAAAAGATACGAGTTCGAAAGCAGAGTATCAAAGTCAAAGCAGATGATACAATATACCGAAGGTATTATGTATCAGGGAAAAACTGATAAGATTTTGGATGCGAAGGACACTGTGGGATAACAACCCAACAAAGGATCTGGCGATTCACGACAGAGTTGATGTGAGTATCAGTAATCAATCAGATGAAGAAGGGGATGCAAAGGCATCGGCTTATAGAAACATCTGAATAATTTGATGCTTGAGTACAAAGGAGTTATGATTACAAGTCGAAGGATCTGAAGCAGAGGCTCTAATCAAAAGATGAGTAAGTTGAATAGACTTAAAGGTGCACCCGATCAAGTCTTGATTGGGCAAGAACCAGCTCATAACCGAAGCGATGTCGAAGCCGGAAAGAAAATTTCCAAGGATTAATTGATGATTGCGAGTATTCGCTCACACGTTGAATCCATAGGAACAAAATGACAAGCAAAAAGAGTTTTAAAGAATATTGCTAGACATATGGAATTAATCCTAGTGTAAGCAGGCAAGGAGAATCAAGAGCAATAGGCTGCAGAGGATTTTCGGAAGATCACATAGTATTTCCAAGTATTTTGGAAAGCATGTGAACAACTGGGGATGAACGGGTTCAATGAATTATCCGTAGTGCAAAAAGAAGTCGCAAAGCAGAAGGTACAAAGGATGCTTGAAACAACGGAGAGTACATCTTGTAATAATAGGAGCAACTGGGTATGAAGGTACAAGCGGCAAGGATGTTATTCACGGGGATTATCTCTGGTCAGGAACTGCAAGGCAGTGGGCACAGGATCTCGAGAAACACGAGGAGTATCTGCAGAATCTTCTGGCGAAGCAAGCGATCATCGGTAATGTCGGGGCTCTCCGGGAGGAAGTGGGTACGAGAACCTAATGTCAGAGTTAGTAAAATGTTTAACCCGAATAGAAGAGAGATCAGAATTCTAGAGTATAGACGAGGAATAAAAGATCCTAGTACCACCCATCGGCGACGTGGGCCCGTAAGCCACACAGCCAAGTTAGTAAAACAATTTTGGATGACTAGACTCAACTTCGGCCAAGGAGTAGGAAGGGGGGATACCTACAGGCAGTCGGCTCTGATACCAACTTGTGACGCCCTTGACTCAATCGTACACTAATCATACACGCAAATGTGTACGACCAAGATCAGGGACTCACGGGAAGATATCACAACACAACTCTAGACACAAATTAAAATAATACAAGCTTTATATTACAAGCCAGGGGCCTCGAGGGCTCGAATACATAAGCTCGAATACACAAGAGTCAGCGGAAGCAACAATATCTGAGTACATACATGAGTTAAACATTCTTGCCTTAAGAAGGCTAGCACAAAAGCATCTACGATCGAAAAGGCAAGGCCTCCTGCCTGGGAGCCTCCTAACTACTCCTGGTCATCGACGATCTCCGCGTATGTAACGCCTCGGATTCGATGTGCCAGGTGTCTACCAGTTATTCGCCTTCTTTGCCATGTCATTTGCTTGCGTGTTGCATTTTATCATGTCATCATGTGCATTTCATTTTGCATACGTGTTTGTCCCATGCATCCGAGCATTTTCTCCGTTGACCGTTTTGCAATCCGGCACTCCTATGCCCTCCGGCGTTCCCCTTTTGTCTCTCGTTGTGAGCGGGTGTTAAACGTTCCCGGAATGGACCGAGTCTTGCCAAGCGGCCTTGGTATACCACCGGTAGACCGCCTGTCAAGTTTCGTGCCATTTGGAGGTCGTTTGATACTCCAACGGTTAACTGGGTAACCGTAAAAGCCTCTTTCGTCTTGCAGCCCAACACCCTTCCAAAGTGGCCCAAAACCCATCTAACCCCCCTCCATGCTCTCTGCCGTTCGATCATGATCGCGTGGCCGAAAACCGCTCCTCATTTGGACACTCCTAGCTCCCTCTACCTATATATTTGTGCCTCCCGTCCAAATTCGCGGATGAATTCACAGACGAAACCCTAATTTTTTCCCTCTCCGCCGCCGGACGCGTCCCGCCGCAGCCGGACACGTCCGCCCTCGCCCTCGCCCAACCAGGAGCTGCCACGCGTCCCCGAGCGCGCCCACATCGCCGCCGCCGCCCGGGGCCCAGATCCGGCCCGCCCCGGGGCCGAACCGGGCCGCGCCGGGCCCGTCCTCCGTCGCGCGCCCGCGCTGGATCCCAGCCGCGCCGCCGTGCCTCGCCGCCTTCGCCGCCCCTCCGGCCACCCGGCGCCGCCGGAGCTCCTCCCGAGCGGCCGCGCCCTGCCGCCC
>NC_041389.1:430332620-430336839 GCF_002162155.2 Triticum dicoccoides
GCCGCGCCTCGCCGACCTCGTCGCCTCGCCGGCCTCGTCCCGCAGACCCGCGGCACCTCCGCCGGCCGCCGCCGCCCGGTCAACCCTCGCCGGAGCCGCAGCTCTCCGTCGCCGAAGCCCCAGGGTCGCCGCCGCCCCTGCTCCGGTCAGATCCGGGCATGGTGCCCCCGGATCCGGCCAACTCCGGCCCCTTCTTCCTCTCCGGCCATCTTCTCCTCCTCCTCCCGCAGCTCCGGCGAGCGTCCTCCGATGATCCTCGGGATCCGTGCCGCCCAGATCCAGATCCAGAGAAGACCTAAGGTTGACCCCCGAAAATCCCTAAGTCCCCGAATCTGTGACATTATCATGCCATGTTCATCGCATCATATCTCTGCATCCGTAGCTCCATTTTGTGCGTGTAATATGTCAAATTGTTCGTCTCAACAAGTACTTCATTTCATTCCATTGCATCATGTTCATTTGAGGTCATCTTAATGCCTGAATCATCATTGCAAGAGTGCTTCATGATGTTGTCTGCTGTCTGTTAACAGAACATGCTCATTTGTCATTTTTGCCATGTCTGATGTGTGCATCCTATGAGGTTGATGTCTACATGTGTTTTGATCTATGCCATGTCTTCTTTACAGAGGTGCTTACCATGTATTTTTGTGATCAATGTGGTGACTAGCACAAGCATGCAAACTAGGCATCGTGATGTTACTGATTTTAGTCCCTGTTCTGCTGTTATTTTGATGTCATGTAAACATGATGCTACAGAGAGATCAATGCTTATTTTGAGATACTTCAGTAAGGATGTTTTGAACATATGGTTATTGTCTATCCATTCATGCCCCTGGTTGCATTTATAGCCTGTTGTAGCTTGTTGTAATCTTGCTCCAAAGTTACTTCATAATGTTGCTGTCAGCCTGTTAACATTAAGTTCAGTTGTTGCCATGAGTGTTGCTAGTGTTCCATGCACCCTATGAACTTGCTCTTGCCATTCTTAGCTTCACAAACATGTATTCTTACTGTTGGTTGCCTTGCCATGCCATGTATTGCTCTGTGGTGAGTGGTACAAGCTCACCAACATGCCTTCATAATTCTGTTCCTGCCATGTATGAATCTGTAATATAACTTGCCATGTTTACGTGGGTGCCATCATATTTTCTGATCCTTTTGGCTCATGGTTAGTAAGGGACTTTTGTTCTATGCAATTAGTAGATTTATGCCATGCCTTTGTTCCTGTAACATGTTGTTTGATAGCTCTAAACATTGCAACCTGATGTTAATTTCTGCAAAGTCTGAACTGTTATCATTTGCAATCTTGCCACGTGTGTTTAAGCTTGTTCTAGTGATTTCTGGAGATAGCTCAGTGTTCATGTTTTGTTATGCTTTACATGTACATCATGCCCATGCCTTTTGTTTTCATATTGTGGTACTATAGCATGTTGTTTTGATGCTTGCAATATGCCTAGTTGCTGTTTTGGACAGGTGGTTGTTATATCATGTTTGAAGTGTATGTGTTGAACCGTTGCTCCGTTTTGAGTGTGCTCTATATGAAACTTGCTTGATTTAGCATATAGTTTTATATTATCATGTGGCATCCTTGTTTTGGTGTGTTTGCTTGATGTTTGAATGCATTTTGCATCAATGCCATGTTTAACTTGTTTTGCTCATATCTTCTAGGCCGTAGCTCCAAATCTAATGAACTTTATATGTAACTTGACTAGAATCTCGTGTAGATCATCTTGGTGCATCTTAACTTGCTGTTTAACAACTTGAACATAAGTTTTATTCAGATCTGGACCAATTTCGAAAGTTGCTTATGAGGACTTACCGGAATTGTTATATGTTGTTCCCGGCCTCATTTAAACTTGCCTTAGTGTGTTGCTCTTGTTTGCATCATCTCTTGCCATGGGTAGCTTCATGTAGTCTTGTCTTGCATCATACTTATTTGTGCATCATGCCTTGTTCATGTGTGGTGTGTTTACTATGTTGTGTGCTTCTTTTCGATAGTTCCTGTTTCGTTGCGATCGTGAGGATTCGTTCGTCTACGCTTGGTTCGGCTTCATCCGTTCGTCTTCTTCATGGACTCGTTCTTCTTCCTAGCGGGATTTTAGGCAAGATGACCGCTACCCTGGATCTCACTACTATCATTGCTATGCTAGTTGCCTCGTTCTATCGCTATGCTGCGCTACCTATCACCTGTTTATCAAGCCATCCCAAATTTCCATGAACCTCTAACCTTTGACACCCTTCCTAGCAAACCGTTGCTTGACTATGTTACCGCTTTGCTCAGCCCCTCTTATAGCGTTGCTAGTTGCAGGTGAAGTTGAAGATTGCTCCATGGTGGACAGGATTTTGGTTGGGATATCACAATATCTCTTATCTAATTAATGCATCTATATACTTGGTAAAGGGTGGAAGGCTCGGCCTTATGCCTGGTGTTTTGTTCCACTCTTGCCGCCCTAGTTTCCGTCATACCGGTGTTATGTTCCCGGATTTTGCGTTCCTTACGCGGTTGGGTGATTTATGGGACCCCCTCGACAGTTCACTTTGAATAAAACTCCTCCAGCAAGGCCCAACCTTGGTTTTACCATTTGCCTCACCACCACCTATACCCTTCCCTTGGGTCGGCCAACCCGAGGGTCATCTTTATTTTAGCCCCCCCGGGCCAATGCTTGTCTAAGTGTTGGTCCGAACCAGAGCCACTTGCAGCGCCACCTCGGGGAAACTTGAGGGTTGGTTTTAGTTGTACGTAGTGTTCATCCGGTGTTGCCCTGAGAACGAGATATGTGCAGCTCCTATCGGGATTGTCGGCGCATCGGGCGGTCTTGCTGGACTTGTTTTACCATTGTCGAAATGTCTTGTAAACCGGGATTCCGAGATTGATCGGGTCTTCCTGGGAGAAGGTATATCCTTCGTTGATCGCGAGAGCTTATCATGGGCTAAGTTGGGACACCCCTGTAGGGTTTAAACTTTCGAAAGCCGTGCCTGCGGTTATAGGCAGATGGGAATTTGTTAATGTCCGGTTGTAGATAACTTGACACCAGATACGAATTAAAACGCATCAACCGTGTGTGTAGCCGTGATGGTCTCTTTTCGGCGGAGTCCGGGAAGTGAACACGGTTTCTGGGTTATGTTTGACGTAAGTAGGAGTTCAGGATCACTTCTTGATCATTGCTAGTTTCACGACCGTTCCGCTTGCTCTCTTCTCGCTCTTATTTGCGTATGTATGTTAGCCACCATATATGCTTAGTCGCTGCTGTAGCCTCACCACTTTACCCCTTCCTTTCCTATTAAGCTTTGCTAGTCTTGATACCCATGGTAATGGGATTGCTGAGTCCTCGTGGCTCACAGATTAATACAACAACAGTTGCAGGTACAGGTTTTGCGATGATCATGACGCGAGAGCGATGTTTGCTTGTGTTGGAGTTCTTCTTCTGCTTCTTCTTCGATCAGGAGATAGGTTCTAGGTCGGCAGCCTGGGCTAGCAGGGTGGATATCGTTTGAGTTTCTGTTTGTGTTTCATCCGTAGTCGGATGATGCTCTTATGTATTGTGATGTTGTATTCGTGTGGCATTGTATGCCTCTTGTATGTATCCCCATCTATTATGTAATGTTGATGTAATGATATCCACCTTGCAAAAGCGTTTCAATATGCGGGTCTATCCTTGGTGGGACCTTCGAGTTCCTTTTGGATAGGGTCGCATATTGGGCGTGACAAGTTGGTATCAGAGCCTCGACCGACCCTAGGAGCCCCCTTGATTGATCGTGTAGTTTGGCCGTTGTTGAGTCTAGAAGAAAACTGTTTTCAGAGTCTAGTTATATCGGAGAGTAGGAATTCTTTTTACTCCTCAGCCCTTTGTCGCTCTGGTGAGGAATCTTGACGTAGGTGTTTTGAATTACTCCTCTTCCCCTTCAAATTTTTCTTTAGGTTCACGCAGTTGGTTTTCCGATCGTTGGTTCTCATCTCTTTTCATCCGGTGCATTTCTCGTCAAGTTGAATCGAGCCTCTTCATCTTTGAGTTCAATCCTCGGTTGTCTTATTTTCCCACCCGCCCCCCCTTCTTCTTCTCGGAACCGGAGTCCGTAATTGAGTATCCATCCTATTCATGCAAAGTCTTTGCCTTCTTTACCCAATGATTTCAACCGGTGTTGTCTCTTCAAGATATTCGTCGTTTCCCCTCCCGAGTTGCCTTTGTTTTTTCCCGCCCTCCCACCCTTTTTCTTTCCGGAG
>NC_041389.1:430337199-430422691 GCF_002162155.2 Triticum dicoccoides
TTCTTTCCGGAGTCTGACTCTCTCTCGACCATCTATCTCATTCGTGCGGAACCTCTTCAGTCTTTCATAAATTAATTCAACCGGTGAATTCTCGTCTTGTTCGTCATTCTTCATCTCTTTCTTTTTCCGGTGGACCCAATTGAAGTATTCGGTGTTGATCATATTCTTTCCCTCGGATCAAGTGTTATCCTTGCTCGTTCGCCTCTCGCCAGTTTATCCTTCCGGAGTGTTCAAGACAATTCAGGAGATTTGTTTGTGTCTGAGTTAATTCGAGGTTGTCACCTCATTCAAATATTTCAATCATTCTGGTGCATCATCTACCTCTTCAACAATCCTTTTCAACGGTGTTTCTTTTAGTGGGCCCATAACCCACAGGTCTTTTCCCAGGATCTTACCTGACTCTTCTAATTCCCCCGGAGTTATTCTCAATTCTTCTCAAAGTGTGACGTAAGAATGAATTTCATCAGTCACATGCCTTCTCCAAGATCGTTTTCAAACTCTTCTCATCGTTGGCTCAACCTCTTCGCTTTTCATTCTCCCGGAGTATCTCAGTAATTTTGGTGGTGTTTCTCGTCGTCATTTGAAGATCGAAGAAGAGTTTTTTCCTTGAAATCTTGTCTGTCCTCTCGAAGATCGCAGTTCTAGCTTCTTGTTATCCTATCGAATTATTCTATTTGTCAGATATTCCTTTTCTTACCCATCCGGAGTATGTCAGAAGTTCTTTTCCCATTTCTTTTCACCGGAGGCCATCGTTCCAGAAGAATTCTTTGTCCTCAGATTTCAGCTACCGTTATCTAATTATCCCGGTGCTTCATTCAAGCGTTCTTTAATCAGCTCATGATCTCTTTGTTCTTTTGCATCTAAATCCCCCTCAAACATATTGTTTCTTCCCGGTGATTCATTCTCTTTCATCAGTCATTTTCCAATTCTTACGGCGGTTCGTTCAAGATTATTTTTCTTTGATTATCATATTAATTCATTCATTCTTTCCAATCCTACCGGTGGTTCATGAAGACTTTCTCAAGTTTGCGATATGTCACTTCTCAATCCTTTTTCAAGAAGAATAAGTAGTATGCAAAATCCATTACTTGTCATCAATTTTAATTTGATGAAGGATAAGTATACAATAAATCTTATTCTTATTTCATCCAAGTGATTAATCTTTTTCTTCGGAGTTTGTTCTTGGCGAATAAATTCTAGTTCCAAGTGTTTTTCATCTTTTCTTTCCGGAGTTCAATTTTCCTCAGCCATTTCGTCGGAACCTTCATCTAAATCATCGCAAGCTTTAATCTTATTCTTTCATCGTTCATTGTATCTCGTCATCCTTTTGTTTACCGGAGTTCTTCATGGTGGTTCTTCATGATTTAATTCATTCTACAAGAATTCATCAAGATTCTTGTTGGAGGAGTTCAAGTATTTTTTTTCTTCTTCTCACATCTCGAAGTGCAATTAATTCTCCGTGTTCTTGTGAAGTGGAATTTTGCATTTCTTCGTTCTTCTCAGTTATTCAATCATTTCCGTTTGCCGCTGGTTATCACCTCATGATCTTGAGATGTTACCTATAAGACCACAACAAGCCTATTCTTTTCGTTGTTGATTTTCTCAACAACTCCATTCAATCCTTCCTTCTAAGTTATTTTCATTCAATTCTTCTGGAGGCATTGCATTGTTCATCTCGTCAAGTTCTATTCTTTCCTTGTTCAACCGGAGTGCTGCCTAAATCCATTCAGTCTTATTCGTTTCTTATTTCGTTCTAACCGGAGTGGTTTTAGAGTCTATCTTATTCCATGAGCTTTGATCCTCGTCATTATCGTCGTTCCTATCTTCTTTTCGAGTGCTCTCGATTCTTTGCTTCTTCTCTTCAGTTCTTGTTTCTCCTCATCCCTTTTCCCTTCCGTCTCGGTCCTAAGATCTCGGGACGAGATCTCTTGTTAGTGGAGGAGTGTTGTAACGCCCCGGATTCGATGCGCCAGGTGTCTGCCAGTTATTCGCCTTCTTTGCCATGTCATTTGCTTGCCTGTTGCATTTTATCATGTCATCATGTGCATTTCATTTTGCATACGTGTTCGTCCCATGCATCCGAGCATTTTCTCCGTTGACCGTTTTGCAATCCGGCACTCCTATGCCCTCCGGCGTTCCTCTTTTGTCTCTCGTTGTGAGCAGGTGTTAAACATTCTCGGAATGGACCGAGTCTTGCCAAGCGGCCTTGGTATACCACCGGTAGACCTCCTGTCAAGTTTCGTGCCATTTGGAGGTCGTTTGATACTCCAAGGGTTAACCGGGTAACCGTAAAAGCCTCTTTCGTCTTGCAGCCCAACACCCTTCCAAAGTGGCCCAAAACCCATCTAACCCCCCTCCATGCTCTCTGCCGTTCGATCACGATCGCGTGGCCGAAAACCGCTCCTCATTTGGACACTCCTAGCTTCCTCTACCTATATATTTGTGCCTCCCGTCCAAATTCGCGGATGAATTCGCAGACGAAATCCTAGATTTTTCCCTCTCCGCCGCCGGACGCGTCCAGCCGCAGCCGGACACGTCCTCCCTCGCCCTCGCCCAACCAGGAGTTGCCACGCGTCCCCGAGCGCACCCGCATCGCCGCCGCCACCCGGGGCCCAGATCCGGCCCGCCCCGGGGTCGAACCGGGCCGCGCCGGGCCCGTCCTCCGCCGCCGCGCGCCCGCGCTGGATCCCAGCCGCGCCGCCATGCCTCGCCGCCTTCGCCGCCCCTCCGGCCACCCGGCGCCACCGGAGCTCCTCCCGAGCGGCCGCGCCCTGCCGCCCGCGACCTCGTCGGCGCCGCCCGTCCTCGCCGACCCCGTCAGCCGCGCCTCACCGACCTCGTCGCCTCGCCGGCCTCGTCCCGCAGACCCGCGGCGCCTCCGCCGGCCGCCGCCGCCCGGTCAACCCTCGCCGGAGCCGCGGCTCTCCGCCGCCGGAGCCCCAGGGTCGCCGCCTCCCCTGCTCCGGTCAGATCCGGGCAATGACGAGGAGGGAGTAGTTCACCCTCGAGGCTGAGGGTATGTACCAGTAGCTATGTGTTTGATCTCTCTCTCTCGTGTTCCCTCTATGGCACGATCTTGATGTATCCCGAGCTTTGCTATTGTAGTTGGATCTTATGATGTTTCTCCCCCTCTACTCTCTTGTGATGAATTGAGTTTCCCCTTTGAAGTTATCTTATCAGATTGAGTCTTTTATAAGAACACTTGATGTATGTCTTGCGATCCACTTGATGTATGTTTTGGTGATCAACTTGCGGGGTTTGTGACATTGGGAACCTATGCATAGGGGTTGGCACACGTTCTTGACTCTCCGGTAGTAGCTTCGGGGCACTCTTTGAAGTACTTTTATGTTGGTTGGATGAATCTGAGATTGTGCGACGCATATCGTATAATCATGCTCACGGATACTTGAGGTGACAATGGAGTATCTAGGTGACATTAGGGTTTTGGTTGATTTGTGTCTTAAGGTGTTATTCTAGTACGAACTCTTTTATAGATCGATCCGAAAGAATAACTTTGAGGTGGTTTCGTACCCTACCATAATCTCTACGTTTGTTCTCCGCTATTAGTGGCTTTGTAGTGACTCTTTGTTGCATGTTGAGGGCTTGTTATATGATCTATCTATGTTATTATTGTTGAGAGAACTTGCACTAGTGAAAGTATGAACCCCGGGCCTTGTTTCCTATCATTGCAATACCGTTTACGCTCACTTTTACCATTAGTTACCTTGCTGTTTTTATTATTTCAGATTACAAAAACCTATATCTACTATCTATTTTGCACTTGTATCTTCATCTCTTCGCCGAACTAGTGCACCTATACAATTTACCATTGTATTGGGTGTGTTGGGGACACAAGAGACTCTTTGTTATTTGGTTGCAGGGTTGTTTGAGAGAGACCATCTTCATCCTACGCCTCCTACGGATTGATAAACCTTAGGTCATCCACTTGAGGGAAATTTGCTACTGTCCTACAAACCTGTGCACTTGCAGGCCCAACAACGTCTACAAGAAGAAGGTTGTGTAGTAGACATCAAGCTCTTTTCTGGCGCCGTTGCCGGGGAGGCTAGCGCTTGAAGGTAACGAGGAGGAGCTTTCTATTCAGCCAATCTCATCAATAAGGAGCTCAAAGAGGAAGGTTGAACCTACACATAATGTGAAGAAGAAAAAGAAAAGAAGGAGAAACAAAGGTAGAAAGGTATCCCTCCCAAATGATGTTGCTCCTACTACTACTTGTGATGATGATAATTGCTACACTATTGGTGCTATTCATATTTTTAATGATGAGAGTGATTATGCTTATGATATGAAAGGGCCCAAGCTTGGGGAAGATATGTTTGATAAGGATGAAATATTTGAGAATATATTTGTTGGAATTAATGTTTGTCCCAAGCTTGGGGATGCTATGTTTAATGAAGATGATATTTTTAGCACCCCAAGTTTTGATATGCAAATTTGTTATGATGATAGCATGCCTCCTACCTATGATGATTATATTGATGAAAGTGGGTTCATAAGAGTGTCAACTTTAGGAAGTAGTGATCCCACTATTTTGGAGGATGTTGAATTACTTGTGATGAATACGAAAGTGGATTTGGAAGAGTGTCAACTTTATTTAATGATTCCACTATCTTGGAAGAGGTTCCAATCGATTATGATGAGAACAAAGTTGCTACTTATGATGATTATTGTGATAAAACTTATGCTATAAAAAGTAGTGATGATTATATTTATAAAACTTGTCATGATTATGATTACCCTCTTTCTGAACATCACTCTTTTAATGTGGAAATAATTTATAGTATTCAAGTCTCTTATGATACTCCCACTATTCCGAACGAGAAGAATTTTGCTTATGTGGAGAGTAGTAAATTTTCTACGCTTGTAGATCATGAAAAGAATGTTTTAGGTGCTGGTTATATTGTTGATTTCATTCATGATGCTACTGAAAATTATTATGAGGGAGGAACATATGCTTGTAGGAGTTGCAATAATGTCAAGTTTCCTCTCTATGTGCTTCAAGTTTTGAAGCTATGCTTGTTTTACTTTCCTATGCTAGTTGATTATTGTTCCCATAAGTTGTTTGCTCACAAAATCCCTATGCATAGGAAGTGGGTTAGACTTAAATATGCTATTCATATTCTTCTTGATGCTCCTGTTATGTTTCAATTCTTATCTTTTATGTGAGCATCATTGTCATCATCATGCCTAGCTAGAAAGGCATTAAAGAAAAGCGCTTGTTGGGTGACAACCCAATATTTATCCTTACTGTTTTTGTGTGTCCACATGATTATGCTACTGTAGTAATCATGTTTTATAGCTTTTGTTTCAATAAAGTGCCAAGTAGAACCTTTGGGAAGACTTGGGTGAAGTTTATGTGATCTTGCTGTAAAAAACAGACACTTTTGCGCTCACGAGATTAGTTGCCATTTTTTACTGGAGAGTGATTTTAGGTTGATTCTTTTTGCATATGATTAATAGAATAATTACTCAGGTCCAGAAATTTTTTTCATAATTTTTGGGGTTCCAGAAGTATAGGTTTTATACAGATTACTACAGGCTGTTCTATTTTTGACAGGTTCTGTTTTCTATGTGTCGTTTGCTTATTTTGATGAATCTATGAGTAGTATCGGAGGGTATGAACCATACATAAGTTGAAGTACAGTAGGATTTACACCATTATGAATTTAGAATAATTTCATTACAGTACCTAAGTGGTGGTTTTATTTTCTTATACTAACGGAGCTTACGAGTTTTGTTTTGAGTTTTGTGTGGTTGAAGTTTTCAGGTTTTGGGTAAAGATTCGATGGACTATGGAATAAGAAGTGGCAAGATCCTAAGCTTGGGGAAGCCCAAGGCACCCCAAGGTTATATTCAAGGACAACCAAGAGCCTAAACTTGGGGATGCCCCGGATGGCATCCCCTCTTTCGTCTTTGTTCATCGGTAACTTTACTTGGAGCTATATTTTTATTCGTCACATGATATGTGTTTTGCTTGGAGCGTCTTTTTATTTTGCTAGTTTTTGCTTTCTATTAGTTAGAATAATGTTTTTCATCTTTAGTTTCAATAAAAAAAGTCAAGGATAGCCTTTGCCATGCTTATTTTGCTAGTTTGCATGTTGCTGTTTGAAACAGAAAGTTTACCGCTATTGAAAAAATTCCCTAGAAAAGTCAGAGAATGTTATATCATTGAATCTTTTTGCATATTGAGCTATGATAAATTTATTACAGTGGGAATTTTAGTTCATAATTTTTGGAGTCAGGGAAGTATTGATACTCTTGCATTCTTTACAGACTGTACTGTTTTGGCAGATTGCTGCTATGGCTGCATTGTTTGCATATGTTTGCTTGTTCAATGATTCTATTTGAGGATAGGAGTATTAAATATGCAGAGACATTTAGTATTAAATGTTGAATAATAGTTTTAGTGATTTGTTACAGTAGAAGATGATAAGGTTTTGCATTGGTTTAAACTAACCTATCTCACGAGTTCTTGTTGAGTTTTGTTGTGAATGAAGCTTTTGATAAAAAGAAGAGAAACCATGATATGAGAGGAATTAAGGAGACATAAAAGCTCAAGATTGGGGATGCCCAAGGCACCCCAAGATAATATTTCAAGAAGTCTCAAGCATCTAAGCTTGGGGATGCCCCGGTAGGCATCCCACCTTTCTTCTTCGGCAATCATTGGTTAGTATCGGTTGAGCCTAAGTTTTTGCTTCTTCACATGAGTTGTGCTATCCTTGAATGTCATTTTCTTTAGCTTTTCTTGCTGTTTGAATAAGTATCAAGATCTGAAATTCTTTAATGAGAGAGAGCCTTACACAAATTGGAATTTGCTAGAATACTCTATGTGCTTCACTTATATCTTTTGAGCTTGATAATTTTTGCTCTAGTGCTTCACTTATATCTTTTAGAGCATGATGGTGGATTTGTTTTAAAGAAACTATTGATCTCTCATGCTTCACTTAGATTATTTTGAGAGTCGTTAATAGCATGGTAATTTTCTTAATGTTAATATACTTGGTATTCAAGATATGTGAAACTTTCTTATGAGTGCGTTGAATACTAAGATAAGTTTGATGCTTGATAATTGTTTTGAGATATGGAGGTGAAAATATCAAAGCAATGCTAGTTGGGGTGATTATGAATTTAAAGAATGCTTGTGTTGAAGTTTGTGATTCCCGTAGCATGCACATATGGTGAACCGCTTTGTGATGAAGTCGGAGCACAATTTTATTTATTGATTGTCTTCCTTATGAGTGGCAGTCGGGGACGAGCGATGGTCTTTTCCTACCAATCTATCCCCCTAGGATTATGCGTGTAGTGCTTTGGTTTTTGATGACTTCTAAATTTTTGCAACAAGTGCATGAGTTCTTTTGATTAATGTTGAGTCCATGGATTATACGCACTCTCACCCTTCCACTATTGCTAGCCTCTCTAATACCGTGCACTTTTCGCCAGTATCATACACCCACCATATACCTTCCTCAAAACAGCCACCGTACCTACCTATCATGGCATTTCCATAGCCATTCCGAGATATATTTCCATGCAACTTTCCATCGTTCCGTTCATATGACACACATTACTTTTGTCATATTGCTTTTTGCATGAACATGTAGTTGACATTGTATTTGTGGCAAGGCCACCTTCATAATTTTCATACATGTCGCTCTTGATTCATTGCATATCCCGGTACACCGTCGGAGGCATTCATATAGAGTCATATTTTGTTCTAAGTATCGAGTTGTAATTGATGAGTTGTAAGAAAAATAAAAGTGTGATGATCATCATTATTAGAGCATTGTCCCAGTGAGGAAAGGATGATGGAGACTATGATTCCCCCATAAGTCGGGATGAGACTCCGGACGAAATATATATAAAAAGAGAGAGTGGCCATAAAAAAAGAGAAAAGGCCCAAATAAAAAAAATTAGAGAAAAAGAGAGAAGGGACAATGCTACTATCCTTTTTCCACACTTGTGCTTCAAAGTAGCACCATGATCTTCATGATAGAGAGTCTCATATGTTGTCACTTTCATATACTAGTGGGAATTTTTCATTATAGAACTTGGCTTGTATATTCCAATGATGGGCTTCCTCAAAAATGCCCTAGGTCTTCGCGAGCAAGCAAGTTGGATGCACACCCACTTAGTTTCTTTTGTTTAGCTTTCATATATTTATAGCTCTAGTGCATCCGTTGCATGACAATCCCTACTCACTCACATTGATACCTATTAATGGGCATCTCCATAGCCCGTTGATACACCTAGTTGATGTGAGACTATCTTCTCCTTTTTGTCTTCTCCACAACCACCATTCTACTCCACCTATAGTGCTATGTCCATGGCTCACGCTCATGTATTGCGTGAAAGTTGAAAAAGTTTGAGATTATTAAAGTATGAAACAATTGCTTGGCTCATCATCGAGGTTGTGCATGATTAAATACTTTGTGTGATGAAGATAGAGCTTAGCCAGACTATATGATTTTGTAGGGATAACTTTCTTTTGGCCATGCTATTTTGAGAAGACATGATTGCTTTGATTAGTATGCTTGAAGTATTATTACTTTTATGTCAATATGAACTTTTGTCTTGAATCTTTCGGATCTGAATATTCATACCACAATTAAGAAGATTTACATTGAAATTATGCCAAAGTATCACTCCGCATCAAAAATTCTTTTTTATCATTTACCTACTCGAGGACGAGCAGGAATTAAGCTTGGGGATGCTTGATATGTCTCCAATGTATCTATAATTTTTGATTGCTCCATGCTACTTTATCTACTGTTTTAGGCAATATTGGGCTTTATTATCCACTTATATATTATTTTTGGGACTAACCTATTAACCGGAGGCCCAACCCAGATTTGCTGTTTTATGCCTATTTTAGTGTTTCGAGGAAAAGGAATATCAGACGGAGTCAAAACAGAACAAAATCAACTGGAGAAGTTATTTTTGGAAGGAAAGCAACCTGATAGACTTGGAGTGCATGTCAAGGGAGTCCCGGGCTACCCACGAGGGTGGGGGCGCGCCCTACCCCCCTGGGCATGCCCCCCTGCCTCGTGAGCACCCCGGAGGTCCACTGACGTACCCCTTGCACCCATATATACCTACGTACCCTAAAACTTCCAGAACAGAACCTAGATCGGGAGTTTCACCGCTGCAAGCCTCTAGAGCCACGAAAAACCAATCGAGATCCTGTTCCGGCACCCTGCCGGAGGGGGAACCCATCACCGGTGGCCATCTTCGTCATCCCGGCGCTATCCATGACGAGGAGGGAGTAGTTCACCCTCGAGGCTGAGGGTATGTACCAGTAGCTATGTGTTTGATCTCTCTCTCTCGTGTTCCCTCTATGGCACGATCTTGATGTATCCCGAGCTTTGATATTGTAGTTGGAGCTTATGATGTTTCTCCTCCTCTACTCTCTTGTGATGAATTGAGTTTCCCCTTTGAAGTTATCTTATCGGATTGAGTCTTTTATGAGAACACTTGATGTATGTCTTGCGATCCACTTGATGTATGTTTTGGTGATCAACTTGCGGGTTTCGTGACATTGGGAACCTATGCATAGGGGTTGGCACACGTTCTTGACTCTCCGGTAGTAGCTTTGGGGCACTCTTTGAAGTACTTTTATGTTGGTTGGATGAATCTGAGATTGTGTGACGCATATCGTATAATCATGCCCACGGATACTTGAGGTTACAATGGAGTATCTAGGTGACATTAGGGTTTTGGTTGATTTGTGTCTTAAGGTGTTATTCTAGTACGAACTCTTTTATAGATCGATCCGAAAGAATAACTTTGAGGTGGTTTCGTACCCTACCATAATCTCTACGTTTGTTCTCTGCTATTAGTGGCTTTGGAGTGACTCTTTGTTGCATGTTGAGGGCTTGTTATATGATCTATCTATGTTATTATTGTTGAGAGAACTTGCACTAGTGAAAGTATGAACCCCAGGCCTTGTTTCCTATCATTGCAATACCATTTACGCTCACTTTTACCATTAGTTACCTTGCTGTTTTTATTATTTCAGATTACAAAAACCTATATCTACTATCTATTTTGCACTTGTATCTTGATCTCTTCGCCGAACTAGTGCACCTATACAATTTACAATTGTATTGGGTGTGTTGGGGACACAAGAGACTCTTTGTTATTTGGTTGCAGGGTTGTTTGAGAGAGACCATCTTCATCCTATGCCTCCTACGGATTGATAAACCTTAGGTCATCCACTTGAGGGAAATTTGCTACTGTCCTACAAACCTGTGCACTTGCAGGCCCAACAATGTCTACAAGAAGAAGGTCGTGTAGTAGACATCAGAAGCACAATGAGTCGTATCCTGCGGTGGCGTCGATGATTTGGTCAATGCGTGGGAGGGGGAAGGGATCCTTAGGGCAAGCTTTATTGAGGTCCTTGAAGTCGACACATAAGCGCCAGGATTTGTCCTTCTTTGGTACCATTACCAAGTTTAGCCAATCCGGATGTTTGATGTCTTTGATGAATCCGGCCTCGAGGAGCTTGGCTAGCTCCTCTCCCATGGCTTGCCGCTTAGGCTCTGAGAAGCCCCTAAGAGTCTGCTCGACTGGCTTGTATCCTTTCAGTATATTGAGGCTGTGTTCGGCCAGCCTGCGTGGGATGCCTGGCAGGTCTGAAGGGTGCCAGGCAAAGATATCCCAATTCTCACGCAGGAAGTCTCACAGTGCGGCGTCTATTGTGGGGTTCAACTATGTCCCAATGGAAGCTGTCTTTGTAGGGTCTATTGGGTTGACCTGGAATTTGACTATCTCGTCCGCGGGTTTGAAGGAGGTGGATTTAGGTCGCTTGTCGAGTATCATGTCGTCTCTGTCCACTGTTGCTCGTAGTGTTGTCAGCTCTTCGGCTGCGAGGGCTTCTGATAAGGCCTCCAGGGCGAGGGCGGCGGTTTTATTTTCGGCGCGGAGTGCAACATCCGGATTGCTGGCTAGAGTGATGATTCCGTTGGCCCCTGGCATTTTGAGCTTCATGTACCCGTAATGGGGTATAGCCTGGAAACTTGTGAATGCGTCCCGCCCCAAGAGGGCGTGGTATCCGCTGCTGGACGGGGCCACTTGGAATGTAATTTCTTCGGACCTGTAATTCTCCGGCGTGCCGAATACCACATCCAGTGTGATTTTTCCCGCGCATCGCGCCTCCCGACTAGAGATGATTCCCCTGAAGGTTGTGCTGCTTTGCTCAATGCGGCTCCTGTCAATTTCCATTTTGTTAAGGCTTTCCTCGTAGATGAGGTTTAGCCCGCTTCCGCCGTCCACGAGCACTTTAGTGAGCCTGAAGCCATCCACGATTAGACTAAGGACCAAAGCGGCTGGTGCTCGGTCTGATTTGTTGAATATTGAATGAATCTGGGTGGGTGGGTGGTTTTGAATCCGAATCCTGACCCGATCTGAGACCCAGGGGCAAGGAAGCTCCCGAGCTTAACGGCTTGGGCTCTGGGATGCTGCCCAATTTGTTTGACCCGTCGCCCCATCCTAAGTTCGGGGTTTGGGTCGTGTCCTCCCGTGTGTGGGTGTCCAACTCAGAGAGTTCGGCAATCCGGACACAGTTCATCCTCAAAGTAGAGGGAGAATTCGTATGGTGCTCCTCCACTACCGCAATCTCATGGGTGACCGACGGAGAATAAATCTCTCTTTGGTCAGGTTTAAGCCCAATCCGATCATAGTCCGTAGCATCGTACAGGGCAGCGATGCGATCCTAGAGCTCATTAAGGGAAGAGAGCTCCATTGGATCCATCTGTTCAGCGAGTTCCGAACTGATGTGGAGGCAGTTTTTGATGACCTGAGAAGTCATTATCGGCGTGACAGCCGATCGGGCAGTCATGACGAAGCCGCCCAGATGGAGAGTTTGGCCTTGGGCCAGCGCTCCTTCAGAGGTGATGCTGTCCCTGACAACGAGGCGGGCCATCAAGCCTTATAGCGATGACACAGAGGAACTCTCAATGAAAGCACCAATGTCGGTGTCAAAACCGGCGGATCTCGGGTAGGGGGTCCCGAACTGTGCGTCTAAAGCTAATGGTAATAGGAGGCTGGGGACACGATGTTTACCCAGGTTCGAGCCCTCTCGATGGAGGTAATACCCTACTTCCTCCTTGATTGATCTTGATGATATGAGTATTACAAGAGTTGATCTACCACGAGATCAGAGAGGCTAAACCCTAGAAGCTAGCCTATGGTATGATTGTTGTTGTGTCCTACGGACTAAACCATCCAGTTTATATAGACACCGGAGGGGGCTAGGGTTACACAGGGTCGGTTTACAGAGAAGGAGATCTACATCCGAATCGCCAAGCTTGCCTTCCACACCAAGGAGAGTCCCATCCGAACACGGGACTAAGTCTTCAATCTTGTATCTTCACCGTCCAACAGTCCGGCCAAAGTATATAGTCCGGCTGTCCGGATACCCCCTTATCCAGGACTCCCTCAGTGGCGACCGGCGCGTACGCCCACGCACAACCGAGGTCGCGCCGGCGCAACACGAGCCACTACTGCTTGCCCCGTGCTTCCGGCGTGGGGGCAATGAGGAGAACGGTCGTCGCCGCGTGCAAGCAGGAGACACATTGGGAGAAAGAAGAAACAATTTTGGGGGTGAAAGAGGGGAGATTTGGGAAGCAGGCAAGGGGGCAGGGGAGTTGTGCGAGGCAGGAGGGAGTGACGAAGGAGGACGCGCGGGAGAGCAGCGCGGTGAAGCTGAGCAGGGGAGCTCCAGCGCGGGAGAGCATGGAAGCATTGCAGCGAATCTGAGCAAGGGAGCTCTGCGTCCTTGCGTCCGTGTCGGAGCCTTCGATTGGAGACGATGAGGAGTGCGGATTGTGTCGGGAGTTTAGGGAGGGGTTTTCTGCAAAAACATCAAGGGGACAACTTTTATCGGACGGAGGGAGTATGATGTTAACCATAGAATTGCATCACCTTATCATCCTCAGTCTAGTGGTCAAGTTGAACTTAGCAATAGGGAAATAAATTAATTTTGCAAAAGACTGTCAATAGGTCCAGGAAGAATTGGTCTAAGAAATTAGATGATGCACTTTGGGCTTATAGAACAACATATAAAATTCCTATGGGCATGTCTCCTTATAAAATGGTTTATGGAAAAGCTTGTCATTAGCCTCTTGAGTTAGAACATAAAGCATACTGGGCAATTAAAGAACTCAACTATGATTTCAAACTTGCCAGTGAAAATAGGTTATTTGATATTAGCTCTTTAGATGAATGGAGAACCTAGTCTTATGAAAATGCAAAACTATTCAAAGAGAAAGTGAAAAGGTGGCATGACAAAAGAATCCAAAAGCGTGAGTTCAAAGTCGGAGAATTTGTTCTTTTGTACAACTCTCGTTTTAGATTTTTAGCAGGAAAGATCCTCTTGAAATGGGAAGGCCCATATGTCATCGAGGAGGTTTACCAGTCTGGAGCCATCAAAATAAATATTTTCGAAGGCACCAACCAGAAGGTTGTCAACGGGCAACGAATAAAGCATTATATCTCAGGTACGCCTATCAATGTTGAAAGTAATATTATCCAAACTTTGACACTGGAAGAACACATAAAAGAGTCCTTCCGAAACTCCCCAGAATCGTCAAAATAAGGAGGTACGTGTTATGGTAAGTAAACAGTCTCCAAAAAATCTGCAAAAATATTTTTTGTTAATTTTGGAATATTTTAGAATTTTTGAAATAAAGAAACTCCCAAGAGACGTCCCCTGGTGGGCACAAGACACCAGGGCGTGCCAGGCGCCTGGCGCGCCCAGGTGGGTTGTGCCCACCTGGGACACCTTCCGAACTCTGTTTTTATCCTGTATACTTGTCCTCCAAGATATAAAACCTATATATACTTCCCGAACCTGTTGATCACCGTATCGCGAAGAAATCCTCTCTTCTCTTTTCTTGCTATTTCTGGTCAGATTTATCAAGCCAGGCATCATATCTTCCTCTTCCTCCAACAACATGGAAGAAGATGCTTGGTTGATGAAGATAGAGACAAAAAGGGAGGAGCCTACGAATGTCGTCAAGGGAGGCAAGGGCAAGGAAGATACCATGGATCCATCCCCGGTGGCAGCACAAACACTGTTGGCCAAGGAGGAAGAAGATATCCTTAAGCCCTGCCTTACTCACCTTTCTCCTACTGAGATTGAAGCTTTTCACGTTATTGAAATAATTTGCATACAAAATAAGTATCTCACTCGCGAAAATATTTTGCATCAAGAGCATATCACCTATCTCCGGAGCGTCATCCGTCGGATTTAGAACCTCTTGGTCCTTAAGGACAGGATTGCTTCTTCATCATCATCTTCTTCACCACCAAAGGAGAATTGAGTATCGGGTATGGGCACTCCCCTTGGCTTCTGCCAAGCTTGGGGGATGTGCCCCGGTATCGTATCATCCCACTATCTTTTTGCCTTTACTTATCTTAGTTTGATCTTTTTGCTTTAGATGAATAAAAGTTTAGTTCAATCCTTTCTTCTTTGAGAGTGTGCTTAGTGATCTATCATTGTAATCGTGTGCAAGTTATATAATAAAGTTTAGTTTGAGTTTTTGCTCTCTTTACCTTCTTATTGTAAATAAAGAAAAGAAATAAGAAAGAAAAAAGTGATTGAATAAAAGAAAGGAAACAAATCAATAGATCATATACTAATCCTATGGTAGGTGATAGCACCACATAAGGAAAAGTATAAGTAGAAAATTTTATTAGAGATTGACCAACATAGCATTAGTCAATGATGCTACTCATGAAAGAATTAATAAGGGAGGAGAAGATTCACATATAAATATACTATCCTAGAAATCTTTTGTGATTGTTAGCCCTCATCAAAATATTACATGCCAAAATTGTTGACTTGGACAAGGAAGACAACTTGATGATTTATGTTTGTTTATATTCACATAGAAGTCATATTGTCATAGATCCTTCAACATGTGGTGCTTGCCCCTATCTTTGCTAGCCAAAAATTCCGCACTAAGTAGAGATACTACTTGTGCATCCAAAACCCCTTAAACCCAAATCTTTTTCAAGTGTCCACCATACCTACCTATGGATTGAGCAAAATCCCTCAAGTAAGTTGTCATCGATGCAAAAAGGCAATAAAAATTGCTTCTAAATATGTGAGATCATTTAGTGTAAGAGAAAATTGAGCGTTGTACAAACTTGGATGACAAAGAATAAAAGCGACAGACTGCATAATAAAGGTTGAAATCTTAAGGGGCAATACAATGTGACGTTCTCTTGCACTAAGGGATTGAGCATGCAAACAAATAATCGCATGGCAACCTCTGCTTCCCTCTACGAAGGACCTATCTTTTACTTTTATGTATTTACTTTTATGCAAAGAGTCAAAGTTTTACTTCTATTCCTTTTTATTTTCTCTTTTGGCAAGCATCATGTGGTGAGGAAAGATCTAGGCACGTATGTCCAGTTGAATATAGATAGCATGAGTTATTATTGTTGACATCACCCTTGAGGTGAGTATGCTGGGAGGAAAAACTATAAGCCCCTATCTTTCTACGTGTCCGATTGAAACTTTTTGCTCATGGGTACGAGGTGAGTGTTAGCAATCATAGAAGACTATATGATGGTTGAGTATGTGGACTTGCTAGAAGGCTCCGACACATGACTCTTCCTGAAAAGATGATGAATTGTAGTTGCAAAGTTGACTGAGAACATAGTTTGTTAGTTTTTAATAGAGTTTTTGCTTTATACTTCGACTACGTGATGAACTGTTACTTATTCATTGGAAGTATATGATGCAAAATGATAAAAGTACTATGTTCAATTTTGTTGATGTTATAATAATCAACATGATGCTTCTATGTCCGTATTTTTTTTATCGACACCTCTCTCTTAAAGCATCTGTACATGTTTTCGATTTCGATTTTCGCTTGAGGACAAACGAGGTCTAAGCTTGGGGGAGTTGACACGTCCATTTTGCATCATGTTTTCTTACTGTTATTTATAATGTTTCTATCCATAATAATGCTTTTTGGAGTAATTCTAATGCCTTTTCTCTCATAATTTGCAAGGTACACACCAAGAGGGAGAATTCTGGCAGCTGGAAATCTGGACTTGAAAAAGCGATGTCAGGCTACATATTCTGCACAACTCCAAACAAGTTGAACCTCCATGAAGAACTTTTATGGAATATTTAAGAAATACAGGAGCAAATATCTACCAGAGGGGGCCCACCAGGTGGGCACAACCCACCTGGGCGTGCGAGGGAGCCCAGGGGCGCCCCGGTGGGTTGTGCCCTCCTCGACCCACCTTCGGTGCCCATCTTCTGGTGTATAAGTCATTTTGACCTAGAAAAAAAATAAGAGGAGGACATTCGGGACGAAGCGCCGCCATCACGAGGCGGAACTTGGGCAGGAGCATTTTTGCCTTCCGGCGGAGCGATTCTGCCGGGGGAACTTCCCTCCCGGAGGGGGAAATCATCATCATCATCATCACCAACAACTCTCCCATCTTGGGGAGGGCCATCTTCATCAACATCTTCACAACACCAACTCCTCTCAAACCCTAGTTCATCTCTTGCGTTCAATCTTTGTATCAAAACTATGGATTGGTGTCGTGGGTGACTAGTAGTGTTGATTACATGCTGTAGTTGATTACTATATGGTTTATTTGGTGGAAGATTATTTGTTCAGATCCATTATTCTACTCAATACCCCTCTGATCTTGAGCATGTTTATTGTTTGTGAGTAGTTACTTTCGTTCTTGAGGTCACGGGAGAAATCATGTTGCAAGTAATCATGTGAACTTGATATGTGTTCGATATTTTGATGATATGTATGTTGCCATTCTCTTAGTGGTGTCATGTGAATGTCGAATACATGACACTTCACCATATTTGGGCCTAAGGGAATGCATTGAGGAGTAGTAAATAGATGGTGGGTTGCGAGAGTGACAGAAACTTAAACCCCAGTTTATGCACTATTCCATAAGGGACCGATTGGATCCTAGAGTTTAATGCTATGGTTAGAATTTATTCTTAATACTTTTCTCGTAGTTGCGGATGCTTGTGGGAGGGTTAATCATAAGTAGGAGGTTTGTTCAAGTAATAACAGCACCTAAGCACCGGTCCACCCACATATCAAATTATCAAAGTAGCGAACACAAATCAAACCAACATGGTGAAAGTAACTAGATGAAATTCCCGTGTACCTCAAGAACACTTTGCTTATCATAAAGAAACCGTTTTGACCTGTCCTTTGCCTCAAAGGGATTGGGATACCTTGCTGCACTTTTGTTACTACTATTGTTACTTGCTCGTTACAAATTATTTTGCTACCAAACTACTCCGCTACTTCAATTTTAGCACTTGCAGACATTACCTTGCTGAAAATCACTTGTCATTTCCTTCTGCTCCTCGTTGGGTTCGACACTCTTATTTATCAAAAAAATCTACAATTGATCCTATATACTTGTGGGTCATCAAGGGGCACCCCACACGGTTAAGAGAGAACTTGATTTATCTTGGGGTGCCCCCTGCCCCCGTATATAAAGGAGGAAGGAGGAGGAGGCCGACCAAGGAGGGGCGTGCCTATAGGGGGCGTCCAACTAGGATTCCCAATCCTAGTTGGAGTCCCCTTCCTTTTTCCTAGAGGGGAAAGGGGGAAAGAGTACGAGAGGGGAGAAGGAAAGAGGAGGGGGGCGCCCCCTCCTAGTCCGATTCAGATCAACCAAGGGGGAGGGGGGCGGCCACCCCGCAACCCTCCTCTCCTTTCTACTAAAGCCCATTAAGGCCCACTACTTCCCCTGGGGGGTTACGGTAACCTCCCGGTACTCCAAAAAATGCCTGAACCATTTCGAAACCTTTCCGGTGTTCGAATATAACCTTCCAATATATTTAGGACAATATAACCGCACCTAAAGCGAGCTCTCTCGGCCCCTCAATTTCTAGCCATCGGATTTGCGTTAGATTAGTTCCTGGCCGTCGGATCTTACTCTAAGAGGCAGTTTATCGCGATATAGGCTGGCTGGCCTAATAGGCTGCTATTCTGAAAACTTTTTTGAAGGCATGTGATTAATTGTGCTTCTACACGCAGCCCATTTATTATTTTGCGGGGAAAAAAATGGGCTGCCTGTAGAAAACAATCCGACGCTGCGCTTTATCTCCGTAAGAAAAACTGTTTGCTCAAACAGGTGGAAAGGGATCGGTGGGGGCTCGATCTCATTACAGGGATGCCGGCGACGCGGCGACACAAGTGGTCCACGATGGGATCCAGTGTTCGCTGGTCTTCCCAGTGGATCGAGCTGAGGCGCTCAAGGCGATCCAGTGGCGCGCGGCCTTCTCAGTGGATCCAGCCGAGGCGCTCAAGGTGATCGAGCGGCGCGCTGCCTTCTCAGTGGATCCAGCCAAGGCGCGCCAGGGAATCATCCTAGGGTTTGGAGTTGGTGACCGAGGAGGAGGCGGCACCGGCGATGGTGCGCAAGCCGTGCACGAGGCCACAGCGACTCCACAAAGTCTGCTTTGCTCTCCCCGACCCTCGGTGGCGTGCTCTCCGATCTCCACTCCCTCCTTCTCTCCATGCTCGCCGCATCGCTGCCCTCCCCATCACCATGGCGACGATGTGAGTTTCCCCACTCGAGCCCCTTTTTCTTCTCCTCCCCATGTGCATCACCTTTATACCCCATGAGCAGAAATTGCCTCTCATTCCCATCCTGCGCGGAACAAGTTAGGCCTGGAAGGTGGGAGATATGAACTTATAGCCTACCTTGTGAATGTTTGATTAGGAATGAGGTGATCTGATGGGATGGTGTTGTTTTTCGAGCATAGGTCTGGAAGGGGGGGGGGAGATATGAGATTATAGACTTCCTTAGTGGTCACGTTGAGGGATTAATCCTGTTGTTTCCTTATTAGAAAATAAATTGGTGTATTTCTGATAAGAATTTTGTACATTATGATGCAAGTTTATCTACTTTTTACCTAGGATGGCTGCATGATTTTGTGACTGATTGCTACAGATGATATTTTCTTGTAGGTTCTAAAGACTCGATGTCATTGACCCTCATCAAGGCATCTAACATGGAGCGACCTGTTAATGTCGTCGACACATATTTTCTATTTGATCATGTATGGTCCTGTATCTCAGACTTTTTTCATATCTATGCACATATGGCAATAGCCATCTTCTTAAGTTGTTTTAAGTAGTCCTACATACAATTGAACTCAGAACACGTGGTCATGCCTCTGCTTAAGTTACTTGGAACTTTTACATGCTAAGACCATATCCTCCTCATGTGTAATTTTCTTGAAATGACAAGCCCTTATGCTGGTGCATTTTGCAATGTGCCTTCTGATTAATGTGTCGAAGTTGGATCGGTTACCATTTATGTGTACATGCTTCAATCTCCAGTGCCAATTTCTTTTGTCTGGCCCATATCTTTCTCATTTCAAACCTTGATTTATTATACCTTTAGCTTTAATAAGGTATTTTTACCAATGACAAGAGACTACCTAACTGTTCATTGTGGGCATTTTCCTTATAAATTAGAAGAGCAAATGGTTATATGGTGAGACAGATTTGTGTGATCACGTGCTTACTCCGTTCTGCATGTGCTAGCTATGGACCTAGAAAATGAAGATACTGAAATTTTCCTCGCAAATGCAGGCTCCTGGAAGAACTGATTTAGAGTGCCATATCTACAGTTGATGTCATCAATGATCCAGTAGCTCATTTATAGAAAATCCTCTATCTATTATGCTCATCTCTCACGATGAAATTTTGGCTCAGATTTCCTGTCAGGTTTGCCCAGGAAAGCGTTGAAAGAAGACAGATAATATCTTTCAATATGCACATATCCCCAGAAAGCAATTTGGTAATATCGTATTTGTTTATTAGAATATGTTTGCACAACTCCATAAAGTTCTGAAGAATAGTTAGAAGTGATTATGATGAACATGTGTAGCTGACAAAACAGCTACCCTTGATGATTATTTTACCCCATCAACCAGGTGAATGCTATATGTACCTGAAGTATTTGTTCGGGATGTTTTCTCTCTCTTATGGACACAAATATCTAGCTTCTAAGAACTAATAAATATGCACATTATGTTGTACATAAAAATGATAATGTTTTTATGATTGAGCACATGTAGATAAAGGAAATAATTATTTCAGATAAATCATTTGTCTTTTATAGTTATAATATTTATTACTATAGAAGCAGAATCCGATTTTCTTATCTAGCTGCAGCAGTGAGATAAATCTTGTATGCACTTGCATAGTTTAGGTTTTCGTTGTAATTATACGTACTATATTGTGATTGTGGTCTTCATTTTTATGACTTCTGCTCTTTGTGTCAATATACACTTTCCCGGAATAAATATCAATTATTTAGTTTTCATTTTTTTATCAAGTGAAGCAGCAACACATCTATGTTTTTATCATCTGGGATGTTTGGAACTTTATTATCATTGACTGATTGCGTACCTTTGTTTTCAAACACTGGCTGGGCTCAAGAATCCTACTTGGCTTATTTGGAGAAGCATATGTAAGCTATATTTGATAAATGCTCTCAGCCTTAGGTTGCTAACATTGGAAAGGTGGACATATAATCTGGTCACTTCTTGACTCCGAGGTGGGTTCAGGACATGGACTCTGCACCCCCTATCATATTCTTAATCTTTACAATGATCTCATCACTGATTCAGATTGCTGCTAGCAAAAAAAAAATCTAACTATGTTGTGGTTTGCCAATAGAGTTAGGCTGTTTGAGAAGATTGTAAGCTTATGGAACTGTCTGCCTCTTACATGCTGCATGCCAACTTAATTTTAAACAAATTAGATGGTCTCATAATTGATGATGAATACTGGATTCTTGTGGCTCCATGCTGATTTTTCTTGATACTTTTGGGTAGAATCAAATAAATAAAATATTCTGACTCCTCCAGTTTATATGGTTATGGTCTGGCTTGATAGTTCGATGGTGTACGTGTCTGCTATATTCATTGTTATACAGTAATGATGTACTAAATCTATTTCTGCTCCTAAATTAGAAAATTTCGGGAGTACTAACATGAAGTACTAATACATTTCAAAATTACTGACAGTATATTTCATATCTAATTCACCAAATGTTATCATATCATGTATTTACTGTTTGGGTTAGTATCACAATGAAAATACTCATGATTGTTCTGTCATATAGATTCTTAAATGGTCTATATGGATTCACTTTCAAATCACTAACTATATTATTGAGTTCTCAGTCTCACTTCAGTTGCCGGATGATCTTTGGACATGACAAAAACTACATGAGTTTTTCAGCCCAATTTTCACCCACTTGCTAGATGTCTATTGAATCAGAGAAATATGAAAAATAAGTAACTTGGATGCTTTTGTCTGGACCTGCTTTACAATTGAATGATTATTTTGATAATTTGTTGTAGCATGATGTACGCGTTCTAACTGAAATATGGTGACTGAACTGAAGCAAGTTAACTAACTATATATTTATTTATCTAGAGGCAATTGCATATTTTGTGTTGTACAAATTGACAAGCTGCAGGAGTTAGCTGAGGGAAGCTGCATCTATTTCTCCCTAAAGAGAAAAACACATCTATACTTTGCCATGGTGCACCACAGTAGCTTATCCAAGGGCTCTATGGGCATCTCCAATGCTGGGCGCTTGGAGAGGCGCCAGGGATTTTTTCCTGATGATATCCTGGTCGATGGGCAGTTGGAGCGGTCAAATCCTAGCATCGGACACCAGCGAGCGCAAAAGGTTGCGTTGGACGCTTCCTTCCTTTTCCCCTCGCATGCGCCGCATAGTTAGTTTAATTAGCGTACAATTAGCGTCCATGGTTAGCATCTAGCGTTGGAAGGTCAGGCTCTTAGATTTTTCTAATTAAATACTATTAATTTGTTTCCTTCGTAAGCGCCAGGTCAGGCACCTGGCATTGTAGATGTCGTAAGATAGCGTATGCCTCAGCTTTGCCTCACATGAAGTCCATCACAACCGAACACGGTTCTGCTTGTTTCTAGAACTTACAACTACTAAAACTTATCATATCCGCTCCATTATTTGGCAACCTAGGCCGAGAAAGCCATGATGTTTCCTTTGTGTATTCTAAATGGGCTGCTGTGTTGGATGGAATAACACAACCTCCTTTTATTTGCATGCAAAAGAAACAGAGAGCTTGTTAAGACTTTACGATTTGTATTTAACCCAGGACACACTATGAGCATATGACCATTTTAACAATAAGTAGTTTCTGTTAAATATACTCCTTTATGAAATGCTGTTATGACGTTGGGGGTAAATTCTTATGATGTAACTGTACATTGTTAGAACACATGTATATCTTGTGCCGATTGTGATTATTTACTTTTTGTTTATTGACTTCATCCAACTTTTTCACATATTTTTTAACATAGTTTACTATCCGTCCGTATCTAAATATAAGTCTTTTAAAGATTCCAATATGGACTACATACGGAGCAAATTGAGTGAATCTACACTCTAAAATATGTCTATATACATCCGTATGTAGTCCATATTGGAATTTCTAAGAAGATTGAAACTTAGGAACTGAGGGAGTACTTCACAAGAATAGAAGCGTATTGTTCTAGCCTAAAGTTCTACGTTTGGTTTCGTTAATGTTACTTTTTGTGCCTATCTCAACACAATTGCTGAAACATTAGCATAAAAATATCCTAATTACTAAAGGATATTTGTTTATGCAATTGAAGTTCCATGTTTCATTTTTCTTATACTTACAAAAATCCCTATCATTCGACCGAAAAAATAGATTGGCATAGCATTGCGCGCAATTGATGATTTAGTCAATCTTTATGTCTCGGCCATTTCGGGACTCCTTGTCACGTCCGTGATCTCATTCGAGACTCTAAACAAACTTCGATCATCAAAAACACATAACTCATAATACAAATCATTATTGAACGTTAAGCGTGCGGATCCTACGGGTTCAAGAACTATGTAGACATGATTGAGACACATCTTCGATCAATAACCAACAGCGGAACCTGGATGCTCATATTGGCTCTTACATATTCTACGAAAATCTTTATCGGTCCAACCGCATAACAACATATGTTGTTCCCTTTGTCATCGGTATGTTACTTGCCCGAGATCCGATCGTTGGTATCATCATACCTAGTTTAATCTCGTTACCAGCAATTCTCTTTAATCGTTCCGTAATACTTAATTCTGCAACTAACTCATTAGTTACATTGCTTGCAAGGCTTATAGTGATGAGCATTACCTCAGAGATACCTCTTCGAAACACGGAGTGACAAATCCTAATCTCGATCTATGCTGACCCAACAAACACCTTCGGAGACACCTGTAGAGCATCTTTATAATCACCCAGTTACGTTTTGACGTTTGATAGCACACAAGGTGTTCCTCTGGTATTTGGGAGTTGCATAATCTCATAGTCTAAGGAACATGTATAAGTCATGAAGAAAGCAGTAGCAATGAAACTGTAACGATCATAATGCTTGGCTAACGGATGGGTCTTGTCCATCACATCATTCTCCTAATGATGTGATCTCATTCATCAAATGACAACACATGTCTATGGTTAGGAAACATAACCATCTTTGATTAACGAGCTAGTCAAGTAGAGGCATACTGGGGACACTATGTATTGTCTATGTATTCACACATGTACTAAGTTTCCTGTTAATACAATTCTAGCATGAATAATAAACATTTATCATGATATAAAGAAATATAAATAATAACTTTATTATTGCCTCTAGGGCATATTTCCTTCAGTCTCTCACTTGCACTAGAGTCAATAATCAAAATTACATAGTAATGATTCTAACACCCATGGAGTCTTGGTGATGATCATGTTTTGCTCGTGGAAGAGGTTTAGTCAATGGATCTGAAACATTCAGATCTGTAGTATTTTGCAAATCTCTATGTCTCCCTCCGCGACTTGATGCCAGATGTGTTTGGTTCTCTTGTGAAATCTGGATTCCTTTGCCAAGGCAATTGCACCAGTATTGTCACGAAAGATTTTCATTGGACCCGATGCACTAGGTATTACAGCTAGATCGGATATGAACTCCTTCATCCAAACTCCTTCATTTGTTGCTCTTGAAGCATCTATGTACTCTGCTTCACACGTAGATCCCGCCATGACGCTCTGCTTGGAACTGCACCAACTGAGAGCTCCACCATTCAATAGAAATATGTATCTGGATTTTGACTTAGAGTCATCCGGATCAGTGTCAAAGCTTGCATCGACGTAACCATTTACGGCAAGCTATTTGTCACCTCCATAAACGAGAAACATATCCTTAGTCCTTTTTAGGTATTTCAAGATGTTCTTGACCGCTGTCCAGTGCTCCACTCCTAGATAACTTTGGTACCTCCCTATTATACTTATAGCAAGGCACACATCAGGTCTGGTACACAACATTGGATACATGATGGAACCTATGGCTGAAGCATAGGGAATGCCTTTCATTTTCTCTCTATCTTCTGCAGTTGTCTAGTATTGAGTTTGACTCAACTTCACACCTTGTGACACAGGCAAGAACCCTTTCTTTGACTGATCCATTTTGAACTTCTTCAAAACTTTATCAAGGTATGTGCTTTGTGAAAGTCCAATTAAGTGTCTTGATCTATCTCTATAGATCTTGATGCCCATCATGTAAGCAGCTTCACCGATGTCTTTCATTGAAAAAATCTTATTCAAGTATCCTTTATGCTATACAAAAATTATGTATCATTTCTAATCAACAATATGTCATCCACATATAATATTAGAAATGCTACAGAGCTCCCACTCACTTTATTCTAACTACAGGCTTCTCCAAACATCTGTATAAAACCATGTGCTTTGATCACACTATCAAAGCATATATTCCAACTCCGAGAGGCTTGCCCTAGTCCATAAACAGATCGCTGGAGCTTGCACACTTTGCTAGCACCTTTTGGATTGACAAAACCTTCTGGTTGCATCATATACAACTCTTATTTAAGAAATCCATTAAGGAATGCAGTTTTGACATCCATTTGCCAAATTTCATAATCATAAAATGCGGCAATTGCTAACATGATTCAGATAGACTTAAGCATCGCTATGGGTGAGAAGGTCTCATCATAGTTAACTCCTTGAATTTTTGAAAACCTTTCACAACAAGTCGAGCTTTGTAGACAGTAACATTACCGTCAGCGTCAATCTTTTTCTTGAAGATCCATTTATTTTCTATGGCTTGCCGATCATCGGGAAAGTCCACCAAAGTCCACACTTTGTTCTCATACATGGATCCCATCTCAGATTTCATGGCCTTAAGCCATTTCGCGGAATCTGGCTCATCATCGCTTCCTCATAGTTCATAGGTTCATCATGGTCTAGTAACATGAATTCCAGAATAGGATTACCATGCCACTCTGGTGTGAACCGTACTCTAGATGACCTATGAGGTTTGGTAATAACTTGATCTGAAGTTTCATGATCATCATCATTAGCTTCCTCACTAATTCGTGTAGGAATCACTGGAACTGATTTCTGCGATGAACTACTTTCCAATTCGGGAGAAGGTATGATAACCCACAAGTATAGGGGATCGCAACAGTTTTCGAGGGTACAATATTCAACCCAAATTTATTGATTCGACACAAGGGGTGCCAAAGAATATTCTCAAGTATTAGCAGTTGAGTTGTCAATTCAACCACACCTGGATAACTTAGTATCTGCAGCAAAGTATTTAGTAGCAAAGTAGTATGGAAGTAACGATAACAGTAGCAAAAGTAACAGTAGCGGTTTTGTAGTAATTATAACAGTGGCAACGACAAAGTAACTGAGCAAAGAACAATATGTGAAAAACTCGTAGGCATTGGATAGGTGATGGATAATTATGTCGGATGCGATTCCTCATGTAATAGTTATACATAGGGTGACACAGAACTAGCTCCAGTTCATCAATGTAATGTAGGCATGTATTCTGAATATAGTCATACGTGCGTATGGAAAAGAACTTGCATGGCATCTTTTGTCCTACCCTCCCGTGGCAGTGGGGTCCTAATGGAAACTAAGGGATATTAAGGCCTCCTTTTAATAGAGTACCAGACCAGCGCATTGACACTTAGTGAATACATGAAGTCCTCAAACTACGGTCATCACCGGTAAGTATCCCGATCATTGTCACTTCGGGGTTAATGGATCATAACACATAATAGGTGACTATAGACTTGCAAGATAGGATCAAGAACTCACATATATTCATGAAAACATAATAGGTTCAGATCTGAAATCATGGAACTCGGGCCCTAGTGACAAGCATTAAGCATAGCAAAGTCATAGCAACATCAAGCTCAGAACATAGTGGATACTAGGGATCAAACCCTAACAAAACTAACTTGATTACAAGGTAAATCTCATCCAACCCATCACCGTCCAGCAAGCCTATAATGGAATTACTCACGCACGGCGGTGAGCATCATGAAATTGGTGATGGAGGATGGTTGATGATGATGACAGCAACGGATTCCCCTCTCCGGAGCCCCCAACGGACTCCAGATCAGCCCTCCCGAGAGAGTTGAGGGCTTGGCGGCGGCTCCATATCGTAAAACGCAACGAATCCTTGACTTTTATTTTTTTCTCCCCGTACGTGAATATATGGAGTTGGAGTTGAGGTCGGTGGAGCACCAGGGGGCCCACGAGGCAAAGGGGTGCGCCCTAGGGGGGGTGCCCCCCACCCTCGTGGACAGGGTGTGGGCCCCCTGGTCTTGATTCTTTCGCCAGTATTTTTTATTAATTCCAAAAATATCTTCCGTGGAGTTTCAGGTCATTCCGAGAACTTTTATTTCTGCACAAAAATAACACCATGGCAGTTCTGCTAAAAACAGCGTCAGTCCGGGTTAGTTCCATTCAAATCATGCAAGTTAGAATCGAAAACAAGGGCAAAAGTGTTTGGAAAAGTAGATACGACAGAGACGTATCAACTCCCCCAAGCTTAAATCTTTGCTTGTCCTCAAGCAATTCAGTTGATAAACTGAAAGTGATAAAGAAAGACTTTTAAAAACTCGGTTTGCTCTTGTTGTTGTAAATATGTAAAGCCATCATTCAAGTTTTCAGCAAAGATTATGAACTAACCATATTCACAATAACACTTAAGTCTCAGGTTTACTCATATCAATGGCATAATCAACTAGCGAGCAATAATAATAAAACTCGGATGACAACACTTTCTCAAAACAATCATAATATGATATAACAAGATGGTATCTCTCTAGCCCTTTCTGAGATCGCAAAACATAAATGCAGAGCACCTTTAAAGATCAAGGATTGACTAAACATTGTAATTCATGGTAAAAGAGATCCAGTCATAGTCATACCCAATATAACTAATAGTAATGCCTGCAAATGACAGAGGTTCTCTTCAACTGGTGCTTTTAAATAAGAGGGTGATGACTCAACATAAAAGTAAATAAATAGGCCCTTCGTAGAGGGAAGCAGGGATTTGTAGAGGTGCTACAGCCCGATTTTGAAACAGAGATAATAATATTTTGGGTGGTATACTTTCATTGTCAACATAACAACCAAGAGATCTCGATATCTTCCATGCTACACACATTATAGGCGGTTCCCAAACAGAATGGTAAAGTTTATACTCCCCCTCCTCCAACAAGCATCAATCCATGGCTTGCCTGAAACAGCGGGTGCCTCTAACTAACAACAATCCTGGGGGAGTTTTGTTTGCAATTATTTTGATTTGATTTGAGCAAGGGACTGGGCATCCCGGTGACCAGCCATTTTCTCGTGAGTGAGGAGCGGAGTCCACTCCTTAGAATAACCCACCTAGCATGGAAGATACAGACAATCCTAGTTGATACATGAGCTGTTCGAGCATACAACACATAATTTCATTTGAAGGTTTAGAGTTTGGCACATACAAATTTACTTGGAACGGCAGGTAGATACCGTATATAGGAAGGTATGGTGGACTCATATGGGATAACTTTGGGGTTTATGGAATTGGATGCACAAGCAATATTCCCGCTTAGTACAAGTGAAGGCTAGAAAAAGACTGGGAAGCGACCAACTAGAGAGCAACAACAGTCATGAACATGCATTAAAATTAATAGACACTGAGTGCAAGCATGAGTAGGATATAATCCACCATGAACATAAATATGATGAAGGCTATGTTGATTTTGTTTCAACTACATGCGTGAACATATGCCAAGTCAAGTCACTCGAATCATTCAAAGGAGGATACCACCCTATAATACCACATCACAATCATTTTAATAGCATGTTGGCACGCAAGGTAAACCATTATAAACTCCTAGCTAATTAAGCATGGAATAAGCAACTATAATCTCTACTTGTCATTGCAAACATGTTTATTCATAATAAGCTGAACCAGGAACGATGAACTAATCATATTTACAAAAACAAGATAGGTTGAGTTCATACCAGCTCCTCTTATCTCAATCATTCCATCATATATCATCATTATTGCCTTTCACTTGCACGACCAAACAGTGTGGATAATAATAATGGTGCACGTGCATTGGACTAAGCTGGAATCTGCAAGCATTCAGTTCAAGAGATAAGACAAAGTAATATGGGCTCTTGGTTAAACAAATCAATTATGCATAAAAGAGCCACTCAACAATTCCATCAAGGTCTTCTCCTTTCGACCCCCAAAGAAGAGAAAAGAAATAAAACTATTTACACTGGAAAGCTCCCAACAAGCAAATAGAAGAACGAGAAATCTTTTTGAGTTTTATTTTAATTAGTACTACTACAGGCATGGAAAGTAAACTAGCTTAAAGCTATTACTATTTTTTTTGTTTTTCTTAAGATTATTCAAACACACAAGAAGAAAGCAAGAAAATAAAATAAACTAGCATGGATAGTACAATGAAAAAGTATGAGCACCGACAACTAGAATGAGTGTGTGAACATGAATGTAATGTCGATGAGAAATACGTATTTCCCCAAGCTTAGGGTCTTGGACTAAGTTGGTCTATATCCATGGGTCAGAGCTACTGTCTCCGTGTACTGAGGAGTGTCATCTGAGTACCACTAAGTGGCAATCTCCTCCGGATCCCACTGATAAAAGGACTGTCGATAAGGGTCAAGTGGTGTTTCTGGCTCAGACTCTGAAGCTAATGTCTGGTCCTGGTACGCATAAACGGCCTCCGGCAAGATGAGAAACATGCCTGAAGATAAGTCAAACAAAGAGGGTGCAGGTAGGCCTGGGCATTCGGTAGAAACTGAAAGTTCGGTTTCTACTGTTCGGTTATTTCTCAAAATCGGTTAGTCAGATTACTAACCGAAAAATGCAAAAAAAAATCAGAAACCGAAAATTCGGTTAACCGGAAGTTCGGTTCGGTTTTCAGTTTACACCGAAAAAATAGCTTCATTGTTCGTCAGCCAGTTGCGTGCACTTTAGCTGTGGCACCCTGCCTTCTTAAATGACCAACCTCACTGCCTTGTCTCGTCTAGCTAAGCGAGGTGGGACAAATCCTAATGAAGTCACGTACTGGCACAGACTGGGAGAAGCTATTCTGTACAAAGTGGGCCTTGGATGGTTGCACGTACGTAGCCGGCCCAGGAGACGAACAAGGACGTCCCTGACTGGCGTGCGGCCACGCGCGTACGTGGAAAGGTCCATAGCGACCTGGGTGCTACTATTTATGCGCTACTTCGGTTTCTATTTCGGTAATCGGTTTAAAACTGAACCTGCCAAATTAAATACGGTTAGTACAAGTGAAAACCGAAATTTCCTGTAGCAGTGAGAAAAACCGAAAATTCGTTTTTTTTGGTTTCGGCATCGGTTTGGTCTTTGGTTTGTCGGTTTTTATGCCCACCCCTAGGTGCAGGCAAGATAATAGTTTCATTGTGAGTCTTATCAAATCTCAAATTATACTTAAGCATTTTATCATCATTTTTGACAATGAACTCATGTGCTACCATACTCTTATAATCTAGAAAAGTAGGGGGCAGTAGCTTTTCCTCTTTCTCATAATGCCTAATAGGTATCCTAAGGTCTTTAACAAGACGTGAAGCATAGATACCACCAAAGATGGGGCCCTTGGTACGGTTCAGACTTAATCGTTTAGCAACAATAGCTCCCAAACTAACCGTGTTATCAGGAAATAGAGCATGGGACAGAACAGTAATATCAGGAACACTAAGGTTTCCATAGTTTCCGCAACCAATTAAGCATCTACTAGAAAATATTGCAAAGTAACGCAAAACAGGAAAGTGTATGCTAGTAATTCTTGCATCGGAAGCCTTCCTAGTTTCTCCTACAGTAATCATGTCAACAAAACCATCCACGTCTCTACGATGTGGTTCCTCTATGCTACCCCCAAAGGGTATCTTGCAAACTGCACAAAATTCACACAGTGATATCTCTCTAACCTCATCATATAAATGAAACTCCACAGAAGGTGGTGATTTCTTAGCATCAAAGTGGAAAGTTTGCGCAAAAGTATTAGTGCGTAAGAGATACTGTTCGAGCTGGTCGTGGAGGAAGTCGGTGAGGCCCGCGTTATCAACCAAAGAATAGAAAACATCATGAATCCCGACTGCTCTCAAGAACTCATCACAAGGCCATTCACACGGCCGAACTTCTGCGACACGAGGGAGGTTATACTTGGGCTTTCTATTCTCCTTGCTTTGTTTATCCTTTGAGCTTTGGCTAGAAGAGCCCCTCAAAAATCTTCTCATCATTTTCCGAAAAATTTCTGAAATTTTTAGTAACTCAAAATAAAAGTAAACCAAACTCAATAAAATTGATAGCAACTACTCCCATAAGTGCCTAGAGACCATATCATGCATTAGAACTACTTGGGACCAAATAAATTTGACATGCAAGCTCAAGAACAGGGTCACCTTAGCAGCAAGAATTTGCAATAAATAAAACACTAAAACAAAAACTAATTGGACCATTGGAAGAGTCACATACCAAAGAACAACCCCCAAAGCAGTTTTGTGAATGTAGCTTTGAGCAAGGAGATCGAAAATGGCAGCAATATGAGCTAGAACTCATGCTTGAGCTGGTTGGTGATTTTTTTGGAAGGAAGAAGAAGAGCATGGGTGCAGGAATAAGTGGAGGAGGGCCACCAGGGGCCCACGAGGCAGGGGGCGTGCCCCAGGGGAGCGCCCTGGACCCTCGTGGCCAGGTGTTGGCTTCCTCTGGTGTGTTCTCAGTGCCAGATATTCTCAAATATTCCAGAAAAAAAATCATATTTAATTTGCAAGGCATTTGGAGAACGTTTATTTTCGGGATATTTTTTATTGCATGGATAATTCAGAAAACGGACATAAAATACTATTCTTACTTTATTTATTCTAAATAGCAGGAAGTAAAAGGAAGGAACAGAAAGTCATTCCTTCTAACTTCATCCATCTCATGCTCATCAAAAGGAATCCACTAGCAAGGTTGATCAAGTCTTGTTAACAAACTCATTCTGAATCGCATGAAACCGGAGAAATTTCGAAATGACACTAGGTTACCTCAACGGGGATATGAACATCTCCAATAATAAGAATATCATACTTCTTCTTTACAGTAGGAAGAGGAAATTCAAAACCTCCAATAATAATACCTGTATTTTTCCAATAGAATTTATACTGTGAACTTGAGGTTGTTTCCTCGGAAAGTGTACCGTATGCTCATTACCATTAACATGAAAAGTGAAATTGCCTTTGTTGCAATCAATAACAGCACCTGCAGTGTTCAAAAAGGGTCTACCAAGGATAATCGACATACTGTCGTCCTCGAGAATATCAAGAATGACAAAGTCTGTTAAGATAGTAATGTTTGCAACAACAACAGGCACGTCCTCACAAATACCGACAGGTATAGCAGTTGATTTATCGGCCATTGGCAAAGATATTCCAGTAGGTGTCAACTTATTCAATTCAAGTCTATGATATAAAGAGAGAGGCATAACACTAACACCGGCTCCAAGATCACATAAAGCAATTTTAACATAGTTTCTTTTAATGGAGCATGGTATAGTTGGTACTCCTGGATCTCCAAGTTTCTTAGCTATTCCACCCTTAAAAGTATAGTTAGCAAGCATGGTGGAAATTTCAGCTTCTGGCATCTTTCTTTTATTTGTAATAATATCTTTCATGTACTTAGCATAAGGGTTCGTCTTAAGCATATCGGTCAAACACATACGCAAAAAGATAGGTCTAATCATTTCAGCAAAGCGCTCGAAATACTCATCATCCTTTTTCTTGGATGGTCTAGGAGGGAACGACATGAGTTTCTGAACCCATGGTTATCTTTCTCTACCATGCTTCCTAGCAACGAAGTCTTTCTTATCATAACATTGATTCTTTGGTTGTGGATTATCAAGATCAACAGCAGGTTCAATTTCTATATCGTTGTTATTGCTAGGTTGAGCATATACATGAACATCATTATTAGCATTATTACTAGGTTCATGTTCATCACCATATTGTGTGTCAGCATCAGAGATAGAAATATCATTAGGATTCTCAGGTGTGTCTATAAAAGGTTCATTAGAAGCATGCAAAGTCCTATCATCTTTCTTTTTCTTCTTTTTAGAAGGACCAGGTGCATCATCATTATTTCCCTGAGAATCTTTCTCAATTCTCTTAGGGTGGCCCTCAGGATACAAAGGTTCCTGAGTCATTCTACGACCTCTAGTCATAACTCTAACAACATTATCATTTCTCTTATTATTTAATTCATTGAGCAATTCATTCTAAGCCTTAAGCACTTGTTCTACTTGAGTGGTAACCATCGAAGCATGTTTACTGGTGAGTTTAAGTTCACCCTTAATGCTAGACATATAATCACTCAAGCGTCCAGTCATATAAGAATTACTTTTCAATTGTCTACTAACATAAGCATTGAATTTTTCTTGTTTAGCCATAAAATCATCAAATTCATCGCATTGCCTAGCAAACTTAGTAGACGGGATTTCAACTTTATCATATCTATAAAGCGATTTTACCTTCACTTCCCGTGTCTGGTTATCAAGACTGTGTATTTCTTTAATAGGTGCTATATTTAGGCTATGTATTTCTTTGACAGGAGGTAAATTCTTAACATCTTCAGCTTTAATACCTTTCTCTTTCATAGATTTCTTTGCCTCTTGCATATCTTCAGGACTGAGAAATGGAACACCTCTTTTCTTCAGAGTTGTCTTAGAAGTTGGTTCAGGAAGTGTCCAATTATTTTTATTTGTCAACATATTATTCAATAGCAATTCAGCTTGGTCAACTGTTCTTTCCTTGAAACCACAACCATCACAACTGTCCAGGTGGTCCTTTGAAACATCGGTTAGTCCATTATAAAAGATATCAAGTATTTCATTTTCTTAAAAGGATGATCAGGCAAAGCATTAGGTAATCAGAGAAGCCTCCCCCAAGCTTGTGGGAGACTCTCTTCTTCAATTTGCACAAAATTATATATTTCCCTTAAAGCAGCTTGCTTCTTATGAGCGGGGAAATACTAAGCAGAGAAGTAATAAATCACATCCTAGGGACTACGCACACAACCAGGATCAAGAGAATTAAACCATGTTTTATCATCACCCTTTAATGAGAACGGAAATATTTTAAGGATATAGTAGTAGCGAGATTTCTCATCATTTGTAAATAGGGTGGCTATATCATTCAATTTAGTAAGGTGTGCCGCAATAGTTTCAGATTCATTGCCATAAAAAGGATCAGATTCAACCTAAGTAATTATCTTAGGATCAACAGAGAAATCATAATCCTTATCAGTAATAAAGATAGGTGAAGTAGCAAAAGAAGGGTCATATTTCATTCTAGCATTCAGAGACCTTTCTTTAAGCTTAGCTAGTAACTTCTTAAGATCTGATCTATCATTGCAAGCAAGAAAATCTCTAGCAGTTTCTTCATCCATAACATAACCCTCAGGAACAACAGGCAATTCATATTTAGGGGGAGAACGTTCATCATCACTTTCATCAATATTATCAGTTTCAATAATTTCATTCTCTCTGGCCCTAGAAAGTTGTTCATCAAGAAATTCACCTAATGGCACAGTAGTGTCAAGCATAGAAGTAGTTTCATCATAAGTATCACGCATAGCAGAAGTGACATCATCAATGACATGCGACATATTAGAATTAATAGCAGAAGCAGGTTTAGGTGTCGCAAATTTACTCATAACAGAAGGAGAATCAAGTGCAGAGCTAGACGGCAGTTCCTTACCTCCCCTCATAGTTGAGGGATAAAACTTAGTTCTTTCGTCTTTCAAGTTCTTCATAGTGATCAGCAGATATAAATCCCAAGTGACTCAAATAATAGAGCTATTATCCCCGGCAACGGCGCCAGAAAATAGTCTTGATAACCCACAAGTATAGGGGACCGCAACAGTTTTCGAGGGTAGAGTATTCAACCCAAATTTATTGATTTGACACAAGGGGAGCCAACGAATATTCTCAAGTATTAGCAGTTGAGTTGTCAATTCAACCACACCTGGATAACTTAGTATCTACAGCAAAGTATTTAGTAGCAAAGTAGTATGGAAGTAACGGTAACAGTAGCAAAAGTAACAATAGCAGTTTTGTAGTAATTGTAACAGTGGCAACGACAAAGTAACTGAGCAAAGAACAATATGTGAAAAACTCGTAGGCATTGGATATGTGATGGATAATTATGTCGGATGCGATTCCTCATGTAATAGTTATACATAGGGCGACACAGAACTAGCTCCAGTTCATCAATGTAATGTAGGCATGTATTTTGAATATAGTCATATGTCCTTATGGAAAAGAACTTGCATGACATCTTTTGTCCTACCCTGCCGTGGTAGCGGGGTCCTAATGGAAACTAAGGGATATTAAGGCCTCCTTTTAATAGAGTACCGGACCAAAGCATTAACACTTAGTGAATACATGAACTCCTCAAACTACGACATCACCGGTAAGTATCCTGATTATTGTCACTTCGGGGTTAACGGATCATAACACATAATAGGTGACTATAGACTTGCAAGATAGGATCAAGAACTCACATATATTCATGAAAACATAATAGGTTCAGATCTGAAATCATGGAACTCGGGCCCTAGTGACAAGCATTAAGCATAGCAAAGTCATAGAAACATCAATCTCAGAACATAGTGGATACTAGGGATCAAACCCTAACTAAACTAACTTGATTACATGGTAAATCTCATCCAACCCATCACCGTCCAGCAAGCCTATGATGGAATTACTCATGCACGGTGGTGAGCATCATGAAATTGGTGATGGAGGATGGTTGATGATGACGACGGCGACGGGTTCCCGTCTCCGGAGCCCCGAACGGACTCCAGATCAGCCGTCCTGAGAGAGTTTAGGGCTTGGCGGCAGCTCCGTATCGTAAAACGCGATGAATCCTTCTCTTTTATTTTTTTCTCCCCAAACATGAATATATGGAGTTGGAGTTGAGGTCGGTGGAGCACCATGGGGCCCACGAGGCAGGGGGCGGGCCCTAGGGGGAGCGCCCCCACCCTCATGGACAGGGTGTGGGCCCCCTTGTCTTGATTCTTTCGCTAGTAATTTTTATTAATTCCAAAAATATCTTTCGTTGAGTTTCAGGTCATTCCGAAAACTTTTATTTCTGCACAAAAATAACACCATGGCAGTTCTGCTGAAAACAGCGTCAGTCCGGGTTAGTCCCATTCAAATCATGCAAGTTAGAGTCCAAAACAAGGGCAAAAGTGTTTGGAAAAGTAGATACGATGGAGACGTATCAAGGTACGATTACCTCATCAAGTTCTACTTTCCTACCACTCACTTCTTTCGAGAGAAACTCCTTCTCTAGAAAGCATCCATTTTTAGCAACGAATATCTTGCCTTCGGATCTGTGATAGAAGGTGTACCCAACAGTTTCCTTTGGGTATCCTATGAAGACGCACTTCTCTGATTTGGGTTCGAGCTTATCAGGTTGAAACTTTTTCACATAAGTATCGCAGCCCCAAACTTTAATAAGTGACAACTTTGGTTTATGCCAAACCAAAGTTCATATGGCGTCGTCTCAACCGATTTTGATGGTGCCCTATTTAACATGAATGCATACATCATAGATCACACCATATCTAATAAAGGATAGTTACGATGTTCGGACACACCATTACGTTGTGGTGTTCCAGGTGGCATCAGTTGTGAAACTGTTCCACATTGTTTCAAATGAAGAGCAAACTCGTAACTCAAATATTTCCTCCACGATTGGATCGTAGAAATTTTATTTTCTTGTTACGATGATTTTCCACTTCACTCTGAAATTCTTTGAGCTTTTCAAACGTTTGAGATTTATGTTTCATTAAGTAGATATGCCCATATCTGCTCAAATCATCCGTGAAGGTCAGAAAATAACGATACCCGCCACGGGCCTCAACACTCACTGGTCCGCATACATCGGTATGTATTATTTTCAATAAGTTAGTAGCTCATTCAATTGTTCCCGAGAACGAAGTTTTATTCATCTTGCCCATGAGGCATGGTTCGCAAGCACCAGGTGATTCATAATCAAGTGATTCCAAAAGCCCATTAGCATACAGTTTCTTCATGCGCTTTACACCAATCTGACCCAAACGCTAGTGCCACAAATAAGTTGCACTATCATTATCAACTTTACATATTTTGGCTTCAATATTATGAACATTTGTATCACCACGATCGAGATTCAACAAAAATAGACCACTCAACAAGGGTGCATGACCATAAAAGATATTACTTATATAAATAGAACAACCATTATTCTCTGATTTAAATGAATAACCATTTCGCATTAAACTAGATCCAGATATAATGTTCATGCTCAACGCTGGCACCAAACAACAATTATTCAGGTCTAAAACTAATCCTGAAGGTAGATGTAGAGGTAGCATGCTGACGGCGATCACATCGACCTTAGAACCATTTCCAACGTGCATCGTCAGCTCGTCCTTAGCCAATCTTCGTTTAATCTGTAGCCCCTGTTTCGAGTTGCAAATATAAGCAACATAACCAATATCAAATACCCAGGTGCTACTACGAGCATTAGTAAGGTACACATCAATAACATGTATATCAAATATACCTTTCACTTTGCCATCCTTCTTATCCGCCAAATACTTGGGGCAGTTCCGCTTCCAGTGACCAGTCCCTTTGAAATAGAAGCACTCAGTTTCAGGCTTAGGTCTATACTTGGGTTTCTTCTCCTGAGCAGCAACTTTCTTGCCGTTCTTCTTGAAGTTCTCGTTCTTTTCTTTGCCCTTTTTCTTGAAACTAGTGCTCTTGTTGACCATCAACACTTGATGCTCCTTCTTGATTTTTACCTCTGCAGCCTTTTGCATCGCGAAGAGCTCGGGAATTGTCTTGTTCATCCCTTGCATATTATAGTTCATCACAAAGCCTTTATAGCTTGGTGGCAGTGATTGAAGAACTGTGTCAATGACACTATCATCAGGAAGATTAACTCCCAATTGAGTCAAGTGGTTATGGTACCCATACATTCTGAGTATGTGTTCACTGACAGAACTATTCTCCTCCATTTTATAGCTATAGAACTTGTTGGAGACTTCATATCTCTCAACTCAGGAATTTGCTTGAAATATTAACTTCAATTCTTGGAACATCTCATATGCTCCATGACGTTCAAAACATCTTTGAAGTCCTGATTCTAAGCCATAAAGGATGGCACACTGAACTATTGAGTAGTCATCAACACATGTCTGCCAGGCATTCACAATGTTTGCAGTTCCCGAGACGGGTGGTACACCTAGCGGTGCTTCCAGGACGTAATTCTTCTGTGCAGCAATGCGGATAATCCTCAAGTTATGGACCCAGTCCGTGTAATTGCTATCATCATCTTTTAACTTAGCTTTCTCTAGGAACGCATTAAAATTCAAAGGAACGGTAGCACAGACCATTGATCTACAATAACATAGACATGCAAAATAACTATCAGGACTAAGTTCATGATAAATTAAAGTTCAATTAATCATATTACTTAAGAATTCCCACTTAGATAGACATCCTTATAGTCATCTAAATGATCGTGTGATCCAAATCAACTAAACCATGTCTGATCATCACGTGAGATGGAGTAGTTTTCAATGGTGAACATCACTATGTTGATCATATCTACTATATGATTCCTGTCGTGGAATTATCACGTCAGATGTCCTTGTGAAAGGACTTACTCATGGAGCGATCGCGGCGGGTTAGCTTAAAGGGGTTAAACCAGACAAAGGACACGAGAGTTTTATACTAGTTCAGCCCCTTACGATGAAGGTAAAAGCCTACGTCTAGTTGTGATGGGATTATTGGGGTCTCGATTGCCAGGGAGGAAAACACGCTATGCCTGGCTCTCGAGTTATTGTTTCTTGTCCCTGAACAACCGCCTGGTCGTCCCTATATATACACAGGTTGATGCCCGACCGGTTTACAGAGTCCCGAGGCCGGCTCATACAAGTGTCCGGCTCGGTCTCTGCCTCCCTAACTTACAATACAAGTTATACGACTATGGCGGTTTACCATTATGGGCCCTAATCCTCCTTTGGGCTCTGGGCCTCTAAGCTTCATCAGTAAAGCGCCATCTTCTTTCTTCATGGGCTTCAATATAGTTGAGGGTGAACCGGCCCCTCCTGGGCGGTTTACACTCATTAGTTATATCCCCAACAATTCCCGTTCGACCTTTCGGTCTCAGTGTTCCGAGGCCGTATCTGCATATGCTAGGCTCGACAAGTTTAACCCAAGTATTTTGCACGTGCAAAACTGGCTTGCACCCGTTGTATGTGAATGTAGAGCTTAACATTTCGGCCTGCTGATGGCCAATGGGTTATTTGGCATAATCAGGGCCCAATCTCACTTTCGGCCTATTAAAGGCCCATGTTACTTATGGGTTCGAGACATTTACACATGTTAACGGTCCATTGTTCTGAGGGCCCAAATTATGTTTAGGCCTATTAAAGGCCCACTAGGTGCATAGGCCTACCAAAAATATGAAAGCTTATGCTGATTTAGGCCCATATATTTTTAGTGGGCTACATGCAAATTACGACCCATAATCGTTTTTAGCCCAATTGGAATGGGCCTAACGGATGTTGGCACGTTGGGCTCCTACACTATAAAAAAATAGCGTCATAATTTGTACAGCCTTTGGCAGCACAATAAATGTTGTATCAGAACAAAATAAATTCCAGCCATACAACAAAAGGCCCGTTGGCATAAATTTACAGTCTTTGCAGATAAAAGCACCATCAGATGTATAGAAGCATAGATCATTTGACCTGAGTGCCAATGTTTCAGGCTGTAGAATCTGATGGAGCAGCTTGATCATCCCCTTTTTCCGCCATTGCTCTTGAATAACGAAGCAAATGTCTGATAGTCTGGTTCCAAAACAATTCATATCTTGACGACATTTGTCGACCACTATTCTTGTTTCCGAAATGACGTCCATTAGGGATTGGACTTGTGTGTGTAGCACATATATATATCACTCTGTCTAGCTAGAAGATTTTGTTTAGTAGGCGATTTGGTTGAGGTTACCTTGCCAACCAACCCAGAATTACACATGAAGGTGCTTTTGGCACTGTTAGTGGAGAGATACTAACGCACTGCAGCAAGAGGTGACATTGTGCCCGTGATAGCCTCGTCACCTTCAGGTGGTTGTGGCTGTTCAATCATTTGTTCCATAGCTTGCTAAAAGTTTGAACATCTAGATTAGTGTACCAGATAAGTTACTAATGAGACAAAACAAACAGAGTAGGTTTCATGTTTATACATAACTTATTTTGGTGAACTATTGTAATACATTAGCATGTATTGTAGTGCCAACTACATAATAAAATCACTTTCAGAACTTATGTCCATGTAGCATGCCTAATGTATTTTCTATTTCCTCACATTCGTTGACACCTAAGGACAAATAGACATGGTTTAAAGTAGGATGAACATAGTATGACATCATTCATATCATGGGCAAACATATATCAAACAAACAGGCTATTGTATCATTGTGTGGGCACGTGAACATCGCAACTAGATTACACATCAAGACCAAAATAATATCCTTCCTCTCTTTTCAACCGTGTAAGGTCAAATGATACGTTAAGACAACTGTGTATAGAAGTGAACAAAGTAACTAACATTGGCTGCAAACCAAGCAGTTAAATGAACACGTCACAATAAAAAGCAGTTCAAAGGCAAGAGGAGTAAGGACTTACAACAGCGGCTTGAACTTGTGTGCTCATGCCCTTCATCTTGCTGGTGTGGCAATCCTTGAAGATTTGCACTGCATTCGGTTCAGGTTCTTTTTGGTCCGCACGGGATTTCCTCTATATTTGGAATGAGTCAATATAGATACAATACTATTACACAGAAAAAAGAAGGAAGTGACAACTACTTACAAGAGCCTCGCAGTGTGTAATATAGCTATGAGACCCTGTTGTTTGTTGGAATTTGACTTTAGAACGGTTGGTCTTGTTCTTCAAATAGTTAGCCTAGAAGAAGATACACTTGTAAGGCACATACGTAAATACAAGTTCAATATGTGATCAGATCAAATACATATACCCTACATGATACTTTGGATCAGACCAGTGTTTAACAAGGGCTGTCCAGTCTTCATTTGTAATACATTCCACTTGAGATGTTTGGGTGATTTCATTGTTAGCCTTGCCTTCAAAGTGAGTTTTTCTAAGGTGATACCGATACTATCGCAGAGCAGACTGAAAAACATGAGTGCATGCTTGTTTAGTTGCATCATCTTTTGGATCCAACTTGAACCTCATCTGTTGAAAAAAGAATATGAGTCTTATTAGGAGGAAGCTAGAAAGTACGGGACATAGCAAGACAATATTAGAAATTGCGATGAATAACATTACTTACAGATAAATGGTCAAGGTGTTCAACTCGATATCGTCTTTTTAATTCCTGTACTAGATCCACGTTGGGAGGATATGTGCATGACACCTAACGGCAACGGATGCCTCTGATACTAACTTGGATGACTCTGTAGCATCACGTGGCCTTTTTAAACCTGCCTCAAAATGGATCTCCATTCTTCCTCCTTTAGATTTTGTTAATCTGTCAAGCATTATCCGCGATGTTTTTTTTCGCTTGCGCCATGGTGCTAGTTCAACAACGAATATGGAAAGTGTTAGTGCACATCAAAATGTGAGAGTACATATAAAGGATCATGCAACTGCAACTTGACTCGGTCAGGTACCATCTTGGTGTTGATGCTCATGAGGTTCATCTGATCTTGCCAAGTCCTATTGTGTCAGCAGTGCTTCGGAAGTAGTGTTCGGTGTGAAGGCAGCTTGGGAACTAGCCAGTTGCGGAGCAAACGAATGAGTAACTCATTGAGATGCTGGTACAGTTGAAGCAGATGTTGCAACTGGTGGAGTAGGTGATACTGTGTTTGTAGATTTAGCCGGTGGACTTGGACCTTCTACTGCACTATAAGTATCAGCAGAATCTCAAAAGCAGATCATTTTCCGTTGCACCCGACGAGTAACACCATTCCCTACTATATTTTTTCCTTCCTCTTTATTGACTTTGCCATGTCAAGACGTACCCAGAACACAAAATAATAAAATCGCTCTTCAGAACTCATTGATGCATGATACAGACAAGCAATACTTTGATGTAAGACAACTATATGAGGATGGAATATGTAAGAAAAATAGGACGGCATGACATATTCACATCTACGATGTGTAAACTAAGCAGAAGGGTTTTCTAGAAAATAGAAGTAATGCAAGCTAGACACCATATGAAAGATGCAACCAATATCACTCTGCCAAGTTAAAAGTGTCTTGTCATAAGTGGCATTCCGAAAAATTAAAAGCAGTACAACCTAGAAATCAATGCAAGATGCAACCACTATCAAACTGCCATGTTAAAAGCGCCCAATCATGAGTGACTGATGCGGGATACACAACATCAGTACTTTGATGTAAGAACATGGTATGATAGATAGATGCAGTGTATTCTAGGCATAGAAAGGCATGCCATATGCACATGCATAACATATATACTCAGCAGGTGCAATTTAATCAAAATAGAAGAAATACAGGCTAGACAACATATGCAACATGAAACCAATTATCACACTGTCAACTTAGAGCAAGCACCTGCGATGGTGGAGTACGGGAGATGAACTCATCATGTAGACTTGGGACTTCAACTGCATTAGCAGTAGTAGTGGCAAATCAAGAGAGTCTCTGTTTGCGTCGGTACGGAGGACCACCTACATCCCCTAACTTACTCTTTTCCTTCCTCTTTTGTGATATTGCCTTATGAAGTCAAAACCACAAGAAGATGAATAAAATTAGCTCTGCATAACTGGTTGATGCATGATACAGACGAACACTACTTTGATGTAAGGCAAGCGCAGGATAGGAGGATGGAATATATACAAAAAAATTACATCATTGCATATTCACAGGTACAATAGGAGGACAGAATATGTATGAAAAACAGTAAGCAGAAGGCATTTCAACAAAATTAGAAGAAATGAAAGCTAGGCACCATATGAGCATGCAACCAACATCACTCTATCAGGTAAAAAGTGTCTCGTCGTAAGTGCCATTTCAAGAAATTAGTAATAGTAGAAGCTACAAGACAGTGCAAGATGCAACCTACATCACACTCCCAAGTTAAATGTGTCTTATGGGTAAGTGATTGTTGCAGGTATAAGTTGTAAGCTACGCAGATGCAATTCAACAAAATCAAAAGCAATACAAACTAGACATCATACGGAACACGCAACCACATATAACAGTTCCAAGTTAGAGCAAGCACCTGTGATGGTGGAGTAGGGGAGATGTGCTCATCATCTACACAGCTACGTTGACTGTCCAGCCTTGTGTTGTCTTGCGAATCTTGTTGGGAGGATGGCGGAGTAGAATCTGTAGAGACCCTCTGTTTGAGTTGCTCCGAAGGACCACCATCATCCACTATCGTAGTAATTTTCTTCAGCTGAATTGATTTTGCATTGTGAAGTCAAACCGATAAGAAAAAGTAATAAGATTCACTCTTTAGAAGTCATTCATGCATGATACTGTCGAACACTACTCGGATGAAAGGCAAACACATGATACAAGGATGGAATATGTATGAAAAACAGGACGTCATGACATATTCACACCTATGATGTGATAACTAAGAAGAAGGCATTTCAACAAATTAGAAGCACTGCAAGCTAGACACCATATGAAAGATGCAACCAATATCACTCTGCCAAGTTCAAACTGTCTGGCATTTCAACAAATTAGAAGTAGTACATGCTAGAAATCATATGCAAGATGCAACCAATATCACAGTGGCGACTTAAAGGTGCCTTATCATAAGTGATTGATGCGGGATATGCAAGAATAGTAGTCTGATGTAAGAACTTGGTGTGATTAGATATAGTATGTTCTAGAAACAGAAACACGTGTCATATTCATAGGCAATATGTGTAAAGTAAGCAGATGCAATTCAATAAAGTTAGAAGCAATATAAGCTAGACATCATATGCAACATGCAACCACATATAATAGTGTCGAGTTAGAGCAAACACCTGTGATGGTGGAGTAGGGGAGATGTGCTCATCATCTTCACAGGTACGTTGACTGTCTAGCCTTGCGTTGTCTTGCGAATCTTGTTGGGAGCATGGTGGAGTAGAATCTGTAGAGACCCTCCTTTTTAGTTGCTCGGAAGGACCACCATCATCAATGCCTTTCCAATTTCCTTCCGCTTTATTGATTTTGCATTGTGAGGTAAAACCAACAAGAAAAAGGAATAAAATTCACTCATCAGAACTCATTCATGCATGATACTACGAACACTACTCTGATGAAATGCAAAGTGATGAGACAAGGATGGAATATGTACGAAAAACACGAAGGCGTGACATATTCACACCTATGATGTGATAACTAAGCAGAAGGCATTTCAACAAATTAGAAGCACTGCAAGCTAGACACCATATGAAAGATGCAACCAATATCACTCTGCCAAGTTCAAATTGTCTGGCGTTTCAACAAATTAGAAGCAGTACATGCTAGAAATCATATGCAAGACACAACCAATATCATAGTGGTGACTTAAAGGTGCCTTATCATAAGTGACTGATGCGGGATATGCAAGAATAGTAGTCTGATGTAAGAACATGGTGTGATCAGATACAGTATGTTCAAGAAACAAGAACATGTGTCATATTCACAGGCATTATGTGTAAAGTAAGCATATGCAATTCAACAAAGTTAGAAGCAATACAAGCTAGGCATCATATGCAACATGCAACCACATATAATAGTGCCAAGTTAGAGAAAACATCTGTGATGGTGGAGTAGGGGAGATGTGCTCGTCACCTACACAGCTACGTTGACTGTCTAGCCTTGCGTTGTCTTGCAAATCTTGTTGGGAGGATGGTGGAGTAGAATCTGTAGAGACCCTCCGTTTCAGTTGCTCGGAAGGACCACCATCATCCAATTCCTTACCAATTTCCTTCTGCTTTATTGATTTTGCATTGTGAGGTCAAACCGACAAGAAAAAGGAATAAAATCCGCTCATCAGAACTCATTCATGCATGATACTTACGAACACTACTCTGATGAAAGGCAAAGTCATGATACGAGGATGGAATATGTATGAAAAACTGGACAGCTTAACATATTCACACCTATGATGTGGTAACTAAGCAGAAGGCACTTCAACAAATTTGAAGAACTGCAGGCTAGACACCATATCCAAGGTGCAATCAATATCACTCTGCCAAGTTAAAATTGTCTCGTCATAGGTGGCGTTCATCAAACTAGAAGCACTACATGCTATAAATCATATTCAAGATGCAAACAAATATCACACTACCAACTTAAAGGTGTCCCATCATAAGTAACTAATGCAGGATACACAAGAAGAGTAGTTTCATGTAAGAACATGGTGTGACAGACAGATATAGTATGTACCAAAAACAGGAAGGCATATCATATTCATATGTATCATGTGTAAGCTAAGCATATGCAATTTAGACTAATTAGAAGCAATACAAGCTAGACACCATATGCAACATGCAACTAGATATCACACTGCCAAGTTAGAGCAAGCACCTTGGATAGTGGAGTAGGGGAGCGGAGACTTGGAACTTGTAATGCACTAGCAGTACGAGGAGAATCTGTACAGATGCTCCGTTTACGTTGCTACAGAGGACCACCATCATCGCCTTCCTTACTCTTTTCCTTCCTCTTTTTTGATTTTGCCTTGTCAAGTCAAACCCATAAGGAAAAGGAATAAAATTTGCTCTTCAGAACTCCTTGATGCATGATACCGACGAACACTACTTTCATGTAAGGCAGCCACATGATAGGGGGATGGAATATGTATGAAAAACAGGACAGCATGACATATTGACATGTATGATGTATAAAGTGTAAACTAAGCACAAGGTGTTTGAACTGGTTAGAAGCAATACAAGCTAGAAACCATGTGAAAGATGAAACCAATATCACTTTGCCAAATTAAAAGGTTGGCCTCGTAAATGTATTTGACCAAATTAGAAGCAATACATGGCAACAGACTAGAAATCATATGCAATATGCAACGAATAAAGGTGTCTCATCATAAGTGATTGATACAGGGTACAGAAGAGAGGTAGTTTCATGTAAGAACATGGTTAACAGATAGATGTATTATGTACCAAAAATAGGAAGGCATGTCATATTCACAGGCATAATGTGTAAACTAAGAGATGCAATTTACCCTAATTAGAAGCATTACAAGCTAGACACTATATGCAACATGCACCCACATATCACACTGCGAAGTTAGAGCAAGCACCTACGATATTGGTGTAGGGTAAATACGGTCTTCAAGTACAGAGCTACATTCAATATCTTCATTTAGGCTTGCTGTTTCTTGAGAATCATGTGGGAGGATGAAACTGCACTCTTTATAAGAGTGGCGCGTCTCATACTAACCCACGGGCGTCACTATCTCATCATAAGTGATAGATGTAGGATACACAAGAATAGTAGTTTGTTGTAAGAACATGGTGTGATAGGCAGATGTAGTATGTACCAAAAACAGCAAGGCGTGTCATATTCACATGTATAATGTGTAAGCTAAGGAGATGCAATTTAACAAATTAGGAGCAATACAAGCTAGGCACAATATGCAACATGCAACCGATATCACACTGCCATGTTAGAGCAAGCACATGGGGCTATGGAGTAGGGGAGATGAGTTTTGGAACTTGCAGTAGGAGTAGCAGGAGAATCTGCAGAGATCATCTGTTTCGGTTTCTCCAAAGGACCACCATAAATTCATGCCTTCGTCCTTTTAGATTGTTCTTGTCAAGTAAACACACAAGAAAAAGGAATGAAATTCGCACTTCCAAATTTGTTGATGCATGGTACTGACGAACACAATTTTTATGTAAGGCAACCACATTGTAGGAGGATGGAATATGTACGAAAAATGCTAAGTAGAAGGCATTTCAACAAATTGGAAGCAATGCAATCTAGACACCATATGAAAGATCCAACCAGAATCATTCTACCAAGTTAGATGTGTCTCATTATAAGTAGCACTTCAACAAATTAGAGGCAATACATGTTTGAAATGATATGCAAGATGCAACCAATATTACACTGTCAACTTTAAGGTGTCTCGTCAGAAGTGATTGATGAGGGATACACAAGAAAAGTAGTATGATGTAAGAACATGGTTAATAGAAATACGTGGTATGTACCAAAAACAGGAAGGCATGTCATATTCACAGGTATAATGTGTTAACTAAGCAGATGCAATTTATCCTAATTAGAAGCATTACAAGGTAGACACCATATGCAACATGCAACCACATATCACATTGCCAAGTAAGAGCAAGCACCTTTGATGGTGGTGTAGGGGAATTGCGGTCATCAACTAGAGAGCTATGTTAACTATTTTCATTTAGCCTTGCTGTTTCTTGAGAATCATGTGGGGAGGATGACCCTGCACTCTTTAAACAAGTAGCGCGTCTCACTGTAACCCACTGGGGTGACTGTCTCATCATAAGTGATTGATGAAGGATACAAAAGAGCATTAGTTTGATGTACGAACATGGTTAATAGACATATGTAGTATCTATCAAAAACAGGAAGGCATGTCATTATCAAAGGTATAATGTGTAAAGTAAGCAGATGCAATTTAACCAAATTGGAAGCAATGCAAGCTAGACACCATATGCAACATGCAACCACATTTGATAGTGCGAAGTCAAAGCAAGCACCTGGGATGGTTGTGTGTGGCAATTGAGATCAACAACAGAGCTACGTTTATTGTCTCCATCTGCTTATACTACACCCTTTAGAGCGCTGAAATGCTTAGTGCTTATCTTCAAATTACACTGGAGCAACTTCTGTCTTTTCTTTTGTGTACGCATCAACACTGCGTTAGAGTCCGAAATACCCATGCATAAAAAAACAATAGTGTGAGTATGGGTGAAGTGTGTGCACAAGTAGTACAATGTAAAAGTAGCAGATAGCAGGTTGGTGAGAAATAAATGACGGGAGACATATGGTAGCTCTACAACATTCATGGCACGCAATAGATTCTAGGATTGTGAAATATGAGCACAGGGATGGCTGGGAAATGCAGATGCTCCTCTAGCACACCACAAGGTGTGGTCCTATGAAAATAATAGTCGACTGAAAACAAATAGGTCAGTCCATTTTTTCTGCACCATCCGATGTACAAAGAACGGGCAGATCGCCTTCATCTACCTCCAGCCAGTCAGTGTTGACGATATTCCTCGAAACGCCAGCGGCCGCCAGCCCAGTCCCCTGCCTCCACTCCCCCCTCCACCTCATCGCACTGCCCTGCTTGGCACCACCCCCGGCTATCCCTTCAAGCCCCGCCGACCTCCAGATCGGGCGCAAGAAGCTCATGCGCCCCACACATCTATGATAGATACCGATGCGCCACTTCATCGGTGAACAGGCGGACTAGGTGATTCGCGCCTAAGCGAGTGCTGCTTCTTTTAATTGCGAATCAACTGACCTGAATTGAAATCTAGGCGGGCTACTAACTGATACGTCTCCAACGTATCTATAATTTTTGATTGTTCCATGCTATTATATTACCTGTTTTGGATGTTTATGGGATTTACTTTACACTTTTATATCATTTTTGGGACTAACCTACTAACCGGAGGCCCAGCCCGGATTGCTGTTTTTTTTGCCTATTTCAGTATATCGAAGAAAAGGAATATCAAACGGAGTCCAAACGGAATGAAACCTTCGGGAACGATCTTTTTGGAACAAATGCCAACCTGGAGACTTGGAGTGCACATCAAGCAAGAAACGAGGCGACCACGACGGCGCCCGGCGCGCCTCCTGGGGGTGGGCATGCCCCCCACCCTCATGGGCCCCTCGATCGTCCACCGACGTACTTCTTCCTCCTATATATACACCCGTATCCTGAAACCATCATAAACAACCACGAAAACATAATTCCACCGCCGCAACCTTCTGTATCCGCGAGATCCCATCTTGGAGCCGTCGCCGGCGCTCTGCCGGAGGGGGAATCCACCATGGAGGGCCTCTACATCATCTCCAAGGCCTCTCCGATGAGTTGTGAGTAGTTTACCATAGACCTTTGGGTCCATTGTTATTAGCTAGATGGCTTCTTCTCTCTTTTTGATTCTCAATACAAAGTTCTCCTTCCTCTTCTTGGAGATCTATTCAATGTAACTCTTTTTTGCGGTGTGTTTGTCGAGATCCAATGAATTGTGGGTTTATGATCAAGTTTATCTATGAGAAATATTTGAATCTCCTCTGAATTATTTTATGTATGATTGGTTATCTTTGCAAGTCTCTTCGAATTATCAGTTTGGTTTGGCCTACTAGATTGATCTTTCTTGCCATGGGAGTAGTGCTTAGCTTTGGGTTCAATCTTGCGGTGTCCTTTCCTAGTGATAGTAGGAGCAGTAAGGCACGTATTGTATTGTTGCCATCGAGGATAAAAAGATGGGGTTTATATCATATTGCATGAGTTTATCCCTCTACATCATGTCATCTTTCTTAATGTGTTACTTTGTTCTTCATGAACTTAATACTCTAGATGCAGGCAGGAGTCGGGCGATGTGTGGAGTAATAGTAGTAGATGCATGCAGGAGTCGGTCTAATTTTTATGGACGTGATGCCTATATACATGATCATGCCTAGATATTCTCATAACTATGCACTTTTCTATCAATTGCTCGACAGCAATTTGTTCACCTATCGTAATACTTATGATATCTTGAGAGAAGCCACTAGTGAAACCTATGGCTCCCGAGTCTATCTTTTATCATATAAGTTTACCATCTACTTTTATTTGCATCTTTTACTTTCCAATCTATATCATAAAAATACCAAAAATATTTATCTTATTATATTATCTCCATCAGATCTCACTTTCTCACGTTTCCATGAAGGGATTGACAACCCCTTTATCGTGTTGGTTGCGAGGTTCTTGTTTGTTTGTGTAGGTGCGTGGGACTTTTGAGGAGCCTCCTACTAGATTGGTACCTTGGTTCTCCAAAACTGAGGGAAATACTTACGCTACTGGGCTGCATCACCCTTTCCTCTTCAAAGAAAACCAACGCAAGCTCAAGACGTAGCAAGAAGGATTTCTGGCGCCGTTGCCGGGGAGGTCTTCGCTCAAGTCAAGACATACCAAGTACCCATCACAAACTCATCTCCCTTGCATTATATTATTTACCATTTGCCTCTCATTTTCCTCTCCCCCACTTCACACTTGCCGTTTTATTCGCCCTCTCTTTCCCAATCTTCTTCTCCTCTCTCTTTTCGCTTGCCTTTTTGTGTGTGCTTGTGTGTTGGATTGTTTGTCGCTATGGCGCAAGATAATACCAAATTGTGTGACTTTTCCAATACCAATAATAATGATTTCCTTAGCACTCCGATTGCTCCTCTTAATGATGTTGAAACTTGTGAAATCAATGCTACTTTGTTGAATCTTGTTATGAAAGATTAATTCTTTGGCTTTCCGAGTGAAGATGCCGCTACCCATCTAAACAACTTTGTTGATTTGTGTGAGATGCAAAAGAAGAAAGATACAGATAATGATTGAATTTTAAACAAATTGATCATGAGCATGTTGCCCAATCTTGGAAAAGAATGAAATTAATGATTCGCAATTGCCCTACTCATGGTTTGAACTTATGGATGATCATACAAAATTTCTATGTCGGATTGAATTTTGCATCCAGAAATCTTTTAGATTCGGCCGCGGGAGGCACTTTTATGGAAATCACTTTAGGAGAAGCTACCAAACTCCTTGATAACATTATGGCTAATTATTCTCAATGGCACACCGAAAGATCTACTAGTAAAAAAGTGCATGCTATAGAAGAAATTAATGTTTTGAGTGGAAAGATGGATGAACTTATGAAATTGTTTGCTACTAAGAGTGCTCCTATTGATCCTAATGATATGCCTTTGTCTACTTTGCTTGAGAATAATAATGAATCTATGGATGTGAATTTTGTTGGTAGGAATAATTTTGTTAACAATGCTTATAGAGGAAACTTCAATCCTAGACCGTTTCCTAATAATTCCTCTAATAATTATGGAAATTCCTACAACGACTCCTATGGAAATTTTAATAAGATGTCCTTTGATTTTGAGAATAGTGTTAAAGAATTTATGAATTCTCAAAAGAATTTTAATGCTTTGCTTGAAGAAAAATTGCTTAAAGTTGATGATTTGGCTAGGAACGTTGATAGACTTTCACTTGATGTTGATTCTTTGAAACTTAGATCTACCCCTCCTAAGCATTATATCAATGAGTCTCTCAAAGCCATGAGAATTTCCATTGATGAGTGCAAAGAAAGAACCGCTAGATTGCCGGCTAAGAAAGATTGCTTTGTAAAAGCGTGTTCTTCTAGTTTCCGTGGTAATAATGATGAAGATCTAAAAGTTATTGATGTGTCCCCTATTAAATCTTTGTTTTGCAATATGAATCTTGATAATGATGGGACTGGAAGTAGATCAACTTTAGTCAAAAAGAGTTCCGATGATTTGGAGTATTATGATCTTGATGCTAAAATTGGTAAATCGGAGAAATTAAAACTTTGCATAGTGATGAACCCACCACTTTGGATTTCAAGGAATTTAATTATGATAATTTATCTTTAATAGATTGTATTTCCTTGTTGCAATCCGTGTTGAATTCTCCTCATGCTTATAGCCAAAATAAAGCTTTTAAAACATATCGTTGATGCTATGATGCAATCTTATGAGGAAAAACTTAATTTGGGAGTTTCTATACCTAGAAAAATTTATGATGAGTGGTAACCTACTATAAAAATTAAAATTAAAGATCCTGAATGCTATGCTTTGTGTGATTTGGGTGCTAGTATTTCCACGATTCCGATAACTTTATGTGATATGCTAGGTTTCCATGAATTTGATGATTGCTCTTTAAATTTGCACCTTGTGGATTCCACAATTAAAAAACCTATGGAAAGGATCAATGATGTTCTTATTGTTGCAAATAGGAACTATGTGCCCGTAGATTTTATCGTTCTTTATATTGATTGCAATCTTTTGTGTCCTATTATTCTTGGTAGGCCTTTCCTTAGAACGATTGGTGCAATTATTGACATGAAGGAAGGGAATATTAAATTTCAATTTCCGTTAAGGAAAGGCATGGAACACTTTACTAGAAAGAAAATAAAATTACCATATGAATCTATTATGTGAGCCACTTATGAATTGAATGCCAAAGATGGCAATACTTAGATCTATTCTCACTTTTATGCCTAGCTAGGGGCGTTAAACGATAGCGCTTGTTGGGAGGCAACCCAATTTTATTTTTGTTTCTTGCTTTTTGTTCCTATTTAGTAATAAATAATTTATTTAGTCTCTGGTTAGATTTTTTAATGTTTTAATTAGTGTTTGTGCCAAGTAAAACCTATAGGATAACCTACTGTAATAGTTAATTTGATTCTGCTGAAAAACAGAAACTTTGCGCTGACAAGAAAAAAATCAGTAAATCACACAAACGTGCTTTTGCGTTGATTCTTTTTCCTTTAGATCGATAGACAAATTGCCTAGGACTTCCTATTTTGGTAGGATATTTAAGGTTCCAGAAGTATTCTAAAGTTACAGATTGCTACAGACTGTTCTGTTTTTGACATATTCTGTTTTTTGTGTGTTGTTTGCTCATTTTGATGCATCTATGGCTAGTATCAGGGGGTATGAACCATAGAGAAGTTGGAATAAAGTAGGTTGAACACCAATATAAATAAAGAATGAGTTCATTACAATACCTTATGTGATGGTTTTTCTTTCTTGCCCTAACGGAGCGTACGAGATTTCCTGTTGAGTTTTGTGTTGTGAAGTTTTCAAGTTTTGGGTAAAGATTTGATGGACTATGGAATAAGGAGTGGCAAAAGCCTAATCTTGGGGATGCCCATGGCACCCCAAGATATTCAAGGATAACCAAAAGCCTAAGCTTGGGGATGCCCCGGAAGGCATCCCGTCTTTCGTCTGTAGCGACCCGACCTCAGACGGTCAAATCTCTGTGTATCTGTGCTATCCCTGGATCGGTATGCTAGAACACACAGTACATCAATGTATATATAAAAGTGCAATCACATGTATAAGTAACAAAAAACTGATATATACCTTAAGAATCTCAGCGGAAACGGGCAAACGGGTGTGGAGTCCCATCAACACCATCGACAAGTTGAGTGCGGACCGTAACCCTATCATATCACTTACTCGTCGGATAATACCCGCAACATAATATGTTGCAGCCGTGTAGGTCAGTACGTTGAATGTACTGGCAAGTCACACCACAAGAGATGAATAAATGTCCTATTTATACATGCAATATGGCTAGTGGATGGTTCTAAATTTAATTTGCATAAAGCTGGTTTTTCCTTATCATCAAAAGAATATCATATTGTTACTACATAATTCATCATAATATGATTGAGTTGGTTGCTCCATTCAATCTATACCCAAATTCATTAAACCCCATTAAATTAATTAAGAGTGATGAGATCGCTCAATTCCCACTTTCCAGATGCTCAAATTGTCCATAACCGGGGGCATGGCTAATCGATTAGTTTTACACTCTACAGAGGTTTGCACACTTTTCCCCACAAGACTCGATCACCTCCTTTGTAGTACTCGCATTGCCTGGTGTTTGAGAATTGGAAGATCGAGACATAGTCTTTCTGAAGTGTTCCCTCTTAACCCTAGGTAGACTAGTACACCTACATATATAACTACATCTGCTAGTCTACCACGGTAAGAGGTCACACAACGTACTCAACTAAGCCAGAGCCCATAATAGCTTGTGGCTGTGCAGGTAAGCTTCTAGTCATGAAAAATTGATGAATCCGTTTGAGCCTGGGTGGCAGTCCATAGGGTGATCATACGGGTACTCCGGGATCCCCAGGGCAAGTCCACTGGTTTCTCCAGGGTGCCCGGGCAAGTCCACTGGTTTCTCCAGGGTGCCCCTTACCAATCCACCCAGATGTGTGTTAATGTTGCCACCTTAAGGTTACCCTTAATTATTATATCACTCGCAACTTTCATGATCTCACATACCAATCCCCGTCTACAATGGCATAGCAAAATCCCTACAACATTGGTGACAAAGAAGTAAAGGCTCAGACCTACCTCATTGCACTACTGGGTTTATAATATAGCCAACTAACATATTCATGCAAACCTTACATCAAAGGACTAAATGCATATGTAAAACATAGGTATAAAAGGGCATGATCAAGATGTAACTTGCCTTGTACTGTTGATGAAGATGAAATATTATATTGAGTCATCTCTCCTTCTCGTTACGATATATCTAACGATATAAGAAAGTACTTTAACACACAACAACATCCAAATAAAAATCCAAATAAAATATTCAAATTACAATACAAAAAAAACGTTCCTACATAAGTTGTTAAGACTTGGTTACGGGTTGAGATAAGATCAAGAATGAAAATATGATATAGGGTTTGTTCTAGGGTTGGGTCAAAGTGAAGATCACGGCTTGAAGAGTTGTGAGGCAAGTTTCTATGACAAAGTCTATAATGGGTTTGATTGGAATATTTGACTTGGGCCCAATGAAAATGATAGATGGAGTTGATGCCATAGGGTTTATGTTACAAAAATTTATGTAACATTTCCTAAGTCCAAGTTTGTATGATGATGGCATGTGACTGGAAGGTTTTCTAGGGATCAATCTAAGAGATTTAACTTCGTGTCAAAAGTTATTAAACAATGATCGATAATGTCAATTTAAGGTGTTGATGTTAAAAAGTGACTAAATATTGCTAAAAAAATTATGCCATGAGTTCCAACAGAAAGGTGATGTCCTAACGTCGAACTTTCATATAATAAACATTTTTATATGATTTATAGATTAGAAGATATAGAAAAAAATACTCAATTTAATATTTAAACAGAACTAAACTTTAACTTGACAAAAACTGAGATCTCGTATTTTTATAATAAACTAGATGTTCCAAGGAATATGGGGATATAAAATTTGTCGAATTTGGGCATACAGTTTAAGAGATATGATTTTCCGAAGTTTGAGTATTTTTCTGAAAAACAATTACGGGATTTACACAGTGCTCACCGGAGTTAGTCGCCGGAGCTGGGGAAAAAGATCGCTGGAGTCGAGGAAGAAGGCCCCCAACATCAAGTAGTAGCATAACAGCGAAGAGGTCGACAAGGGGAGTCCTTTGGATAAGATCAAAAGCTCGGACTTGTCCCGTTACGGCGTGGAGCGGCCGCCGGAGTTGGCGAACTCCGACGAGCAATTGCTCGCAGAGGAGAAGGTTCAGAGAGGGCTTTTCGGATGGGATAGTGAGTGGCTTCGAGGCTCTCGTCAGGTTACCCTTTTATAGGAGCAGGGGAGGTCATAATCGAGCGGTTTCATGGGTGTTAATGACAGCAGTAGAAGCATCAGTTTCCTCAAGCTCTAATGGCCATTAGAGGGTGCCTTAAGGCGCACTACTGGAGGGGAGGAGTCGAGGGAGGTAAGGGGAACCAGTTCCGGCAGTTATTGAGTTGGGAGAGGGAGATGAAGGGAGGGATCGAGGCACAGGCGTCCATGGTTGTTGCTCTCTGTTCATGTTCCTGTAACGATGAGAGGAGGAAGATGACCATCGGTTGGGCTGGAAGATATGGGCCTTAGTGGGAGAAGTTGGGCCAAGGGCAAAGGAGAAAAAAAATAGAAGAGATAGATGGGCTAGATAGGCTGACAGAGAGAAATCTTAACTAATAACAATATTAGACTAGATAATCAATAAATAAATCATTAGCTCTCTCAGAATTATTATTTAGATCTGAAGAAAAATGTTCACATAATTATATGGTCTTATATATGACCTTGTGAACATTTATCTGGCCTAAAAAACAAATTTTAAAAATAAACATTTTTGCTAAACTAATAAAATAAATTACAAATAAAACCCAACAAATATATTTTGATTCCAAATTCAATTTCCAATATTTTCCTTGTGTTTTTGAAGAAGTCATTTTATCTTCTCTCTTTATTTTTTTTTTGATATAATGGAAATGAATTTTTGGTTAAATCAAATTTGATCCATATCCCAACTTTGAAATTTCAGAAGTGGGTTTTAGGGAAACTTCCAACTCTCTCTTTTGGTCCTTGAGTTGCTCAAAATTCCTTGGATCAAAATCAAATAATACAAATGGGGCAAAAATACATAAATCATGGATGCATATGAGTGATCTATTTATAAACATCCAAATTGAAAATTTGGGATGTTACAAACCTACCACACTTAAAATGAATCTCGTCCTCCAGATTCAGAAAGGCTAGAAATAAAATGTTAGGGTTGGGGTCTCCTTGCAATTCCGTTGATCATCATGAAGGTCCCGGGTGCTAACACACTTAAAATAAACTCATGCACCACCTCTATAGTGTTGACAACACATTTCTCCTCAAATTTCTTGTAATAACTCCTTCATTGATGCTTTAGAGGCATAACATTTCCTTCAATATCATGGGTCTTTGCATCAAAATGAAATTCTTCCGAGACTGTATCTTCTCATCTGACAGGTTTAGTGACAATGCTAAATAACTATCGAAAAATCTCATGCAGGTCTGCCATTATTGGTTCCTTGCAAGAAATGGGTCTTGGCTTCATTCTCACCGTGTAACCTACGATTCACAACTGCTGCCATGTACATGGGTTCCTCATCATACCATTCTATGGCTTAAGCAAGGCTTCTACGGGCGTCGGCACTTTACTATGGGTAAGTCACTCGGATTTACCATTCCAAATAACAAGAGCGAATGATAAGAATAAGTCGACATGGTGGCCAAGCCATGTCGCACCCAAATCATTACCCTGTATAAGGTTTAGTGAATCTCACATTCTAACACTCGGGCATCCTCACATGCATTGCAGATTTCTCTTGTCCATGAAATGGGTTCGAATAAATCCATCGATTCTACAAGCCAAACAAAAACAACCATCGTTTCACCAAAACCCTCTGCTTTTATGTATCCTCCTATGGAGTAGCTATAACTTGATCGGTAGACGTTTCATGGATCCTTCATAATTCTTCCTTCAACAAGACTGTGCTTGTTCCTCGGTAAATCCTGGGCATGTGGGTTATGGCCCACTTCAACACTTGTAGAGATTTTACTCATCCTTGGAGTTACAACTGATCCATATTCTCCGGTAATTCTCATACTACTTCATTTCCTTCATCTCCTTATGGTAACCAACATAACAAAATCAAACTGCAACTTATTTTTATCCAGCTCCTTTCTACGGATCGGCATGAACAACACGTTTCTTTCTCCTTTGACCCTGTGGTTTTACGAAATACTACCACACTTAAAAGGAATTGTACTAATTCATCCATAGACCATATTTCTCATATCCTCGAAAATGATTAAAGTCTAAGAGAGTGGCAACTCTTACAATTCAACATGGCACTAATGATTCAACTTTATTGATCCATGAAATATTACATTCTCCAAGACTTCCATTACATAGGTCAACTCAACCTACTCATGAAAATAAAATTGCTTCCTACTACTTATTACTGATATCATAATCTCGACTACTCAGTTTTAGCTTTCTTTTGATCCGTACATTCCCTAGCCTAATGTCCCACTTCCTTACAACGAAAACAAATGGCTTCCGACTTGTCTCCAGGCTTCCTTGTGATTTTCTTGACTCCTAGGGTTCTTGGCTTCTTGTCCGAACATTCATGGTAGTAGTGCCATGAGTTCTTGCACCTGAAACATATGATATGACTCAGGTCCTTCTCTGCAGATATTAGGTTACTCTCGGGAGGTATTCGTTTCCTCTTCGAGGACTTCTTTGTACCGATCAGGGCTTCTATTTCATGTGGATCAAATTCCACTTCTTCTATTGGGAAGTATTCTGGATTCTCTTTTCTTTCCTTGGTGCAATACTGTGAAAATTGTCCTTTTTCTCCACATGAATAGCAGGCTTTGGAATAAAATCTGGTTAGGCCTTCTCCATCAGGGTCTTCAACATCGTCCTTCATCACAGGTTCTTTCATACCTTCTCGGAGGGTTTCCTTCATTCCTTCCTTTTGCTTCCGGGTAGTTTGTTGTGCCACGACATAAATGTGACACTGAGCAGGGTAGTGATTCGTTCCTTCACATAAGAAACATGTAACCTGCCAGGTTGGGCATTCTCTGGCTAGGTGATTTTCTTCACAATGTGGGCATCCGTCCTTGTGTTCTTTATGGGTGTGTCCAATTTCTCCGCAAATCTTACATGCACAAGGTTTCTTCATCATCTTACTATCATAGGGCTTCCGGGTAAGACGAGACCTTAGCAGAGTCGTCTTGAATTCTTCCCAAGTCTTTGCTCCATTCCATCCTTGTATGTCTTGATGCATTTTCCACCATTTTGCGGCACTTCCTTCAAAGTATTGAAGAGCGTATGGTACTTCATCCTTTCTTTCAACAAGGTTGATCCTCATGTGATTCTCCATGTTACGAATCCATTGCTCGATCTCCAAATTAGTCTTGGGTCCCAAGAATTTGAGTCCATCTTCATTCATCATTTATTGGGTCCAAGGGTTTTGAGATGAGATAGAGTTGGAGGAATAGAGAGATACACACATCGCACAAGTCAATCATGATTCACACATTCACTCAATCAAACATTAATATAGTACTGCCACCCACATAAGTTGGTATGATCAGATACTCAAATCGTAAACATTCAAACTTATTTTCTCATGGTGGTCTACTACTAAACTAACTTCTCCAGATCTTGGTTCTAATCTCCACGGGGCTTCTTCTGCTTGTGTTGGATATCAACCAGATAATCTCTGTCGAGATGGAGTTTCCTGTGGCATCCCAGTATGTCTTGGAGTTGATTCTTGAGCTTTTGGATCTCAACATCTTTGGTACGAGCTATGGTCCTGCTGTTCTCCAGTTCTTGACGAAGTTTCCGAACTTCAAGGTCTTCCTCTGCATGCTTGGTTACCTCTAGCTTCTGGGCATTGAGTTCTTCATGCAGTGCTTCCTTATTGAAGAAGACTTCGAGAAGGTCCATCTAGAGGTTCTTGATGTAATGCTCCAAGTCTTGGTTATACACCGTCAGAGGTGAAAACTTCAGCTTTTGCTCCTTCGTTAGTAAGATATGTGCTCCATCAGCTTTCTGCCATCCAATCTTTCCAAAACTGTTCTTGCTTAGCTCATTACGATGACGATAGCACAGGCGTGCAATTGCATCATGAATGGCAGTGTTGATGCCCATATCCTTGTTGCGGGCTATCATCTCATATGTGATGTCTCCTTTCTTGGGGTCTCCTTGATGTCCAAAAACTCGAGCCTTAATGCCCCATGTTCCAGTTCTTCTCTTCTTCACCTTGATCTCCGGTATCGGCAACTTCAGCAGTCTGACCAGTACCATGAGGGTTGGACCACAAAGAATGTCCTTGTAGTGCTCTCTGGTGTTCAGGGTGAAATTCTCCATCTAAAATTTAGAAATAAGAAGAGTTTTGGTCAAGGGTTCAAAAGATGAGGGAAAATTCCAAGGCAAAAATTGTTCTCTCGGGGTCTTGCTGGTACTAAGCCATTTCCTAGGGTCACGTCCTACAGTTAACATGTGCTCTGATACCATTTCTATAGCGATCCGACCTCAGACAGTCAAGTCTCTGTATATCTGTGCTATCCCTGGATCGGTAGCACACACAGTACATCAATGTATATATCAAAGTGCAATCACATGTATAAGTAACGAAAAACTGATATATACCTTAAGAATCTCAGCGGAAACAGGCAAACGGGTATGGAGTCCCATCAACACCATCGACAAGTTGAGTGCGGACCATAACCCTATCATATCACTTACTCGTCAGATAATACCTGCAACATAATATGTGGCAGTCATGTAGGTCCGTACATTGAATGTACTGGCAAGTCACACCACAAGAGATGAATAAATGTCCTATTTATACATGCAATATGGCTGGTGGATGGTTCTAAATTTAATTTGCATAAAGCTGATTTTTCCTTATCATCAAAAGAACATCATATTGTTACTACATAATTCATCATAATATGATTGAGATGGTTGCTCCATTCAATCTATACCCAAATTCATTAAAACCCATTAAATTAATTAAGAGTGATGAGATCGCTCAATTCCCACTTTCCAGATGCTCAAATTGTCCATAACCGGGGGCACGACTAATCGATTAGTTTTACACTCTGCAGAGGTTTGCAAACTTTTCCCCACAAGACTCGATCACCTCCTTTGTAGTCCTCGCACTGCCTGGTGTTTGAGAATCGAAAGATCGAGACATAGTCTTTCTGAAGTGTTCCCTCTTAACCCTGGGTAGACCGGTACACATACATATATAACTACATCTGCTAGTCTACCACGGTAAGAGGTCACACAATGTACTCAACTAAGCCAGAGCCCATAATAGCTTGTGGCTGTGCAGGTAAGCTTCTAGTCATGAAAAAATTGATGAATCCCTTTGAGCCTAGGTGGCAGTCCATAGGGTGATCACACGGGTACTCCGGGATCCCCTGGGCAAGTCCACTGGTTTCTCCAGGGTGCTCGGGCAAGTCCACTGGTCTCTCCAGGGTGCCCCTTACCAATCCACCCAGATGTGTGTTAATGTTGCCACCTTAATGTTACCCTTAATTATTATATCACTCGCAACTTTCATGATCTCACATACCAATACCCGTCTACAATGGCATAGCAAAATCCCTACAACGTTGGTGACAAAGAAGTAAAGGCTCAGACCTACCTCATTGCACCACTGGGTTTATAATATAGCCAACTAACATATTCATGCAAACCTTACATCAAAGGACTAAATGCATATATAAAACATAGGTATAAAAGGGCATGACCAAGATGTAACTTGCCTTGTACTGTTGATGAAGATGAAATATTATATTGAGTCGTCTCTCCTTCTCGTTACAATATATCTAACGATATAAGAAAGTACTTCAGCACACAACAACATCTAAATAAAGATCCAAATAAAATATTCAAATTACAATACAAAAAAAACATTCCTACATAAGTTGTTAAGACTTGGTTACGGGTTGAGATAAGATCAAGAATGAAAATATGATATAGGGTTTGTTCTAGGGTTGAGTCAAAGTGAACGGCTTGAAGAGATGTGAGGCAAGGTTCTACGACAAAGTCTATAATGGGTTTGATTGGAATATTTGACTTGGGTCCAATGAAAATGATAGATGGAGTTGATGCCATAGGGTTTATGTTACAGAAATTTATGTAACATTTCCGAAGTCCAAATTTGTATGATGATGGCATGTGACCAGAGAGATTTTCTAGGGATCAATCTAAGAGATTTAACTTCGTGTCAAAAGTTATTAAACAATTATCGAGAAGGTCAATTTAAGGTGTTGATGTTAAAACAGTGACTAAATCTTGCTGAAAAAATTATGCCATGAGTTCCAACAGAAAGGTGATTTCCTAAGGTCGAACTTTCATATAATAAACATTTTTATATGATTTATAGATTAGAAGATATAGAAAAAAATACTCAATTTAATATTTAAACAGAACTAAACTTTAACTTGCCAAAAACTGAGATCTCGTATTTTTATAATAAATGAGATGTTCCAAGGAATCTGGGGATATAAAATTTGTCGAATTTGGGCATACAGTTTAGGAGATATGATTTTCCGAAGTTTAAGTATTTTTCTGAAAAACAATTACGGGATTTACATAGTGCTCACCGGAGTTAGTCGTCGGAGCTGGGGAAAAAGGTCGCCGGAGTTGAGGAAGAAGGCCCCCAACGTCAAGTAGTAGCAGAACGGCGAAGAGGTAGACAAAGGGAGTCCTTTGGATAAGATCACAGGCTCGGACTTGTCCCATGAGGGCGTGGAGCGGCCGCCGGAGTTGCCGAACTCCGACGAGCAATTGCTCGCAGAGGAGGAGGTTAAAAGAGGGATTTTAGGATGGGATAGTGAGTGGCTTCGAGGCTCTCATCGGGGTACCCTTTTATAGGAGCAGGGGAGGTCAGAATCGAGCGGTTTCATGGGTGTTAATGACAGCAGTAGAAGAAGCAGTTTCCTCAAGCTCTAATGGCCATTAGAGGGTGCCTTAATGCGCAGTACTGGAGGGGAGGAGTCGAGGGAGGTAAGGGGAACCGGTTCTGGCAGTTATTGTGTTGGGAGAGGGAGAGGAAGGGAGGGATCGAGGTACAGGAGTCCATGGCTGTTGCTCTCTATTCATGTTCCTGTAAAGATGAGAGGAGGAAGATGGCCATCGGTTGGGCTGGAAGATATGGGCCTTAGTGGGAGAAGTTGGGCCAAGGGCAAAGGAGATTTTTTTTAGAAGAGATAGATGGGCTAGATAGTCTGACAGAGAGAAATCTTAACTAATAACAATATTAGACTAGATAATCAATAAATAAATCGTTCGCTCTCCCAGAATTATTATTTAGATCTGAAGAAAAATGTTCACATAATAATATGGTCTTATATATGACATTGTGAACATTTATCCGTCCTAAAAAGCAAATTTTTAAAATAAACATTTTTGCTAAACTAATAAAATAAATTGCAAATAAAACCCAACAAATATATTTTGATTCCAAATTCAATTTCCAATATTTTCCTTGTGTTTTTGAAGAAGTCATTTTATCTTCTCTCTTTATTTTATTTTTGATATAATGGAAATGAATTTTTGGTTAAATCAAATTTGATCCATATCCCAACTTTAAAATTTCAGAAGTGGGTTTTAGGGAAACTTCCAACTCTCTCTTTTGGTCCTTGAGTTGCTCAAAATTCCTTGGATCAAAATCAAATAATACAAATGGGAAAAAATGCATAAATCATGGATGCATATGAATGATCTATTTATAAACATCCAAATTGAAAATTTGGGATGTTACAATGCCCCGGAAGGCATCCCGTCTTCCATCTTCGTCTATCGGTAACTTTACTTGGAGCTATATTTTTATTTACCACATGATATGAGTTTTGCTTGGAGCGTCTTGTATGATATTAGTCTTTACTTTCTATATTTCCACAATCTTCCTTTCTGTACATACCTATTGGGAGAGAAATATTTGATTTGGAATTTATTAGAATACTCTATGTGCTTCACTTATATATCTTTTGAGCTTGATATTTTTGCTCTAGTACTTCACTTATATCTTTTAGAGCACGGCGGTGGTTTAATTTTGTGTAAATTGTTGATCTCTCTTGCTTCACTTATATTATTTTGAGAGTCTTTTAGAACAGCATGGTATTTGCTATGGTTATAAAATTGGTCCTAGAATGATGGGCATCCAAGTTGGGTATAATAAAAACTATCATAGAAAGTGAATTTGATGCTATGATCAATTTGATACTTGATAATTGTTTTGAGATATGGAGGTGGTAATATTAGAGTCATGCTAGTTGGGTAATTGTGAATTTAAAGAATACTTGTGTTGAAGTTGGCAAGTCCCGTAGGATGCACGTATGGTAAAAGTGGTGTAACAAATTTATTGCATGGAGTGCTCTTTTGATTGCCTTCCCTTGTGTGCAGGTCGGGGGCGCGCGATGGTTAACTCCTACCAACCTCCCCCCTAGGAGCATGCGTAGTAGTACTTTGCTTCAAGGGCTAATAAAACTTTTGCAATAAGTATATGAGTTCTTTATGACTAATGTTGAGTCCATGGATTATACGCACTCTCACCTTCCATCATTGCTAGCCTCTTCGGTACCGTGCATTGCCCTTTCTCAACTTGAGAGTTGGTGCAAACTTCGCTGGTGCATCCAAACCCCGTGATACGATATGCTCTATCACACATAAACCTCCTTATATCTTCCTCAAAACAGCCACTATACCTACCTATTATGGCATTTCCATAACCATTCCGAGATATATTGCCATGCAACTTTCCACCGTTCCGTTCATCATGACATGCATCATCATTGTCATATTGCTTTTTGCATGATGATGTAGTTGACATCGTATTTGTGGCAAAGCCACCATGCATAATTTTTATACATGTCGCTCTTGAGTCATCGCATATCCCGGTACACCGTCGAAGGCATTCATATAGAGTCATACTTTTTTCTAGTATCGAGTTGTAATTAAATAGAAGTGTGATGATAATCATTTTTAGAGCATTGTCCCTAATAAAAAAAAGGAAAGGCAAAAAAACGCCAAAGAAAAAAAGGCCAAATAAAAAAAGGCCCAAAAAGAGAAGAAAATAAAAAGGGGACAATGTTACTATCTTTTTCCACACTTGTGCTTCAAAGTAGCACCATGTTCTTCATATAGAGAGTCTCATTTGTTGTCTCTTTCATATACTAGTGGGAATTTTTCATTATAGAACTTGGCTTGTATATTCCAACGATGGGTTTCCTCAAAATGCCCTAGGTCTTCGTGAGCAAGCAAGTTGGATGCACACCCACTTAGTTTCTTTTGTTGAGCTTTCATACATTTATAGCTCCAGTGCATCCGTTGCATGACAATCCCTACTCCTCATGTTGACATCAATTGATGGGCATCTCCATAGCTCGTTGATTATCCTCGTCAATATGAGACTTTGTCCTTTTTTGTCTTCTCCACACAACCTCCATCATCATATTCTATTCCACCCATAGTGCTATATCCATGGCTCACGCTCATGTATTGCGTGAGAGTTGAAAAAAGCTGAAGCGCGTTAAAAAGTATGAACCAATTGCTTGGCTGAAACCGGGGTTGTTCTTGATGGGAGGATTTTGTGTGATGAAAATGAAACATAGCCAAACTATATGATTTTGTAGGGATGAACCTTCTAATGCCATGTTATTTTGAGAAGACATGATTGCTTTGTTAGTATGCTTGAAGTATTACTATTTCTTATGTCAATATGAACTTTTATTTTGAATCATTTGGATCTGAACATTCATGCCACAATAAAGAGAAATACATTGAGAAATATGTTAGGTAGCATTCCACATCAAAAATTCCGTTTTTAGCATTTACCTACTCGAGGACGAGCATGAATTAAGCTTGGGGATGCTTGATATGTCTCCAACGTATCTATCATTTTTGATTGTTCCATGCTATTATATTACCTGTTTTGGATGTTTATGGGCTTTACTTTACACTATTATATCATTTTTGGGACTAACCTACTAACCGGAGGCCCAACCCGAATTGCTGTTTCTTTTGCCTATTTCAATATTTCAAAGAAAAGGAATATCAAACGGAATGAAACCTTCGGGAACAATCTTTTTGGAACAAATGCAAACCTGGAGACTTGGAGTGGACGTCAAGCCACAAACGAGGCAGCCACGAGGGTGCCCGGCGCGCCCCCTGGGTTTGGGCGCGCCCCCACCCTCGTGGGCCCCTCGATCATCCACCGATGTACTTCTAACTCCTATATATACACCCGTACCCTGAAACCATCAGAAGCGACCACAAAAACCTAATTCCACCGCCGCAACCTTCTGTATCCGCGAGATCCCATCTTGGAGCCCGGTGCTCCGCCGGAGGGGGAATCCACCATGGAGGGCCTCTACATCATCTCCAAGGCCTCTCCGATGAGTTGTGAGTAGTTTAGCACAGGCCTTCGGGTCCGTAGTTATTAGCAGATGGCTTCTTCTCTCTTTTTGATTCTCAATACAAAGTTCTCCTTCCTCTTCTTGGAGATCTATTCGATGTAACTATGTTTTGCGGTGTGTCTGTCGAGATCCGATGAATTGTGGGTTTCTGATCAATTTTATCTATGAGAAATATTTGAATCTCCTCTGAATTCTTTTATGTATGATTGGTTATCTTTGCAAGTCTCTTCGAATTATCAGTTTGGTTTGGCCTACTAGATTGATCTTTATTGCCATGGGAGAAGTGCTTAGCTTTGGGTTCAATCTTGCGGTGTCCTTTCCTAGTGACAGTAGGGGCAGCAAGGCACGTATTGTATTGTTGCCATCGTGGATAAAAAGATGGGGTTTATATCATATTGCGTGAGTTTATCCCTCTACATCATGTCGTCTTTCTTAATGTGTTACTCTGTTCTTCATGAACTTAATACTCTAGATGCAGGCAGGAGTCGGTCGATGTGTGGAGTAATAGTAGATGCATGCAGGAGTCGGTCTACTTGTTTTGGACGTGATGCCTATATACATAAGCATGCCTAGATAATCTCATAACTATGCACTTTTCTATCAATTGCTCGACAGTAATTTGTTCACCCACCGTAATACTTATGCTATCTTGAGAGAAGCCACTAGTGAAACCTATGACTCCCGGGTCTATCTTTTATCATATAAGTTTACCATCTACTTTTATTTGCATCTTTTACTTTCCAATCTATATCATAAAAATACCAAAAATATTTATCTTATTATATTATCTCTATCAGATCTCACTTTCGCAAGTTTCCGTGAAGGGATTGGCAACCCTTTATCGCGTTGGTTGCGAGGTTCTTGTTTGTTTGTGTAGGTGCGTTGGACTTTTGAGGAGCCTCCTACTGGATTGATACCTTGGTTCTCAAAAACTGAGGGAAATACTTACACTACTATGCCGCATCACCCTTTCCTCTTCAAGGAAAACCAAGGCAAGCTCAAGACGTAGCACTAACCTCTAGCCAAGGTGAAATAGTAAATGTGAGGAAACCTTGCACATTTAGTATCACAGAGAAGATGCAGTAAGAAGCGCTCAACTAGTTTCTTTTGTGGGATGAATACGATGTGAGCAGAGACATAAGATTTGCACGACTAAGGGAAGAGGAGTACCTCTTTCTGCTGGCAGTGATGTGTCCTCATTCTGTTTTTCCAATGATCTTCTTGTGGTTCACTGGAAATGAGAAGTTGTGGAGGATGATGGAGCCTTGGACGAACCCATGGCCAAGTTGTTGAGTGTGGTGCGGTGGCCTTCTGTCGGCGGCGGGGAACCAGATCTAAGGCGGCAAACAACAGCGTAGCGGGAACAGCTCTAGTATGATGGACGGTTGCGATAGTGGAGCGGCAACGGTGAGGCGCAGGACGGCGTGGTCGAAGTGGTTCTGGTACGGTGCACGTCGGTGTCGGCATCATGCTGGCAACTCTGCCTCGACTTGAGCTACTAAGTCCTTGAGGGTGTTGCGGTTGCGGTTGTGTTGGATGACGATGTCCGGGTACCAGCTCCGGTGTGATGGAGGAGGGCGACGGTGGATTGGGCATGATGGGGTGGAGGACGGAGGAGGCTCGAGTTTCGCGGTTGGTGGAGATGGCATTTTGGCGCCCACGGAGTATGAAATGGGGAAATGGAGGACATAGGGAACTAAGGGGGAACAATGTTTTGATTTGAGACGCGCTTGTTTGATATTTGGGGAAAGTTACAAACTTTGCCCCCATCTAAAATTTCAGACATGTTGAGGGTTAGGGGTAGGAAAGTAATCTCAGGTGTCCCAAATGGTGGGCGGCATAGATTTCGGCCGAGCGCATGGGTGTTTACGCGCCCATGGCGTATGAATGCTTCTTGGAGGCGGTTGAGACTGGCGTCTTGGTGAAGTTACAAACCACCCTAGTTTAGACCTTTGGACATCGGGCCGATAGGCTACACGGGCCAGAGTCAGGACAGTAATTTCCTACCACCAAACATTAATCTCGCGCGGCTTCGGGTGACCAGAGGCTTATTTGGCGCTTCGTTCAATATTTGGGAGCAGAAGCATTAACGTTTTCGGTTCTCTTGAATTGAACTTTCAGGATTTCTCAAACTTCACAAATCTTGACTCTTGAAAATCCTAAAACTACGATTATTTTGGAATGGAGGGGGTGAATTTGAATATACATTGTACACTAGGTTATATTAAAAAAATATGCATCTTACCTCAGTTCATGCATGGTTCCGGATATAATCTCCTTGGTTGCAAAAAAATAGTTAGACATGTGTATGAATATATAGCATGTTCAAACGCACAACAAAGATTCATGCTCCCTTTTAGATCTGATTTACAAATGCCATTATCTTGGATTCAAATAGATGAGTGCACTTCCTATGAATTCGAATCTTCAAAACCCCCTTTATGTTGAATTCAACATGTATTCTATTTCGTAGCTAGAAATTTGGAATGTATCCATGTAAGTGACAAATGTATAAAGTGCTTCACACTAACAACATGGAGTGCACTAATTAATGTTTATATATGAATTGCAAAAGTAATGCATTGTCTGGATTTCAAACCACTCTCACTCTATGGATCAATAATATGAAATAAACACATGCACATGCTATAATTCAATAGAGTATGGGTGTCTGATAGACCGATGTTCGTTCATACGCAAATTGCAAAATTCATGATCTCATCCAAAAATAATAATGCCATTAATATGCTAATTTAATGCGTAGACCCGCCTTTTACACGTAGATGCACTATGCCTTCGCCCGTTCTCACACACGCGCTATATATCTCTCTATCTAAAGCATAAGTGCACACACTTTATATACATCCACATTTCTCTCTCACACATCCTCACAATCTCTCCGAGGGTGTCAGGTGTCTCACGCACACACTCTGTATATATCTCCCTCTCTCTTTCTTACTACTATGTACCACTCTTTTCACTAATCTTAGTTGGAAAACTTTATTTCTCTCACATGCATATATACACACGCGTGGTCTCTACTAGCCCTCTATAGGCACATATATGTTCCTACGTGTCTCCGGCACACATATTATCTTTAGGCCTCTCTCGCACACATTGTCCCCCCTCCCCACACACACCTCTCTCTTAGTAGTTGGCAGATATGACTCCATCAGATCATTCGGTAGGACATCCATGATTGTTAGGCTGGATGGTAATATGAGGCAAAGTTTTACCCAAGTCTGGGCCCTTGTAGTTGAGGAAAAAGCCTACTCCTGGTACTATATATTTGTGATAGGGGTGTGTACAAAGTACACGTGAATACCAGGCATTGTGTGTGTGTGTGTATACTATAGACAAACTAGCGCCCAGGCTTCTATAACATACTCGGGGCCTAGGGTTACAAATCATATATAGTCGGCTTATCATCAGTGTGGATAGAGTTCTTCACGACTCTGGTAGCTTTCTTTTGTACGCCGATTCCTCCACATGGGTCTTCATATAATGCGTCTCGGTCCAACCTATGTGGTGCAGGATGGAACCGTCCCATGAGTCCTCACATTGACCCACCACAACTAGAAATGATGTGCCCACCACACCCCACACGCAATCGGCCACTAAGAAAATAAAAATAAGCATATACAATAGTACAGTATTATACATGATAGTTAATTGCATGGTGCATCCAACAATATTTGTTCTGCATTGTGAATGTTTGTATTTTCTGGTAAAATAGTAGTCACGGGAAAGAGAAACAAAGGGCATATCTCTCCTTGTCTCCACCGGACACCCCTCTTTATACACCACTTTCACGTATGAACACAAACTATCTCTTGGCCCTCTAAAAGTATGCATGCCCCTCACACATTCATGCGTGACGGACACTATATTTCACGCGAAAGCACCATACGGTCACTGGACTATTGGAGAACGTAGTAATAATTCAAAATTTTCCTACGTGTCACCAAGATAAATCTAGGAGATGCTAGCAAAACGAGAGAGAAGGGAGTGCATCTTCATACACTTGAAGATCGCTAAGCAGATGTGTTACAAGAACGCGGTTGATGGAGTGGTACTTGCAGCGATTCAAATCATGGAAGATCTGATCCAAGCACTGAATAGACGGCACCTCCGCGTTTAACACATGTACAACCCGACTACGCCTCCTCCTTGATCCAGCAAGGGGGAGGAGAAGTTGACGGAGAACTCCGGCAGCATTACGGCGTGGTGATGGTGGAGCTCGTGGTTCTCTGGTAGGACTTCGCCAAGCACTAGGAGGATGAAGAGGTGTAGGAAGGAGAGGAAGGGCAGCACCAGGGCGTTTTAGGGTGCGGCATCCTCTCTCTCCCTCACTATATATAGGGGGAAGGGGGAGGAGGAGGGGCCCTAGGGTTTCCCCTAGGGGGCGGCGGCTACGGCAAATTGGATCTCCCTAGGGAAACCCTAGAGAGACTTGCCCCCAAGCCAAGCAGGTGGAGGCTTGCCTCCCAAGCCAGGTGGAGGTGCCCCACCTCCCCAAGCAACATGGGAAAGGGTGTGGGGGCGCACAACCCCTTAGTGTGCTGGTTTGCCCCCTCCCCTTGGCCCATGAGGCCCTGCAACACTTGTCAAGGCCCCCGAAAACACCTCTCTGTTATGCTGGCCATAGCCCGGTACCTCCAGAAAACTTCCGGACTCCAATGCCCATCGTCCAATATATCGATCTTCACCTCCCGACCATTCTGGAGTTCCTAGTCACGTCCGGAATCTCATCCGGGACTCTGAACAACCTTCGGTAACCACATACTATTCCCATTACGACTCTAGCATCACCGAACCTTAAGTGTATAGACCCTACGGGTACAGGAACCATGCAGACATGACCGAGATACCTCTCCAGCCAATAACCAATAGCAGGATTTGGATACCCATATTGGCTCCCACATGTTCCATGATGATCTCATCGGATGAACCACTATGTCGGGGATTCAATCAATCCTCGTATACAATTCCCTTTGTCCATCGGTATGTTACTTGCCCGAGATTCGATCGTTGGTATCCCCATACCTCGTTCAATCTCGTTACCGGCAAGTCTCTTTACTCGTTCCATAACGCATGATCCCGTGGCTAACTCGTTAGTCACATTGAGCTCATTATGATGATGCATTACTGAGTGGGCCCAAAGATACCTCTCTGTCATACGGAGTGACAAATCCGAGTCTCGATTAGTGCCAACCCAACAGACACTTTTGGAGATACCCGTAGTCAGGGACGGAGCTCACGTGTAGGCACTGGTGTTAGTTGACACCAATGCCATTCGATGCTTCAGCTAATAGCTTTACCGATTTGTGCCTTTGACCCCAGCACAAAAGATCGATTGACCCCATCCCACCACAGAACAAAAGCCCAAAGTCTTAGCCCAGTTAGATAATTACAAAATAAAGAAGAAGTATTGATCTGTTTGCTAACCTAGCACACAGTCCACAAGGTCCAATCTATCTGGTGCCAAAAAAACCCTACTAATTCCTGGACGCAGTCGGCCGCCAGGTCGTAGTAGGTCAGGACGCATGCCTCTCTCGAGTGATTGGCTTCCTCCTCAATGACATCGATCCCCAAATCCTCCACAACGGTGTACGACGCTAATTTTGGTTCGGTGATGTCCACCCGCCGGCCGCGTCACCCTAATCTGTAGTCTTGCGATTATTGATTCTCCACTTCGGTTCATCCTAGGTACCCAAGGCGCTGATACATGTGTGCAATACTAAGATTGAAAATTTTAATTTATCTCCTTGATTCAATTAGGACTAGAAGATTATAGATAGATTTCTATTGAAGCGGACATGAGACACTAATATTTAATTAGAGATCAAACCGAGATAATTAATTACAGGACCTTGCAGACAATGCAGACTTCAAATATCTTTTGATTCTTTTAACTTTGAGTATTTATGCAAACTAGCTGAGTTTTATCCTGATGACTTTTATTCAACATAATTGATGGATCTTGATCATGAACTTCAAACGTAAATTGGCAATCTCCAAATAGACCAAGGATTTGCCAATTTGGATCACATTGCAGATCTTGCTGAAGTGTTAACTAACACTAAGAAACATCTTGCTTTTCCTTTGGTATATCAACTTCTAAAAATGGTGCTAATTTTGATAGTTGCCAAAATCGATGAGGAGATGCTTTTCAGAAATGAATATTGTCAAGAGTGTTTTGCATAACAAAATGGGTGACCAGTTCATGAGTGATACCCCTGATTTGCTATGTGGATAAATATATATTTACTATCACTACAAATAATTCTATGACTGATTTATTGAATAAAGAAGATTAAAGGCCGAGAAGGAAGTTATAACATGTGAGTCTCACATCATTTTATATTTTTTCTTAATCGTATTTATTTTATGTATCATTCGTTCCATACATTGTTGTAAAAATAATTTATTTCTTTTATTTATTGTTTTCACTAAGTTAGAAATTAAATACTCCCAACTTACATTTTATTTTATTTTTCTTATTTTTTACTGAATATGCGAACAACTAGTTTTTTGACTTTGCCCAACAAGTACTCGAGTATGAAAATAATTGTAATATAATAAAATTTATATCATTGGCTCATTGCATATTTTGACTCTTTATATTGCCCTAAAATGTTATCCATATTGCACTGCTAATATCGGTGCTATTGTGGGCAACATTGACACCGGTGCCCATTTTTTCTAGCTTCGTCCCTGCCCGTAGTGCACATTTATAGTCACCCAGTTACGTTGTGACGTTTGATACACCCAAATCATTCCTATGGTATCCGGGAGTTGCACAATCTCATGGTCTAAGGAAAGATACTTGACATTAGAAAAGCTCTAGCAAACGAACTACACGATCTTGTGCTATGCTTAGGGTTGGGTCTTGTCCATCGCATCATTCTCCTAATGATGTGATCCCATTATCAATGGCATCTAATGTCCATGGTCAGGAAACCATAACCATCTATTGATCAACGAGCTAGTCAACTAGAGGCTCACTAGGGACATGTTGTGGTCTATGTATTCACACATGTATTACGGTTTCCGGTTAATACAATTATAGCATGAACAATAGACAATTATCATGAACAAGGAAATATAATAATAACCATTTTTTATTGCCTCTAGGGCATATTTCCAACAGTCTCCCACTTGCACTAGAGTCAATAATCTAGTTACATTGTGATGAATCAAACACCCATAGAGTTTTGGTGCTGATCATGTTTTTCTCATGGAAGAGGTTTAGTCAACGGATCTGCGACATTATGATCCGTATGTACTTTACAAATATCTGTGTCTCCATATTGAATATATTCATGAATGGATTTGAAGCGACGCTTGATGTGCCTGGTCTTCTTATGAAACCTGGGCTCCTTGGCAAGGGCAATAGCTCCAGTGTTGTCATAGAAGAGAGTCAACGAGCCCGACGCATTGGGAATCACTCCTAGGTCAGTGATAAACTCCTTCCTCCAGACTGCCTCTGATGCTGCTTGTGAAGCAGCTATGTGATACGTCTCCAACGTATCTATAATTTTTGATTGCTCCATGCTACTTTATCTACTATTTTGTACTATATTGGGCTTTATTTTCCACTTTCATATTATTTCTGGGACTAACCTATTAACCGGAGGCCCAGCCCAGAATTGCTGTTTTTTTTCCTATTTCAGTATTTCCAAGAAACAGAATATCAAACTGAGTCCAAACGGAATAAAACCTTCGGGAATGTGATTTTCTCACCGAACGTGATCCAGGAGACTTGGACCCTGCTCCAAGGAACAGCCGTGGAGGTCACGAGGGTGGAGGGCGCCCCCCTGGGCTCGCCCCCCTGCCTCATGGGCCCCCTGTTGCTCCACCGACGTACTCCTTCCTCCTATATATACCTACGTACCTCCATCAGATCAAAAAACGGAGCCAAAAACCTAATTCCACCGCCGCAACTTTCTGTATCCGCGAGATCCCATCTTGGGGCCTGTTCCGGAGCTTCGCCGGAGAGGGCATCTACCACAGAGGGCTTCTACATCAACACCATAGCCTCTCCGATGAAGTGTGAGTAGTTTACTTCAGACCTTCGGGTCCATAGCTAGTAGTTAGATGGCTTATTCTCTCTTTTTGGATCTCAATACAATGTTCTCCCCATCTCTTATGGAGATCTATTCGATGTAATCTTCTTTTTTGCGGTGTATTTGTTGAGACCGATGAATTGTGGGTTTATGATCCAGCTTATCTATGAACAATATTTGATTCTTCTCTGAATTCTTTTATGTATGATTGAGTTATCTTTGCAAGTCTCTTCAATTTATCCATTTGGTTTGGCCAACTAGATTGGTAGTTCTTGCAATGGGAGAAGTGTTTAGCTTTGGGTTCAATCTTGCGGTGTCCTTACCCAGTGACAGAAAGGGTTGCAAGGCACGTATTGTATTGTTGCCATCGAGGATAACAAGATGGGTTTTTTATCATATTGCATGAATTTATCCCTCTACATCATGTCATCTTGCTTAAGGCGTAACTCTATTTTTAACTTAATACTCTAGATGCATGCTGGATAGCGGTCGATGAGTGGAGTAATAGTAGTAGATGTAGAATCGTTTTGATCTACTTGTTTTGTACGTGATGCCTATATACATGATCATACCTAGATAATCTCATAATTATTCGCTTTTCTATCAATTGCTCAACAGTAATTTGTTCACCCACCGTAGAATACTTATGCTGTTGAGAGAAGCCACTAGTGAAACCTATGGCCCCCGGGTCTATTCTCATGATATCAATCTCCATTACTTTATTACTTGCTTTGTTTTTACTTTGCCTTTTACTTTTTACTTTGCATCTCTATATCAAAAATACCAAAAATATTATTTATCATCTCCATCAGATCTCACCCTCGTAAGTGACCGTGAAGGGATTGACAACCCCTAATCGTGTTGGTTGCGATTAGCTATCGTTTTGTGTAGGTACGAGGGACTCGTGCGTGATCTCCTACTGGATTGATACCTTGGTTCTCAAAAACTGAGGGAAATACTTACGCTACTTTACTGCATCATCCTCTCCTCTTCGGGGAAATCCAACGCAGTGCTCAAGAGGTAGCACTATGTACTCTGCTTCACATGTAGATCCCGCCACAACGCTTTGCTTGCAACTGCACCAGCTAACTGCCCCACCATTCAAAATATACATGTATCCGGTTTGTGACTTGGGGTCATCCGGATCTGTGTCAAAGATGGCATTGACATAACCCTTTATGACGAGCTCTTCGGCACCTCCATAAACAAGAAACATATCCTTAGTCCTTTTCAGGTACTTCAGGATATTCTTGACCGCTATCCAGTGTTCCATTCCAGGATCACTTTGGTACCTCCCTACCAAACTCATGGCAAGGTTCACATCAAGTCTGGTACACAACATGGCATACATAATAGAGCCTATGGCTGAGGCATAGGGGATGACACTCGTCTTTTCTCTATATTTTGCCGAGGTCGGGCATTGAGCTGTGCTCAATCTCACACCTTGCAATACAGGCAATAGCCCCTTCTTGGACTGATCCATATTGCACTTCTTCAATATCTTGTCAAGATATGTGCTTTGTGAAAGACCAATGATGCCTCTCGATCTATCTCTATAGATCTTGATGCCTAATATGTAAGCAGCTTCTCCAAGGTCCTTCAATGAAAAACACTTATTCAAATAGGCCTTTATGCTTTCCAAGAGTTCTATATCATTTCCCATCAATACTATGTCATCCACATATAATATGAGAAATGCTACAGAGCTCCTACTCACTTTCTCGTAAATATAGGCTTCTCCATAAGTCTGTATAAACCCAAACACTTTAATCATTTCATCAAAGCGAATTTTCCAACTCCGAGATGCTTGCACTAGCCCATAGATGGAGCGTTGGAGCTTGCATACCTTGTCAACATTCTTAGGATCGACAAAACCTTTCGGCTGCATCATATACAATTCTTCCTTAAGGAAACAATTAAGGAATGTCGTTTTGACGTCCATTTGCCAGATTCATAATCATAGAATGCAACAATTGCTAACATGATTCGGACGGATTTCAGCTTCTCTACAGGTGAGGAGGTCTCATTGTAGTCAACCCCTTGAACTTGTCGATAACCCTTAGCAACAAGTTAAGCCTTATAGACAGTCACATTACCACTGGCGTTAGTCTTCTTCTTAAAGATTCACTTATTCTCTATGGCTTGCTGATCATCGGGCAAGTCCGTCAAAGTCCATACTTTGTTTTCATACATGGATCCGATCTCACATTTCATGGCTTCAAGCCATTTGTTGGAATCCGCCCGCCATTGCTTTTCCATAATACGAAGGTTCATCGTTGTCTAACAACATGATTTCTAGGACAGGGTTGCCATACCATTCTGGTGTGGAATGTGTCCTTGTGGACCTGCGAAGTTCAGTAGTAACTTGATCTGAAGTTTCATGATCATCATCATTAACTTCCTCTCTAGTCGGTGCAGGTACCACATAAACATCTTTGAAAGCACAAGTGCTCCCTGGGTGATTTTGGTAATTCATGTCAACATATCTCTTGTTGGACTAACTCTTTTACCTAGTATATTTCAGATAAGTTCAACAGTGGAGTGGCATGGACAAGAGGATGTGGAACCCTTTCAAGATGCTAAGGACAAAGGATTGGCTCAAGCTCAAAGCTCGGGACTCTACATTTTCCATTTTAGTGATCCAAGATCACAATGAGTCCATAGGAAAGCCAATACTATTAAAAGGGGATAAGGTGTTGCTTAATGGCTTGCTTGCTCAAAATGCTTAGTGATATGCTCCAAATCCCTCAACCACTTTCTCATATCCACGTATGTCCTAAACCTAAAGTCAAACTCGGCCCCACCAATTTGATTTATCCGGCGCCACCGAGTTCAGTTGACATAGCCACTGCCAAAAACCCTAGTCTTTTCGGTCTCACCGATAGGGATCTTGGTCTAATCGGGATGGGATTGCAAACTCTATGTTTCCCTTTGTAACATTTCGGTCCAACCGAAATGAGCGATCGGTCCCATCGTGTCTGCAATGCAAACTCTCTGTTTCCTTTTCGTAACGCTTCGGTCCCACCGAGACGAGTGACTCGGTCCCACTGAGTTTGCCTGACCAACTCTTTGGTTTGCTTATTACCAAAGTCGGTCTAACCGAGTTTGTGTAATCAGTCCAACTGAGATTATGTTATGCCCTAACCCTAATGATATCCGTCCCACCGAGATGACATGTCGGTCCCACCGAAATTATCTAACAGTCACATATGAACTAAATCGGTCCGACCGAGATTTCTGATCCGGTCCAACCGAGTTTGGTGTAGTGTGTGTAATGGTTAGATTTTGTGTGGAGGCTATATATACCCATCCACCCTCTCCTCATTCGTGAGGAAGCCATCAGATTATGCACACACTTCCATTATCCATTTTTTGGGAGAGAGCCATCTTCTCATGTGTTTAGACCAAGATATTCCATTCCTACCATATGAATCTTGATCTCTAGCCTTCCCCTAATTGCTTTCCACTGAAATCAGCTTTCCACCAAATCCAATCCTATGAGAGTGAGTTGAGTGTTGGGGAGACTATCATTTGAAGCACAAGAGCAAGGAGTTCATCAACAACACACCATCTATTACCTTTTGGAGAGTGGTGTCTCCTAGATTGGTTAGGTGTCACTTGGGAGCCTCCGACAAGATTGTGGAGTTGAACCAAGGAGTTTGTAAGGGCAAGGAGATTGCCTACTTCATGAAGATCTACCCTAGTGAGGCAAGTCCTTCGTGGGCGATGGACATGGTGGGATAGACAAGGTTGCTTCTTCGTGGACCCTTCGTGGGTGGAGCCCTCCGTGGACTCGCGTAGTCGTTACCCTTCGTGGGTTGAAGTCTCCATCAACGTGGATGTACGATAGCACCACCTCTCAGAACCACGACAAAAACATCTGTGTCTCCAATTGCGTTTGCACACTCCAATCCCATCCCCTTACTTTCTTGCAAGTTGCATGCTTTACTCTCCGCTGCTCATATACTATTTGCATGATTGCTTGATATGTATTGTGAATGGTTAAATATGTGCTTAAACTCCACCCGAACTTGAGAAACTTAAAAACTGTCAACTTTGTGTGTTGAGTGTCTATTCACCCCCCTCCCCCTCTAGACCCCTCTTCTCGATCCTTTCAATTGGTATCGGAGCATTGGTCTCCATTGCCTTGGTTGAAACACCATTGAAGGAATATGGATGAGTCTACTTTGGGGAGTCTTAGACATAGAGTACCTATACTTGATGGAGTACTTTCATGAGTGAAAAAATGAGATGCTTGTGATTTTCAATGAATATCATTTGAACAAGTACATTACTAGCCCTTATGCTCCTCATGTTGATCCTATGCATCCTACACTTGATGAGTCAATTGACATGATTCGCAATCTTAGAACTGTTAATCTTATCACTAGAGGTTTGCCTAGAAACTTGATTGGTTGCTTGCCTACTCTTGAGTGTGCCTACACCATATGGAAATTTCTTGAGGAACGATTTCCAAATTCCTTGCAAAATCTAGACGAAATTCTCCATAAGTCTATTGCCTTGAGAAAGATGAATTCCAATGATCCTAAGTTTGGTGATTGTCTATTTGAGCTTACAAATCTCATGCGTGCCAAAGGAGATGTTGGAATCATTAGCGATATTATTTCCGAAGCTATTAGAATTTATAAAGATGACTATTGTCAAACTCATTTGTCTAACGAATCACCCTCTCTAAGAATTGATCCACCACATGACGATGTTGAACATGGATACTATGATGAGGATGATGATAGTGACGATGATCTTGATGATGCAATGAGACACTTTGGTCTTTTGGCAAATCTTCGGGGATACATGGCAGGAGGAAAGGAATGGGTCCTTTATAGTGGATCTACCTATCACATGACCGGAGATAAAGATATGCATGGTGAGCTTGCTGAAAACAACGTCCCTCGAAAGTTTGTCGCTTTTGGTGATAACTCAAAGGGTAAGGTGGTTGGCCTCGGTAAGGTGGCTATCTCACATGATAGCTCCATTCAAAATGTCATGCTCGTTGAATCCCTTGGCTATAATCTGCTTTTTGTTTCTAGACTAGCTGACTTTGGCTTCAATGTCCTATTTACCAAAGCAGACTGCCAAGTGTTTCATAGAGATAATCATAAAATGGTCTTTACCGGCATACGCAAAGGTGATCTATACATTGTTGATTTCACTAAAAAGGCTCAACCTAGAACTTGCTTAATTGCTAAATCTTCTAAAGGTTGGTTGTGGCATAGAAGGTTAGGTCATGTGGGCATGAGAAACCTTGACAAGCTTATTAAAGGTGATCATATCCTTGGTGTTAAAGATGTCATATTCTATAAGGATAGACTTTGCAGTGCTTTCCAAGCAGGAAAACAGGTTGGATGAAGCCATCCCGTGAAGAACATCATGACCACAAGGAGACCTCTCGAGCTACTTCACATGGATCTCTTCGGTCCCAACGCTTACAAAAGTCTCGGTGGAAACTCGTTTGGTCTTGTTATAGTTGATGACTTTTTCATATTTACGTGGGTGTTCTTTCTTGATGACAAATTGCAGGTCCAAAAGATCTTCAAAAACTTCACTACGAAGGCCCAAAATCAATTTGAAGTGAAGATCAAGAAGGTTCATAGCGACAACGGAATAAAGTTCAAGAACGCGAATGTGGACACCTTTCTTGACGAAGAAGGGATTTCACATGAGTTCTCGACTACGTACACACCTCAACAAAATGGACTTGTGAGAGGAAGAACCGAACGCTCATCGAAATGGCAAGAATGATGCTTGATGAGTACAAGACGCCAAAGCACTTTTGGGGGGAAGCGGTTGAGACGGCTTGTCATGCGACAAATCACTTGTATCTTCACAAGCTACTCGGCAAGACGGCATACGAGCTCCTCACCGGTAACAAACCCCAAGTTGGATACTTTCGAGTATTTGGCTCAAAGTGCTACCTTCTTGATAAGCATCATCGTTCTAGATTTGCTCCTAAATCTCATGTGGGATTCCTACTTGGTTATGGCTCAAACTCTCACACTTACCGTGTCTACAACAATTTCACCCGAAAGGTTGAAGAGATGGTAGATGTGAAGTTTGATGAATCTAACGGCTAGCAAGTAGAGCAATTGCCAATTGATGTAGGAGATAAAGATCCTTCGGAAGCAATCCAAGACTTGTCTATTGGCAAGGTTCGTCCAACGGAGGTGAAGGAGAGAACCTCGTCCGTCCAAGTGGAAGCTTCTACCTCACAACAAGGTGAACCAAGAGTTGATATGGAAGCATCCAAAAGCGGGACACACCAAGATGGAGAAAACGAGGAAGTGCACCAAGATGAACCGCATCAACCTCCTTCTCCACCATGACGAGAGAACAACAACGTCAACAACAATGAAGGCCAATAAAAAGAACAAGATGATGAAGAAGATGTTCCACCCTGATCAAAGCAAAAGCTCTCACGAGTTCGAGAAAGAGTTGCTAGAGACCATCCCGTCGAGCAAATCTACAATGATATCCAAACCGGGAGAATCACCCGCTCTAAATCTCGTTTGGCTAACTTTTGTGAACATTATTCATTCATCTCTAGCATTGAACCTATGAAGGTTGAAGAAGCATTGGAAGATCCAGATTGGATAAACGCCATGCACAAAGAACTACACAACTTTGAGAGAAACCAAGTATGGACATTGGTCAAGAAGCCCGACAACAACCACAACATCATCAGTACCAAATGAGTGTTTCATAACAAGAAAGATGAAGATGGACAAGTGGTTCGCAACAAAGCACGTCTCATTGCCCAAGGCTACACTCCAGTCGAAGGTATGGAATATGGTGAGACATATGCCCCCGTTGCTGACTCGAGTCCATTCACATCTTACTTGCCTATGCTAATCACCATGATATCACTTTATACCAAATGGACATTAAAAGTGCTTTTATAAATGGTGAAATTGAGGAGGAAGTTTATGTTAAACAACCTCCCAGCTTTGTTAATCCTAAGAAACCAAATCATGTTTACAAGCTTCACAAAGCTCTTTATGGTCTTAAACAAGCTCCTAGAGCATGGTATAAATGCTTGACCAAGTTCCTTATTGAAAAATGCTTTGAGATTGGAAAAATTGATTCTACTCTTTTCACTAAAAGGGTTAATGTAGAATTATTTGTGTGCCAAATTTATGTTGATGATATAATATTTGGATAAACTAACCCTCATTTTAGTGAGAAGTTTGGGAAGCTAATGTCGGAGAAGTTTGAGATGTCTATGATGAGTGAACTCAAGTTCTTTCTTGGATTGAAAATCAAGAAAACTAAGGAAGGAACCTTTGTCTCTCGAACGAAGTACACCAAAGACTTGTTCAAGAAGTTCAACATGCAAGAATGCAAACATATGAGTACACCCATGCCTACTAGTGGACATCTTGACTGGACCAAGGACGGTGAACCCGTTGATCAAAAGGTCTATCGCTCTATGATTGGTTCATTATTGTATCTATGTGGCTCTCATCCCGACATCATGCTAAGTGTGTGCGTGTGTGCATGATTCCAAGCGGCCCCTAAAGAGTGTCATCTTAAGGCCGTGAAAAGGATAGTGAGATACTTAATTCATACACCAAACTTTGGCATTTGGTATCCAAAGAGGGCCTCCTTTAATCTTGTTGGCTACTCCGACTCGGACTATGTTGGAGACAAGGTTGATAGAAAGTCCACTTCGGGTACTTGTCAATTTCTTGGTAGATCTCTTGTATCTTGGTCCTCGAAGAAACAAAACTCGGTATCCTTATCCACCACCGAAGCGGAATACATTGCCGCTGGGTCATGTTGTACTCAATTACTTTGGATGACCCAAACTCCTAAAGATTATGGGATACATGTGAAACATGTTCCTTTGCTTTGTGACAATGAAAGTGCTATTAAGATTGCTCACAATCCCGTGCAACACTCTTGAACTAAGCACATTGAAGTTCATCATCATTTCATTCGAGATCATGTTGCCAAGGGTGACATTAACCTTAAGCATGTTCGCATCGAAAAGCAATTGGCTGATATTTTCACTAAACCACTTGATGAGAAAGTGTTTTGCAGGTTAAGAGGTGAATTGAACATCATTGATGCTTCAAACTTGGAGTAGGAATTCCATTTGGATACATGCAATGCATGAGCCTATGACTATTCCATGATATTTCTCTTATGATGATAATCATATATCTTGGATACATTTGGACCCTTGCATGCTATCTAACCCTTGTAGGTACTTGGATGGATCTAAATATATGAGATTGCAACTCACTCACATCTTGAGTAACCTCTACATCACCAAGTCTCTACTTTACGGTGGTTGAAGACAAGGAAGCATGAAACCCTTCCAATATATCCTTTGACATATTTCTATATCAAATTACATGACTGACATTTTGGATACACAAGTGATGTTCCTTGCAATGCTAACTCATGTAGGAAGATAAACTTCATCTACAAGTGGTGCTCCAAGAGAACTACAACAACATTGAGCATCCCACACAAGTTCAACTACATGATCAAGTTCAACACCACCACCGAAGGTATGTTATTCCATCTTAGAGAAGCTTTACCCCAAGTCATGGGTCAAAGCAACTCAACAAGATGAGAATACATCAAGATGCTTAAACGGAAAATGGCAACCCCATTTTGAGCTCAAACGATGAGTATGACCTATGATCAAGTGTCCTCATTTGACTCCTAAGTCAATATACTCTAACATAGGTGACTTTGTCGCCGACCCTTTTTAGATGGAGTTCTCTAGTGTTTCCTCTTATTATTGCATTTTGATTCATGCATATTTGTTCCCCTTCCAAAAAAAACTTCATCTAGATTTCTTATCTTTCTATTTCTGCTCTGCATTTCTCTGCATCCTAAGTCATTGCAAATCCTTGAGAGATCATACTTGCTTAGTGAGCTGAGGTGACTAGCATTCTCTCTGTGATGAACCTGGACAAACTGACTTGCTTCTTTCGGTCAAACAGAAAATTTTCGGTGCCACCGAAGTAATCAACTCGCTGTAGCCAACTTCAACGCTGAGAAACCACTCTGTCACTTGCATTCTGCATATTTTGTTCCAGCTCTGCTCGATGATTCTCATCCTATATCAGCATCATGATCTATGTGTTGCTTTGCTCTGTGACTCCAGGACCAAACCTATTTTGACTCACACTCCAGAAGACCCTTCTTGGAAATTGATGTCAAAGGGGGAGAGAGAGTTCACATAAAAGCTTAATTACTCCAATAGGGAGAGAGAGCAACAGGGAGATAGACATTCCTTTCAAAAGAAAGACCCCAGTTGCTTGATATTCAAAGAGGAGAGAAGTTACATGTCTTTAGAGGGGAAAGACATGTTCATATTGTGTTTTTTGTTTGCTTTGCTCTGATTTTCTTTTCCCTATCTTCTCCCAATATCCATTATAAGATTCATGGGGACCAAGACCTCTAAGGGAAGAAAATCTTCAAATTCCTTGCATTTCTTTTCCTGGGGGACATGTCTACACTCAAAAAGAGTACCTAGTACTCACTCTACACATGTCATCCCAAATCTTGGTATTCTTGTGGTTCTCTGCTCTTGCTCAGCTTAGTGGATGTTTCTGTGTTTTCTAACCTTGTTTACTCAGGTTCATCTCTTCCAAAGCTAGTTCAAGACCACAAGGAAAGTATATGCATCACACTCATGTGCATGAAAATCTCTTGCTAATGTACATATTGTTTGCAAGAAGGACTCATGAGCATGAAGGTACATTTCCCATATTCACATCATTTGCTCTGATGCATATAGCCAAGATACATGTAACTCATTGCTTGCTCTGTCATGTTTATGCACTCACATGATCGTATGTTCCATATTTACATGATTGCATACATGTAGGGGGGGGCATGTGCATGTTACATGTCCTTCCAAAGCTTTACTTGGTTTTCTCTATATATCTATCTAAAGCTTTGTTGTATGTTGTGATCAATTACCAAAAAGGGGGGAGATTGAAAGCACAAGTGGAGTGGCTAGTATCTTTTCTTGGTAATTCATGTCAACATATCTCTTCTTGGACTAACTCTTTTACCTAGTATCTTTCAGATAAGTTCAACAGTGGAGTGGCATAGACAAGAGGATGTGGAACCCTTTCAAGATGCTAAGGACAAAGGATTGGCTCAAGCTCAAATCTCTGGACTCTACATTTTCCATTTTAGTGATCCAAGATCACATTGAGTCTATAGGAAATCCAATACTATTAAAAGGGGATGAGGTGTTGCTTAATGGCTCGCTTGCTCAAAATGCTTAGTGATATGCTCCAAAGCCCTCAACCACTTTCTCATATCCACATATGTCCTAAACCTAAAGTCAAACTCGACTCCACCGATTTGATTTATTCGGCGCCACCGAGTTCAGTTGACATAGCCACTACCAGAAACCCTAGTCTTTTTGGTCTCACCGATAGGGATCTCGGTCTAACCGAGATGGGATTGCAAACTATTTGTTTCCCTTCTAACATTTCGGTCCAACCGAAATGAGCGATCGGTCCCACCGTGTCTGCAATGCAAACTCTCTGTTTCCTTTTCATAACGCTTCGGTCCCCCCGAGATGAGCGAATCGGTCCCACCAAGTTTGCCTGACCAACTCTCTGGTTTGCTTATTACCAAAGTTGGTCTAACCGAGTTTGTGTAATCGGTCCAAGCAAGATTTCGTTATGCCCTAACCCTAATGATATCGGTCCCACCAAGATAACATGTCGGTCCCACCAAAATTGTCTAACAGTCACATATGAACTGAATCGGTCCGACTGAGATTTCTGATCCGGTCCAACCGAGTTTGGTGTAATGTGTGTAGTGGTTAGATTTTGTGTGGAGGCTATATATACCCCTCCACCCTCTCCTCATTCGTGAGAAGCCATCAGATTATGCCTACACTTCCATTATCCATTTTTTTGAGAGAGAGCCACCTACTCATGTGTTGAGACCAAGATATTCCATTCCTACCATATGAATCTTGATCTCTAGCCTTCCCCAAATTGCTTTCCACTCAAATCAGCTTTCCACCAAATCCAATCCTATGAGAGTGAGTTGAGTGTTGGGGAGACTATCATTTGAAGCACAAGAGCAAGGAGTTCATCAACAACACACCATCTATTACCTTTTGGAGAGTGGTGTCTCCTAGATTGGTTAGGTGTCACTTGGGAGCCTCTGACTAGATTGTGGAGTTGAACCAAGGAGTTTGTAAGGGCAAGGAGATCACCTACTTCATGAAGATCTACCCTAGTGAGGCAAGTCCTTCATGGGCGATGGCCATGGTGGGATAGACAAGGTTGCTTCTTCATGGACCCTTCGTGTGTGGAGCCCTCCGTGGACTCGCGCAGCCGTTACCCTTCATGGGTTGAAGTCTCCATCGACGTGGATGTATGATAGCACCACCTATCGGAACCACGACAAAAACATCCGTGTCTCCAATTGCGTTTGCACACTCCAATCCCACCCCCTTACTTTCTTGCAAGTTGCATGCTTTACTTTTCGCTGCTCATACACTCTTTGCATGCTTGCTTGATATGTATTTTGAATGGTTAAACATGTGCTTAAACTCCACCCAAACTTGAGAAACTTAAAAATTGTCAACTTTGTGTGTTGAGTGTCTATACACCCCCCCTCTAGACTCCTCTTCTCGATCCTTTCAATCTTCCTGAGCTGTGCTACTTTCCGGTCAAGAAGTGTCATCTCATCAAGTTCTACTTTCCTCCCACTTAATTCTTTCGAGAGAAACTCTTTCTCCAGAAAGGATTCATTCTTGGCAACAAAGATCTTGCCGTGGGATCTGAGATAGAAGGTATACCCAATAGTTTCCTTAGGGTATCCTATGAAGACGCATTTTTCCGATTTGGGTTCAAGCTTTTCAGGTTGAAGTTTCTTGACGTAACACTACAAAAAAGAGACACATCCGTGACATTTTGGGCCGAACGAAAAAAAATCTGTCATACATATGACACTTCTATGACGATAATTGTGACAAAACCCGGTATCATCATAGATGTGGTGGGCTCCTACTTCTATGACAAAAAATCATGACAGAAAATGGGCTTTTCGTCCTGGGCGGGCCGGAGACGCAGCTGCATGACATTCTTTGGGCCGTCCATGACGGAAAAAACCGTGGTAGAAGCGAGGGCGAGGAAAATTTCGGGGAGTTCCCGGTTACGGTGGGAGGTCGGGGGCCGAGCGATGCGTGTTTCTCTCGTACACGTATGCGCGTGCGTGCGAGGCGTTGGCTCTAACTGAACCCGAGCGAGGCGTTGGGCTCTAACTGAACCCGAGCGATTGCACTGCAGGCTACGCGTTACTGAACCCGAGCGGTCGATCGATGGCTGTTAACTGAACCCGATCGAGCGATTCCTTCACTACTGCTACTAACTGAAGTCGATCGATTG
>NC_041389.1:430423483-430434848 GCF_002162155.2 Triticum dicoccoides
TTCGACCGTCGGAGGTCCGTTTCCTCCGTTTTGCGGTACGCCACACCCCTCCCGATCAACAGGACCCCCGTTTCGACCATAGGAGGTCCGTTTCCTCCGTTTTGCGGTACGCCAGACCCCTCCCGATCAACAGGACCCCATTTCGAACATGGCCGGTCGAACACAAGGTCGTTTCCTCCGTTCTGCAGTACGCCAGGCCTCGTTTCCATCGCTTGTTCCGTCCAAGCCCTCCCGATGAACACGACAATGCATTCCGTTCCGACCCAGCTGGCTGGCTCCCCATGAACACGACGACGACGCTGTTTCTCCGTTTTGACCCAGCCAATGTACACGAGCCCTGGCCATACGTATATATGTGCGAGTAGGCGTTCGAGACCCCGCCCGTATGTACACATACGTAGCCGTATTTTCTTTCTTGCACCCTGGCCGCTGTACGTACGTGTACATGCTACGTGCGCGCCTCTACTACGACAAGTACACGCCTCTACTACGACACATGCGCACCTCTACATCCACTAGTATATATGCATGTACACGTTCGCGACCAGAATGACAACGCTACGTACGCTTCGACCAGGTGGGTCCCGACTGTCAGGCACTTCCTTGCGTGTGAAGATGTAGCTGGTGGGTCCCAGCAGTCAGGGGGGCGAATCATTTTTTTTCGGACGCACTTCCTTGCGTGCGAAGATGTAGCTGGTGGGTTCCAGCAGTCAGGGGGGCGAATCGTTTTTTTTTTTTGCCCGAACGCACTTCCTTGCGTGCGAAGATGTAACTAGTGGGCCCTAGCAGTCAGGGGAAAACATTTTTTTCGTGATATACGGTGGCCCGTCCGGTGGGTCCCTGCTGTTAGGTGGAGGAATAATTATTTTCTGCATAATAAGGAGGCACTTCCTTGCTGCGGCCGTGGACCCAGCTGTCAGCCTCTCCACGTACAGTCCACGTCCGATGGAAGTCGTTCCTTGACCATGTTGACCACGCCGCGCCGAGAGCACCAGGGCGGTGGACGACGGTGAGGCCTAGGAAGGGGACGACGCGGAGCCGGGGAAGACACGGCAGTGGAAGCCCACGCGGAGAGGAGTACGAGGGTTCATCGGTTCGGCTGCGGTGTGAGGCTGCTGTCGCCGCAGAATAACAGGGGGTGTGGGTGAGTAGAGGGATGCTCTGGCCAGCGGTGACGCCCGGATAATTAAGCTACAGTAATTCCCTCCTAATGATGCCACATCATCATGATTACTGTTGTTAAACTCACGTTGGTTCAAAACCGGTTCAAATTTCAAATTCGAATCAAAGTCCAAATTTCAAATTTCTCAAACGTACAAATAAAATGTTCAAAGTGTGGCTAATAATCTTTGGATATTTATCGTATAGAAACCACACTTCTATAATGTTTTTAAATGTCCCAAAATAAATAGAACCTTGGCTTAAAGAATTATATAAATGCCTTTTATAATTTCTAAAATATTGAACTATTTTATTTATGAGTGACACTTTTTGTGGCAGAGGGTTAAACTAAAACACTAATTTAGGTGTGTGTATCATATTTTTAATAAGCTAAAATAATAATAAAATAAAATGGGAAAACAATAAACAGAAAAGAATAAAAGAAAACATTAAAGAAAGATAAAACCTCTCCTCCCCTGGGCCTTGGCCCAGCTAGCTGGCCAGGCCAGCCCACCGCACCCCGTCCCCCTCCTCTGTTCATAAGAGGAGGCGTGGACAGCGCCGATGGCCGCCACGGCCCCGGCCATTGCCGTGGCACCCATCCACGCCCCCGCCAGCGCCTATACCTTCCCCCTGGACGCTCCTCACTCCCCCAGTCGAACCCTAGCCGCCACCTCTTCCCCCTCTCGCGCCATTGTTCGCTCCCCTGCACACACCCGACGCCTCCACCGTCGTCGCCTTCGTCGAGCTCGCGACCAGAGTCGCCCCCTCGCCTCGTCTCTGTGCTAGATCGGACCACCGCCGTCCCCTGCTTCCTCTTAACCGACCAGACCGAGCCAGGGAGCGCTGCATCGAGCCCCACGACGCCTTTCCTCCTCCTCGGGTCACCGGAGAACTCCGTCGATTTCGGCCACTCTGCTGCTACTAAGCTCCCGCCGGCCACCGTGTGCCTCAACGTGAGCCCCTCTGTCGTTCCCCTCCTTCCCCCTCTCGATTTCGTCGTAGTAGGCCATCGTGCCCGAACCCACTCCCCCCTCATGCGTATGCGTACGTGCCGTTGCTTCTCCTGTGCTGTCGCGGCTGCTGCTGTGCGCGCGCTCCCGTGCGTGGCCTGCCAGCTGTTGCTTTGTCGCTACTTCCTCTGATGCACTGTTGCTGCTGCCGCTAGCCTACCGCCGCAGCCGCTGGCGCTGCCTACTGTTGCCCGTCGCACCGCGTCGCCTTACCGCGCCGACTGCCACCGCTCCGGCCGCGCCTCAGCACGAGCGCCCAGCCGTGCGCGAGCCTCGTCTCACGCCTCCTCCCCTGCTATTGCTGCTCTGCGGCCGCAGCTGCCGCCCGCGCCGCGTGTGGCAACCGGACCGCATGTCCCTGGCCGCGTCGGCCATGCCTAGCCGCCCTGCAACCGCGGCCTGCCTCGCCCCTCGCCCCGCGTCGCTCACCGGCCAAGCCTCACGCCGTGCAGGGCCGCGCCTCGCGCCCAGCTCGTGGGCATGTCCGTTGGACTCTGCTGCCGCTGTGCTACAAAAGTAACATTCAGTTACTGTAGCTATGGCTAGCTTTGCGAATATTACACTGACTAACTCCTTTGGCAGCCTCTAATCAGCGGTTAAACAATTACTAACAGGCCATAGAAAAATTTGAGTAGAAAGTATACATGATAAACTCCATTTTATCCCACTGAACCAAATCCTTTTGATGTATGGATTAATTCCTACGAAAATCACAAAGTTCAATGTTCTGTTAATAGAAAAACTGAAAACAGCTTTATTTTCATAGCTACCTTAGAGCTGTTGATGATCAAGCAAATGAACTCTAATATGGATAAAAGTGATACTATCTTGTAGATCACAGAAAAATGATCAAAATTGATATAAGGCACAAAATCATAGGACTTACAGATCCATAGTTGTAGCCTTTTCAAAACAGCTAAAAGATGTTTAAAACTGACGGACTCTCAGACTTAGCAGAATTTCAGGGAATTTCATAATATTGTTTAAATCTTTGAAAATTAATAAAAATTAAACCGTAGCTCGGCTGAAAAAGTTTTATACATGAAAGTTGCTCAGAACGACGAGACGAGTCCGGATGCGCAGCCCGTTCGTCTGCCACACACCCCTAGCATATCGAACACGCAACCTTCCCCCTCCGGTTCATCTGTCCGAAAACACGAAACACCGGGGATACTTTCCCGGATGTTTCCCCCCCTTCACCGGTAACACCTCATACCGCGTTAGGGCACGCCTAGCATCACGTATTGCTTTGTCATGCATCGTTATGCATCTGTTTGCATTATATTCATTGTTTCTTCCCCCTCTTCTCTCCGGTAGACCACGAGACCGACGTTGCTGCTGCCCAGTTCGACTATGGTGTTGACGACCCCTCTCTCTTGCCAGAGCAACCAGGCAAGCCCCCCCCCCTTGATCACCAGATATCGCCTATTCTCCTCTATATTGCTTGCATTAGAGTAGTATAGCATGTTACTGCTTTCCGTTAATCCTATTCTGATGCATAGCCTGACATTGTTGCTCCATCTGTTGATACCTTACCTACAATCCTAAATGCTTAGTATAGGATGCTAGTTTATCATCATTGTCCCTACATTCTTGTGAGTCTGCCTTGCTATACTATCGGGCCATGATCACTTGGGAGGTGATCACGGGTATTTACTATACATATATACATACTACAGATGGTGACTAAAGTCGGGTCCGCTCGAAGAGTACCCGCGAGTGATTCACGGATTGGGGGCTGAAAGGACCTTTGTCCCGACGGCCCTCTGTGTGGATCTTTGTGGCGGAGCGACAGGGCAGGTTGAGACCACCTAGGCGAGAGGTGGGCCTGGCCCTGGTCGGCGTCCGCGGTTGCTTCATAATAACACGCTTAACGAGATCTTGGTATTTGATCTGAGTCTGGCCATTTGGTCTATACGCACTAACCAACTACGTGGGAAAGATATGGGCACTCGACGTCGTGGTATCAGCCGAAGCCTTCTAGACGTCAGCGACTGAGCGGCGCGCGCCGGATTGGAACGTAAGCCTGCTCTTGTATTAATGGGGCTAGTTCTGCTTTTGGCCGCCCACGCAACGTGCAGGTGTGCAATGGGCGATGGGCGCAGACCCCTGCGCCATAGGAGTTAGAACGGCGTGCTGACCTCTCTGTTAGGCCTAGGTGGGGCTGCAACGTGTTGATCTTCCAAGGCCGGGCATGACCCAGGAAAGTGTGTCCGGCCAAATGGGATCGAGCGTGTTGGGTTATGTGGTGCACCCCTGCAGGGAAGTTAATCTATTCGAATAGCCGTGTCCCTCGGTAAAAGGAGGACCCGGAGTTGTACCTTGACCTTATGACAACTAGAACCGGATACTTAATAAAACACACCCTTCCAAGTGCCAGATACAACCCGGTGATCGCTCTCTAACAGGGCGACGAGGAGAGGATCACCGGGTAGGATTATGCTATGCGATGCTACTTGGAGGACTTCAGTCTACTCTCTTCTACTTGTTGCAAGACGGAGGCTGCCAGAAGCGTAGTCTTCGACAGGATTAGCTATCCCCCTCTTATTCTGGCATTCTGCAGTTCAGTCCACTGATATGGCCCTTTACACATATACTCATGCATTCGTAGTGTAGCTCCTTGCTTGCGAGTACTTTGGATGAGTACTCACGGTTGCTTTTCTCCCTCTTTTCCCCCTTTCCCTTCTACCTGGTTGGCGCAACCAGATGCTGGAGCCCAGGAGCCAGACGCCACCATCGACGACGACTCCTACTACACCGGAGGTGCCTACTACTACGTGCAGCCCACTGACGACGACCATGAGTAGTTTAGGAGGATCCCAAGTAGGAGGCATGCGCCTCTTTCGATCTGTATCCCAGTTTGTGCTAGCCTTCTTAAGGCAAACTTGTTTAACTTATGTCTGTACTCAGATATTGTTGCTTCCGCTGACTCGTCTATGATCGAGCACTTGTATTCGAGCCCTCGAGGCCCCTGTCTTGTATTATGATGCTTGTATGACTTATTTATGTTTTTAGAGTTGTGTTGTGATATCTTCTCGTGAGTCCCTGATCTTGATCGTACATGTTTATGTGCATGATTAGTGTACGATTGAATCGGGGGCGTCACAAGTTGGTATCAGAGCCGACTGCCTGTAGGAATCCCCCTTCCACACTCCTTGGCCGAAGTCGAGTCTAGACATTACAAAACTTTTACTAACATGGCTGTGTGTCTTACGGGCCCACGTCGCCATTTGGGTGGTATTAGGATCTTTTATTCCTCGCCTTTCTGGGACCCTGATCTCTCTTCTTTTCGGGTTAAATGGTCTTGCTAACTCTAACTCTAGGTTCTCGTAAATACTTTCTCCCGGAGAGCCCCTTCATTCCAGATGATGGCCTACTTCACCAGAAGATTCTGAAGATACTCTTTGATATTCTCTCGAGACTTTGTGCCCATCACTTTTTCTATTCCCGACCACCGATAAATCCTTATGGATAACTACTTACACTTGCCATTCATACGATCATCCCCCATTGATCTTGTTATTAGAAGATACCCCGAAGTTTTCTCTATTGTTCCAAGAATACTTTGTTCCTATTGCCTAGCAGTTCTTTGCCACATGAATACCCCTTCAAATAAATCCTCGCACTTGTCGAGTATCCGCTCATCCCCAGTTGTTCATGTGTTTCACAAAAGTCTTCAAAATACTATTCGATCTTCCGAAAATCCTCTGGAGCCTTTGGCTCTTGAAATTCTTGCTTGCATGCATTATGGTTAATCCCATAAGTCTTGTAGTCTTATTGACATTCCTTTTCATTATCATTTTGAGTCTGTTGACTCAATATGTTTGTGAATACACGCAATCATCATTGATCCTTATAAATTACTTTTCCGACTGAGCTGCCATTCTTTTAACTGGAATTGGTTCTCGACCAATCCAATTGTCGTTGATTGTACCCTATGGCTATTCAACTTATCCATCCCTAATCAGAGCATTGCTTCTGATCCCTTGATTTGGAAATCATAATTCCTTTGCATTTGACAATTGAGTTAGTCAGTTGTTTCTATAATCTGATCTCCTTGCATTGTTCTTCCTCTAGTTGAGTACCAATGCTCACGTCAGATCCCTTGTGGACCACCAGATCCTTTATTGGATTTTATCTGACAACGCCCTTCATATGCAATAACCTTGTGAGCCTTTCCTCTGATACATAATGCCTTTGGTAAATTGTATCCTCTGCTTTCTCAACCATGCTCTGCCTTCGAGCTTGAGTTAATTACTTCTAAAGATTCTGGTATATGATTCTAAGATGCCCCGATGGGTTGAACCTATGTCTTCATTAATATGTGTGAACTCGAAAGTTTTCTCGAGTCGTACTCTTCTGGTATTTTGCTAGATAAAATTTCTACACTACAGCTTCATCAAAAGCGAGAAGTAAAATGAAAGGTTATGCATGGAATAAGTGGGAGTCGACCTTGAGCCTTTGCGTTCATGCCCATGGACCCAATGTGAAACTTATCATGCAAGCTTCTTGTAATAATAACTATTTCCTTGATAACTATCACATGGTATCTGTGAATTGATCCTTTGCAACCGTGGTTCCCACCAGGATTGTTCTTCTTTGATCCCATTTCTCCGACAAGTTAAAACATTTGTCTTCTACAGATCAATGTGTCTGCCCGACCTCTATTATGATCTACCTTCGAGTATTACCCCTGGTGTCTCGAGGATATCATGCCATTGCTCTACATCTTATGAATTTTTGATGAAGTACTACCTTTCCCTGTCGCTGTCACTTCAGGGGTGCTGGGTTGTTTGTCAACCCAAAACACCGATAAGTGAATCGATTCCGCACTCTGATTCAATAACTCTTAAGTAATTTTCATTTCTTATGATTAAATAATCCTTCAAGTCATTCCTAGCCTGATCGGCTATATCATTATCGTGCAACTTTTTAACTGTGCAACCTGGTCCTTCCTCCCGAAGCATAATTTTCGACGATGAGCTAAGCTTACATCGACTTTCCTCGTCATATCATTTTGCCTTGAACATCAACTTGATTCCGAGTTTGTGTTATATCCGTGGTTCCAATAACTTTTCGCTCCATCCTTCCTCTTGCTTGATGTTGTCGATGAGCAATTATATCTTCATGAAACCTCTCGACAAAGGTGTCATGATCATCATCAACATTTTGAGCTCTTCCAGGATATCAATCAAATTCATGATGTGAAATAGCATCCTTTGCCCCCGATGATTTGAGTTATCATCCACAACATTCTTGCATTTCCTCCAACACAAAACTTGTTCTTGTTTTGTGTTATACCTTGAGTTCCTGGCAATCCAACTTGTCGTATGTCCTACCTTGGAGTATTACCATCTTATATATCAAGAAGGTTGTGAGAATTTCACCACCTCTTAAGAATTCTTGGTATGGTGATACTTCTCACCATCACCATTCTTTCTTGGGTCCTCGTGTTGATTCCAACCGGGGTACCAACAAGTGAGCGGTGCTGTTTGGATTCTGCCCTTCTAGCAACCCTCTTGCTTTGAAGTTAATGGTCGGCCGTTCATTTTAGACTATTGATTATTGAATCACCATTCCGACGTTGGTCGTGCAACTCAGCCCATATTCGGGTGCACCTTTCAACCAATGTTTAATTGTGTATGTTTTCCTCGAGCATACATCATTATACCATTTGATCTGACAAATGTTATCTCCTTGTTCACATAATTGTGGAAATCCATCTTTGTTAATCTCGATAAATTGCCGCTGATTCCATCAGCCACCCCCTCATCCTCTCCTTGGGTTAATGATGATGAATCCCTTGTATATCCAAGTCTGACCTTTTGCTTGAAGACCATGTCAATGCTATCCTAAAGCATGTCTATGGTACTCCGATTTTCAACAGGAACATTTGAAGCACAATGCTAAATTCTCTTTAACAATTATCCAAACACCATTGTATGGGTAATGTCATGAAATTTCTCTCCCCTTACCTAAATGGTTTTCTGCTTTCTATCATGTCATGGATATCATGCTCTGCTCGTCCTTGGGAAAGATATACCCGTGGGATATGTGTTTAAACACATTTCCCTTTCCATTGTTCTGTTTAACCTGATGATCACATTTTCCTTTCATTGGTTTGTTTGACCTCTCTTGTGATCTATATAATCTAAGCAGTAAAGATTCACTGCTTATGTAAACACCTCGGTGTACAATTCCGTCAGCAAAACCCTATTACTATTGTTGATGACATTCCGGTAGCCGTCGATGGACGAGAACTTTGCCTATTGGTCTGCCTCGTTCAACGAGCACGAAAATGGTTCTCTTCATCCCTCGCCCTTGGTACCGACGATGTTGCTGACATATAACTAACAGGATACCCTCTGACATGCCTTGCTATCATGATCGTGCAAGATGTCACCGCCCTTCCTACTTTAACCACATGGTGGGCCCATAACCCACAGTTCCACAGGATCGAAACCTGACTCTCCTATGCACCCCCTGTTCCCAAATTTATTCCTCGCGCGTGGCCTCGTATGTAATTCACGGACCACCATCCTACTGATCTATACTGGCATTAGACAGAATACTTTTCCGATTGCTTTGAACCCCTTTCACACTCTGTTTCAGGCATCGAACGATTGCCTGCCGCTTGAAACTTCTCATGACACCTTCCTACTTTGCTATCAATATTTTCTAAAGTTTTTTAATTCGAGAGTTACTTCCCGCACTTTCCCCGATGTTATCAACAAGTTAGTCAACCTTGTAGAGGTCTGTTCTCCCAGCCCCTTTATTCTTTCGTAAGTACGGTGAAAGTTCCTGAAGAAAGGATGCCGACTTCACCATGATGATTGGAGAAGAGAAATAAAGACATCAACAAAAGGGATCAACTTCTTCGAGAAGAGCAACCAAACCTGAGAAGATTCGTTAGATTTTTCGTAAACCAATCCCTTTCCCCTTACTCCCCTCCTAAATCTCGGGACGAGATTCTTGTAGTGGAGGAGAATTGTGACGCCCGGATAATTAAGATACAGTAATTCCCTCCTAATGATGCCACATCATCATGATTACTGTTGTTAAACTCACGTTGGTTCGAAACCGGTTCAAATTTCAAATTCGAATCAAAGTCCAAATTTCAAATTTCTCAAACGTACAAAATAAAATGTTCAAAGTGTGGAAAATAATCTTTGGATATTTATCGTATAGAAACCACACTTCTATAATGTGTTTAAATGTCCCAAAATAAATAGAACCTTGGCTTAAACAATTATATAAATGCCTTTTATAATTCCTAAAATATTGAACTATTTTATTTATGAGTGACACTTTTTGTGGCAGAGGGTTAAACTAAAACACTAATTTAGGTGTGGGTATCATATTTTTAATAAGCTAAAATAATAATAAAATAAAATGGGAAAACGATAAACAGAAAAGAATAAAAGAAAACATTAAAGAAAGATAAAACCTCTCCTCCCCTGGGCCTTGGCCCAACTAGCTGGCCAGGCCAGCCCACCGCACCCCGTCCCCCTCCTCTATTCACAGAGGAGGCGTGGACAGCGCCGATGGCCGCCACGGCCCCGGCCATTGCCGTGGCACCCATCCACGCCCCCGCCAGCGCCTATACCTTCCCCCTGGACGCTCCTCACTCCCCCGGTCGAACCCTAGCCGCCACCTCTTCCCCCTCTCGCGCCATTGTTCGCTCCCCTGCACACACCCGACGCCTCCACCGTCGTCGCCTTCGTCGAGCTCGCGACCAGCGTCGCCCCCTCGCCTCGTCTCTGTGCTATATAGGACCACCGCCGTCCCCTGCTTCCTCTTAACCGACCAGACCGAGCCAGGGAGCGCTGCATCGAGCCCCACGACGCATTTCCTCCTCCTCGGGTCGCCGGCGAACTCCGTCGATTTCGGCCACTCTGCTGCTACTAAGCTCCCGCCGGCCACCGTGTGCCTCAACGTGAGCCCCTCCATCGTTCCCTTCCTTCCCCCTCTCGATTTCGTCGTAGTAGGTCGTCGTGCCCGAACCCACTCCCCCCCATGCGTACACGTACGTGCCGTTGCTTCTCCTGTGCTATCGCGGCTGCTGTTGTGCGCGCGCTCCCGTGCGTGGCCTCTCCGCGGCTTGCTATGGTGCTATGCCGTTGCTACTTCTCTACCAGCTGTTGCTTTGTCGCTACTTCCTCTGATGCACTGTTGCTGCTGCGGCTAGCCTGCCGCCGTAGCCGCTGGCGCTGCCTACTGTTGCCCGTCGCACCGCGTCGCCTTACCGCGCCGACTGCCACCGCTCCGGCCGCGCCTCAGCGCGAGCGCCCAGCCGTGCGCGAGCCTCGTATCACGCCTCCTCCCCTGCTATTGCTGCTCTGCGGCCGCAGCTGCCGCCCGCGCCGCGTGTGGCAACCGGGCCGCATGTCCCTGGCCGCGTCGGCCATGCCTAGCCGCCCTGCAACCGCGGCCTGCCTCGCCCTTCGCCCCGTGTCGCTCACCGGCCAAGCCTCACGCCGTGCAGGGCCGCACCTCGCGCCCAGCTCATGGGCATGTCCGTTGGACTCTGCTGCCGCTGTGCTACAAAAGTAACATTCAGTTACTGTAGCTATGGCTAGCTTTGCGAATATTACACTGACTAACTCCTTTGGCAGCCTCTAATCAGCGGTTAAACAATTACTATCAGGCCATAGAAAAATATGAGTAGAAAGTATACATGATAAACTCCATTTTATCCCACCGAACCAAATCCTTTTGATGTATGGATTAATTCCTACGAAAATCACAAAGTTCAATGTTCTGTTAATAGAAAAACTGAAAACAGCTTTATTTTCATAGCTACCTTAGAGCTGTTGATGATCAAGCAAATGAACTCTAATATGGATAAAAGTGATACTATCTTGTAGATCACAGAAAAATGATCAAAATTGATATAAGGCACAAAATCATAGGACTTACAGATCCATAGTTGTAGCCTTTTCAAAATAGCTAAAAGATGTTTAAAACTGACGGACTCTCAGACTTAGCAGAATTTCAGGGAATTTCATAATATTGTTTAAATCTTTGAAAATTAATAAAAATTAAACCGTAGCTCGGCTGAAAAAGTTTTATACATGAAAGTTGCTCAGAACGACGAGACGAGTCCGGATGCGCAGCCCGTTCGTCCGCCACACACCCCTAGCATATCGAACACGCAACCTTCCCCCTCCGGTTCATCTGTCCGAAAACAC